>NC_083100.1:42480205-42798332 GCF_949774975.1 Lagenorhynchus albirostris
TAAAATATGTCAGTGCCTAGCCATTTCTAAATCAACATTGTAGTCCATTAATGTTAACATGCAATTTATGAAAAGTTGTGAGTACAAAGCTCTTTTTTAATGCAGGTAACTTTAATAGCAACATACATGCAGGAGTAAATATTGTTTCACACTCCGCTGATGCAAATTTGATTATACACAATGCACTAAAATAATTTTGTACCAGAATGTATATAAAAAATAAGTCACTGAAATAATGTTCAGATTCTAAGATAAATATCGATTAAAATTCTGGACAATTCTAAAACAACCAAAACATACTTTCCTTGTACAGACATAGATCTACTCAAACACTAAGGAGAAAGTTAGATTATACATTATCCATCCTTAGCTTGTTCTGGAAAGTTTGGACACTTTGCACTTTTCTAATTATTTCTGTTCCTCTACAAAAATGTCTGATCAGTCAGTTAAATTGAAGTTGTTAAATAATAGCCTTCTGTATATATAAAGGCGCTGGCTGGAGAAACCCAAATTCCAAAAGTACATCCCTTCTCTACGAATTGTCTTTTATTTGGAAATGGTTTCGTGGTCTCACGAAAAGGAGTTAAGAGGAGTCCTGAATGTCAATTCTTCAATTCAAGTCAATCTTCTAAAGTAAAAAAAAAACTTTTTAGAGAGGAGATGAATAAGAAGAAAGAAAAATCTTTCACACATAAAATAAATTCGGGAAATGCTAGTTAAATGAACAGTGTCAGGGACCCTAACTTAAGCCAACATCGCTACTGCATTTCAGAAAACTCTGTCCAGGTATCTCAGGCAAACCAGTAAAGAGGACCTGACAGAAGTTTATTTCCTTCAGGGAATGAACTTTCCAGAGAAAGTCATCATAAGAGAATAAACATGACCCCAAAACAATCAATGATTTGACTGGTTGAAGAGACGACCCAGGCACTGGCACTCACCTCTTTCCATTCCCAGTCTGACACCCAGGAGAAGAAGAGGCTCCAGGTAAAACCCCAACACCCTATTTTATATAACTTCATGCGGACAGAGGCACCAGCATTGCCAAGTTCGTCCACTCCAACAGATCCCAACACAAAGTGGGAGAGGGGTCTCATCCCTCATTTTGCCACAGACTGTCCTTCAGTCTGGGTGCTGAGAGGTCTCTGTGCTGTACCTGGTGTGCTCAGCAGGGCTGCAGTGCCTAAGGGAGAGCAGAGCAGCCTGTGATGGCTGGGCATCTCTCAGGCATGTGTGGGAATCCCTGGAATTACCGTTTCAGGGAGCACCACACGGGTATTGATCAGGTGATAGTGAGAGCCCCTCAAATTTGGGACTTTATTGATAATGTGATGGCATTGTACCTACAGGTTAGTGAGCTTGAGTCAATTCAGAGAACAAATAAATGAATAAACCCTAGTCACTTTAAAACACTTTTCCCTTCACATTACTTGACTTCAATCAGAATTAGAAGACTGTGATGTCACAGAAGACTGTGATATATCAGGACAAAGGATAACAGTGGGAAATACCTAGGTTTATACTGGACAATGGTCTCTGGCAATTATCATCTTTTCTTTTTTTTTTTTTTTGCGGTACATGGGCCTCTCACTGTTGTGGCCTCTCCCGTTGCGGAGCACAGGCTCCAGACGCGCAGGCTCAGCGGCCATGGCTCACAGGCCTAGCCGCTCCACGGTATGTGGGATCTTCCCAGACCGGGGCACGAACCCGTGTACCCTGCATCGGCAGGCGGACTCTCAACCACTGCACCACCAGGGAAGCCCTTATCATCTTTTCTTTGAATCCCATGTTGCAGTACCAATCCAAGCAACTCCTAAGCTCCTTAAGATTTGCTTGATTTTTTTTTTTAACATCTTTATTGGAGTATAATTGCTTTACAATGGTGTGTTAGTTTCTGCTTTATAACAAAGTGAATCAGTTATACATATACATATGTTCCCATATCTCTTCCCTCTTGCATCTCCCTCCCTCCCACCCTCCCTATCCCACCCCTCTAGGTGGTCACAAACCACCTAGCTGATCTCCCTGTGCTATGCGGCTGCTTCTCACTAGCTATCTATTTTACATCTGGTAGTGTATATATGTCCATGCCACTCTCTCACTTTGTCACAGCTTACCCTTCCCCCTCCCCATATCCTCAAGTCCATTCTCTAGTAGGTCTGTGTCTTTATTCCCGTCTTGCCCCTAGGTACTTCATGACCTTTTTTTTTTTTCTTAGATTCCATATATATGTGTTAGCATACGGTATTTGTTTTTCTCTTTCTGACTTACCTCACTCTGTATGACAGACTCTAGGTCCATCCACCTCACTACAAATAACTCAATTTCATTTCTTTTTATGGCTGAGTAATATTCCATTGTATATATGTGCCACATCTTCTTTATCCATTCATCTGATGATGGACACTTAGGTTGCTTCCATATCCTGGCTCTTGTAAATAGAACTGCAATTGATTTTGTTTTTAATATGCATTCTGGGGCTTCCCTGGTGGCACAGTGGTTGAGAGTCCGCCTGCCGATGCAGGGGACAGGGGTTCGGGCCCCGGTCCAGGAAGATCCCACGTGTCACGGAGCGGCTGGGCCCGTGAGCTATGGCCGCTGAACCTGTGCGTGCGGAGCCTGTGCTCCACAACGGGAGAGGCCACAACAGTGAGAGGCTCGCTTACCGCAAAAAAAAAAAAAAAAAAAAAAAAAGAGAAAAATGCATTCTGGATAGTTTCTTTCAACCGTTTTAGTGCCATCTTGTCCCATCATATCTGATAAGCAAAAAAATTAACTCAGGTTGACATCTTCCCTACAAGAGACTCAGAGCTATTGAATTATCTAAAGATGGTTCTAAATACCAGCCTTTAAATGATAACTGATCTGCAAAAGGCATGCATTGTTTCTGACACGCCGTGTCACATTTCTAACTCTTCACTCTGCATTGTGCTCCATCCTGCGATGTCAGCTAACGTGGAAATCAGCAGTACACAACATGACAGGGTGACTTAAAATTGAATGAAAGCCACTATTCAGGCTGAGCATCCATTTTATGCCATCCATTAGGAAAAATATAAGGGCAAAGAAGGAAAGGTTATTTTCAGAAACCATTGTTTGAAATAAGCTATGCTTCCTTGAACACTTACATAAAAGGTATCTCTCTTTTCTGTATCTTTACTCAGTAATTTATTATTGTGAAAGACAATTTAGAAGATAAATCCTATGCCATTTCCCTAATCAACTTGCACTTATACATGCTGTCACCTCATTCCATAATATAGTTTTTGGCTTGAAATCATGGACCTTTTAAATTCTGGAGTTGGAAAGGACCTGGGAGATAATATAGGTCAACCCATTTACTGTGCCGATGAAACAGAGGCAGGATGTAAAAAGATTTGTCCAAAGTCACATTGCTAATTAGTGGCAAAGCTCCTGCTAGAACCTGCATCCCCTTTCAGTCAGTGTCTTTCCATTACGCCCTGCAGGGTGTAAGCTGCAAAGAGGAAATGCAGCAAGCTGGAGGGCACCTTGAGATTATTTACAATGGTATAAAAAGCAATTAGACCTAACATGCTCTGATTGAATTTCTGCTTTATTTTCATTTCTTGTCACATTTGAGTGATTTAAGAGAGTTTGTTATTAACTTAGAATGGTCAAGAAACAAAATCCTGGGAATCTGATAAAATGTGCTGTGTAACGAGCCAAAAATTAGATGAATGGAAAGCCAACGAAAAGACCAAAGAAAACACAGGAGAGGGCAGGGATCTGGAGAGGAGAAAGCACTGACTGCCACCCAGCTATTGTTCCCATTTCCAAGATGAGAAAACCGAGGATCAGAGCCATTAGCTTGCCCATGGTGACCAGGAAGCAAACATTTACCAAAGCTTCTCTCAGCTACCTTTCAACAAATAGTTGCTAACCAGATCTTTCACAATTCAATTGCCTTCCCAATACAAATAACCCTTATACCAAATGTATGAGTTCAAGTGAGTGTGTGAGAAATGATGAAAAGGAGGAAGGACAAAGAGTAGAGTCATACGCTAGAAAAAAAACTTCTAAAAGCTGGCTGTATTTCAGGCGGTAGGAGAGACCAGCATGGAGGGATTTCAGGAGAAACACAATCTCTCCTCCCATCTATCACCAAGGCCTGAAACAACTATCGTTGCTTTGCAGTAAGGATTTTTGTTCTTTGTGCACAGATTGCCCATCCTGAAGTTTTTGCATATACCATCCACGTTGCTCTCATTAACACATTTAACTAAATTCAGTGTTGTCTCTGCTGCTCTTCTAGATTCTCTTAGCTCTGTGACTGTGGCACTCATTCCCAACTGTGCTTCCCTTTTTATATGTACCCGAACGGTTGTTTAATAATATACTCTTCCTTCTTGAAAACGGAGACATTTACCCGTTTAGGGCTGCTAGCACGTCCCCCATTGGCTCTGCTCCCTCAAGCGCTGTGACAGTGATTCGCATCTTCACAGGAAATAGAGGTGTCTAGACCTGATAATCTAAACCGTGCTCTCTGATGATTTTTCCATATTTTGGCCTACCAGTTCCTCTCCCATCCTTCCCATTCAGAAAAGCATTCTGCCTAACCAGTGAGACAGAGGCAAATAAGGACATGAATGAACAGATTTTTAAGTCGTTCATTGACCTTGCACCACCGCTCCAAACACTAAGTGCTGATGATGCCTTAAAAGCTTCTTGTCCTCTTTGGCATTTTTCAAAAGTCTCTGTTGTTTCTGACTCTTCATGAGGGTTCCTGTGTGTTTCTAATGGTGGTACTAGGTCATTCACTCATTCTTCCTTTTGTTGAGCACAGCCTTTTAGACCTGAGATAACCCAAGTGGTTGGTCCTCAGTTAGCCTTAGAGCTTCCACAGTTACCTCTCTTTTTATTTCTTCATGAAGAAAGGTATATTTCAGAAGTAAACTTTCCGAATTCGATTTTCAGAGCCTCCTTTCTCTTCTGAGTTACTTTGCCTATTAGAGTCTTGGCTGTGCAGAGAACTGAGGCAGAAGGGAATGCCACATATTCCACAACTGAAAGGGGGTGAGAGATGAGACTATTAGGGTTTAGGCAGGGGTTAAGGATTTTGGCATCTTAATCTTCGGCCTTTTAACATTTACCCTAATAGTAATAATAATGACATCATGGCCTCTCCTTTCTTCTGCTGAAGGCCTAAAGGCCATGTCACTGCTTTGAAGGGAAAGGAAGAGAGAGGTCTCGGACTCTTAGGAATAATTACTGTTTACATTTCTGATTGAAACGATTGTAAGGAAAACCAATGACTAAAGTGAGGTCTGATATGCTGCAGGGTCTGAGTGGCCAATAGCCCCTTTATCACAAACTGCAGAGTGACCTATAACAAATTGTGAGTTTCACACCTCAGGGAGTGAATACAACTAATCCTGTACAGATGAGAGGCACCTACATTTTCACATCTGCCATTCATGGAGGCTCCAATGTGCACTAAAATTTGCCACAACTAAAGGCCCCGTTTGGACCCAATGATTCATCATGGATGCTGAGATGTGGCAGGTGAGCAATGGTACCCTGAAGACTCTCTCTACCCACCTGTGAGTCATACCTTCTGTCACTAGGCAGCATGTGGCTTCTGTTCACCGACTCACCACTGCCAACAGTGGAGGTGCCAGTAGCGACAGGTGTCCCTGCTGCTCCTTTTGACATCATGGTGCCCGCAGACGGCTGTCAGAAATCAATGACTGAGTCCCTCGTGCCTTCTTTCTCCCACTCTCGACCTTCTCCTTCCCAGAGCCCACTTTCCTACTGTGAAACTAGAGGGCTCTGTGCACACTCCAGAGAAGCTTCCAGATATGGCAGTATTCACTGCTCCACCACTTCAGGAAACCAGCCGGGCACCACTGAGAAGGAGTAAAGGAAATGGAGAGCTTCAGGCTCTCCAAATGCTCCCTTCAGGCTCTGTGGCTAAACACGCAGGAACAAGTCTGGAAGCACAGTTTCGATTGTTGTCAGAATTTCCCATAATCTGCCAGTCAGTTGCGTTTGCAACGTTCTCCAGTCCTTGGACGGGGAGGCGTGTGCCAGTCTGCACGGCTGCTTTTCAAAGAGCAGCCCACAAAGTATACATACATTCCAACATGGCTGCAATTTTAGCTGCTCAGAGAGCACAGCAAGATAAACAACCATGCCATGAGAAATTACAGCATTATGTACTGCAATAAATATGACAAATGACAGGCCAGATATTCATTGGCTCATAACAGTTGGCAGGCATAACCATCTGTGGATCCAAAGTTCGAACTATTTGTTTTCTCTCCTACAGCTGCCTAGATTTTTGTCCACCTCCACTGAAACCTCTGGCCTTTAGGGTAGCCTGGACAACCTCGCGAAACCTTTGACTTTATTAGATTTTAATTAAGAAATACAGGGATTGCCGCAGAAAAGGCAAAATGCTCTGGGTGTATGAGAGAGGAAACACAAAAGATATCTCATATCCTTTTCCTTAATGTAGAGAAGCTTTTTACTTGCAAAGAATCTGAAAGCAGGAGAGGCAAACCTAATGATAATTAAGAAAAATGATGCTGTTTGTTGCCACAGAAGAAATAAATCTTCTGTGTCTCCTGTTTATTTATTGATTAAACAAGGAAACCTACAATGGATTTAAGTTCCTGCTTTAGTCACTAGAAAGGTAACACTGAAGTCCATTATTTCATTATGTGAAATGCTAATCTATATTTCTCATTTAGAATCCAAATCCTCTGCTTGGTTGAAATCTCACAGCTTCTACCTCTGATAAGAGAAGCCTAATGAGCCCTAATGTCGCCACAGCAAAACTTGCCCAATTAGAGCAGTTGTTCACAAAAAAGTACACTGTGAACTTCTAATGCAGAATCTTGACAGTTTAGAGTTGAAAAATCCATGCTAAGAAAAATCAGATTTTTAAACAGGTAACTTTCTAAGCAAAGCTATTTCCTGCTCTTGATTTTCCCTTAGTCCTGCACTAAGATATAGGGAAGGCTTTCATCAGAAAGGCAGAGAAAAGGATTTTTCAGGCAGTGAAAGATGGTAACAGAGTTCCCTGTAATAGAAACCTTTTCCCCAGTTACTAATCTAACCTGGGAGTGAGTCAGCTGAGCAAAACAAATGATTTTCTGATTATTAAGTATTTTGTCTCTTGTATGAATGTTTCTCTTTCAAGCACTTATTAAAATAAAGCAAAACAACCAGACCCAAGAGCAAAATTCTTTCTACCCTTCTCACACACAAAACACCAAACCAACCAGTCATTAAGGGCAGATTATGGAAAAAGAGAAACCAGGATTACGAGATCACTCTGCTACCATTTCTTATCCAAATACCACAGCATCACCATCAAATCAACACTGCTACAGGAAAGTAAATCTATTCAGTGATACTGATTGACCAAATGTGCATTAGTGCCTTCTATGTACAAAGCAGCAAGTAGAGTTTGGGGGGAAAGAGGGGTAAGGATAAACCAGACATCACCCCTCTTCAAAGCTTCCAGAAGATGAATCATACTAATATAGGCCAGAGAGGACTAAGTTGTGCAGTGAAGGAAGCAGACAGTGCTGGTGGATCAGAGGAGAGACACTGCCACCTCTGACAACAGACTGAGGGAAGGTTTCCTGGAGGAAAGGGTACTTGAAGAAAAAGAAGACTTGAACATGCTGACACAGGGGAGCAGAGGACACCCCAGACCGGAAGAAACAGGGAAACACAAAAGCATGAAGGTAGAAAGTGCTTCTGAACCAAGTAGAGTGAGAAAATGAGCAAAGTACCAGGCATGCAAACAAGCATTGAAAGTCATTCATTCACAAATACTAACTGAGCATATATTTACTATTTTTATGGCACTCTTCAGGGCACTGGGGAGACAACAGTGAAGAAAACAAACAAAATCTCTGCTTGCACAGAGTTATTTTCTAATTGGGGAAGAGATATATTGAAAAAGGCAGCCATATAATGCATCAGATGTTTTTAAAGTATACAGGTATTGGAAAATAGGGATTATGTAAGTTGTTGAGGGGAATTTCTCAGATAAAGTAACTCTTGAGCAGAAACCTAAAGTGAAGGGTAAGTTTAAGTACCTATTTTGGGGAATTATAATCCAGGCAGAGAGCCTGAGGTGAGACATGCCCAGTGTAGTGTGTGGCTGAGGACAGAAAAGGCCAGGGTAGCTGGGCGATGGAGAAGGAGGCAGGAGGTGATGTCAGAGAGATGGCACAGAGTGTGGGTGGTCCCCGGCCACGTCCTCAGGGCTTGGCTACCAGAGTTAGGACTTCGGGTTTTCCTCTGGGTGGGATGAGAAGACGCTGGAGGGCTTACAACAGAGGGCTGGCATATGACCCACCTTACATTTTGGGGTGAGTACAATGGCTGCTACGGGGAGGACAGACAGGGGTGGTAAGGATGGAATCCAAGAGACCAATTAGAAGACCAGAGCAACAGTGAGACAAGACATGACAGTGACATGCAAGAAGAGCACCCTGTGAATGTGAATATTGGCAGGGCAAGAAAAAGTGGAAAATAGCATTAGTAGGGTGCTTATTCCTAGTCTAACTAGATTAAAATTTTCCCTCCTCATTTACAAAAGTTTAGCTATACGGTCGCAAGTTTATTTTGACCCTGACAGAAAATCATATCATTCAAAACATACAAATAGCAAAGTTAGCTGGAATTACTCAGAAGTCCTAGTTATAACATCAACCTCTCCAAGCGGAGGAGGAGTAAGCCTGCAACGTGAGCGAGTCCATGACACTGTCGCGGTGGACTTTCTCACCCAGGGCCTTGGGACTGCGTTTCTCTCTATTCACAGCCTAAATGGTTCCTAGGTTAAAAAGCCACCAGCACCCCTTTAATCCCCCAGCTAATGTAAACTATTAAAACTAATAATGTGGTCTTTGTGTCTCACAGCCACATCTCCTTTCCTAGTAAATTCCGCATAAACCTTCTCCAAGACCATAGATCAAGAAATGTGTGGTAGCAGGTGCCACCCCTGCTGTCAGGCAGCCAAGAAGGAGCAGGGAGTGACTGGTGGCTATCTGCTCCCCATAACCAGTGCTGCGGGAAGATCTGTTTGCTCTTCATCCTTGCACGTGATTTAGGGATACAGCTCTCCTCACTTAGTCCCATTTCCCTCACTTGCTCCCTGCCCCCTTCAGGGCACCACTCTGATTTCTATTTTTCCCACATCTCCTATCATAATAAACTAGCTTTAGTTTATTATTAACACAAGTTTTCATGTCATGGGACAGGTGCTGGATTGACGGCTCAGGTATCTCCACAGTCTCATGATTGATAAGCTCTTACAATCACCCAGGAAAAAGCTGCTGCAGCAGATACCTCAGATCGAACGGAATAGACAAGGAGGACCATGTTTCCAAACGCCTGTGGCAACCTCTAGCTCAGTTTCCTTCCCTGAGCCAAAAATAAAAAAGGAAGGAAAAGAATCCACCAGCACAATGTGATGAGAAATGCAAGGTGATGCGTCAGAAATGACAATGCAGGTCAAGCTGGCATTTGTTGTTACTGAAATTGGTGAGTGATATTCCTTCCCCTAGAACTGCTTTTGCTCCTCCAGGAAAAATAGTTTTGTATCAGTCATTATCTTTCCAGAGCAATAGAATACGAGGATTTTTCCCATTATGAAATGGTGGCCCCCCTGTAAAATCAGGGTGACCATTATCTCTTGGTATGTTATGTTGGGTATTTTTTTCTTTTTTTTTTTTTTGTGCGATACGCGGGCCTCTCGCTGTTGTGGCCTCTCCCGTTACGGAGCACAGGCCATGGCTCACTGGCCCAGCCGCTCCGCGTCATGTGGGATCCTCCCGGACCAGGGCACGGACCTGTGTCCACTGCATCGGCAGGCGGACTCTCAACCACTGCACCACCAGGGAAGCCCTGTTATGTTGTTTTTTAAAAACAGTAATTATACATATAATTCCATCCTCAGAAACACTTTAAATGATTTTCCAAGCTTTACTGTACATATGAATCACCTGGAGATTCTGGTTCAGAGGATCTGGGGTGTGGCCTAAGCTTCTTCATTTCTAACAAACTTGTAGGTAAAAGTTAATACTGTCAGTCGGCCAATCACATAACACGTAACAAGACATTCAAGAGTATTTTCTGGACTTCCCTGGTGGTACAGTGGTTAAGAATCTGCCTGCCAATGCAGGGAACACAGGTTCGAGCCCTGGTCTGGGAAGATGCCACATGCCGCAGAGCAACAAAGCACGTGCGCCACAACTACTGAGCCCACATGCCGCAACTACTGAAGCCCATGCGCCTGGAGCCCATACTCCACAGCAAGGGAAGCCACTGCAGTGAGAAGCCTGTGCACCGCAATGAAGACCCAACGGAGCCAAAAATAAAATAAATAAATAAATTTATTTTTAAAAAAAGAGTACTTTCAAAATTATATTTTTAATTACTTTGTATTTCATTTTGCTTTCTAGAATATGCCACTTTCTATTAGATCTGGATTTTGATCAGGACCCTTGCTCTTTCAGGGTGCTTAGAAGTTCTCTGATGACAGTATTTGAATATCTAGACTTTTTAACAATTACGGTTGGTCATGTATTACTGTTCCCAGTGTCAGCTGGATTCTTTATGATTCATGCTCTGCATTTTATTGTTAATATGTAAGTCACTATGCTGATGAGCTGATGTGGGGAATTTTTTCTTTCTTAACCCTTGAGAAAGCTAGTAATTAAACCCTTTAGAAACCCAGTAAGCAAGAGTCGAATTGTTTAAGAAACACTGTATTTCTTTGGAAAATATTAAAGCTCTAACAATAACCTTTCTAGAGGGCAAAAAAAAAAAAATGCTATTTTACTTGCTCCTTGGTAGAGTGAGAGCTATGAGAAATGATGGAAGGGAACTTAAAATAAAAATAATTTTATTTTACATTTTGATTCAGATCCTGTAATTCCAAAGAAAGCCTTTGAAGATAGATTGATTTCAATAATTTCCTGCATGCCACTTAACATCACCTGGAGCCAATCAAGAGAAATCAGAATATCTTGCTCTGACATTTGGGTGTGAAGCAAAAACAACACCTTTATATTTTAAACTTCACTCTTTCTGAAAGTGAGAGGTTGAAAGTTCTGGCTTCATCCATGCACATAAGAAGGAAACTCAGCATTTGGCCCACAGATATGTGATATGTTCATATCAGATTTGCTAGCCTGGTAGTTCTATCTGAAACCTCTCTTAAGTAGAATCTGTTGATCAAGCCAAAGTGTGTCCTGTAGTTCATTTTGCAGATAAACATTCTCAAAAGTCTGTAGTTGAGAGTATTTCATTTCCTTAAAACCCATGCCAATTTTAAGATTGTCAATTTATTTTCAAACTGCAGAGTTGGGATGGTATTTGAGTATGCAGGAGGATATACTGCTCAATTGTCATTTTACCATAGATTAAATGTCTGCATAAAAAGGAATGCATTTTACAATTTTCAAATTGATGAAAGTTTTATGGGGAGATGTAATGAGAATAAGGATGTATTTTATGCAGGAGGAAATGCTGTCTGGCACTGAAAACCACAGACAAGGATTCAAGAGTCTAGGATTGAATTGGTGGCATCACAAAAGATGCCTTCAGGCATGGATGCTCCAAGGTAGGGCAAAAGAGAATCAGCTGAATCATAAATCCTCACTGCTTCCGTTGTAAACCTCAAAGAATTTCCGGTTCCCAGGTTTAAGGAGCGGGCACGCTCACCTCAGACCTGGCTGTGTGAAGTCGGGCACAGTGTTGAAAGCAGTTTAGCATAGAGCAGGGGTAGCATGTCCTGGGGTCAGAGGCACGGATTCCTCAACCAAATTGCCTGCGTTTGAATCCACTCACTTAGCTGTGAGCCCTTGGGCAGGTTACTTAACTTGCTTGTGCCTCAGTTTCTAAGCTATAAAATGAAAATAATCTACTTCATAAGATTGTTATGAGGATTAAGTGAGTAACATCTGTATGAGGCTCAGATCAATGCCTGGTGTAAGTATAAACACTTTGTTAAATAAGTGAATGAATAATGAAGCAATGTGGCTTAGGTGTACATTCTCTGGCTCCATATTGCCTAGTTTCAAATCTCAGTTCTACTGCTCTACTTGGCAAGTCATTATTCTAGCTCAAAGTTATAATATAATACTATCTACCATCATATGAGTGGTCCTGGGCAAGCTATTAGCTATCTGAAGCTTGGCTTATTCATCCAGCAGTATACTTCCTATGGTTGATGTATATGAGCTACCTTCCACATAGCAGACTTATCGCTAAGTTTGATAAGTACGTCTTTAACTCACTGAAAAATAGTTTATACAAGAAAGGGCCAGAGAAGGAAAACAAAACAAAAAAACCCTGTAGTGCTACACTGGCAGTGTTCTTCAAGGTTAGCAACCACACATTAATCAACCCTCTCTGGACACAGCCGTTTATCAATTATGACTCTACTTCACAGTGCTGTCATGCAGCCCATATTTGCCTGTTTAGTCCACAAAAATAATCTCTTTTTACGGCATGTTTTCTAACACAGAGTACATGATGATAACACCTTACATTTATATAGCATGTTAATGTTTTCCAAAGCCGTTCCCACCCATTATTTTATTTAACTAGACATATCATAAGAGGGTCATTTGTCTTTGAAGAAGCAGCTTTGAGGAAATTTTCAAATTTAATTTAAAACCATACTTTCACTGCTACCAAGAGTTATCACTGAAGACAGTATTTCCATCAATGGTTCCTTTTGGTAACAGACTGTAGTCACCACATCTCTGGATGTCTGTGGCAAAGGGCAAAGCCGCCCCAATGTTAAAATAGCTCTCCGTGTTCTCTCCTCTCCTTTTCTCTCTGCTTAATACAATTCCACATTGCCCACTATTTTGAGGACCTCTCTACTTAAAAGTAAAATCAAAATCTTCACACTTATTACTGTAGATTAGTCATAACTACCTTTTCTTGAGTCCAGTTACTCAACATAATGTGTATGTTGCCTCTTCTCCACTTAGTCAGTATACGACCTACGTATTAGTGTCACCCCAAGAGCCCTAAATCCACTTCTTCAGCCCGACGATGATCTCCTTGCCAGGACTTACTTAGTTTTAATTATTTATTACTTGTACTTCCTTTTTACCTTATTAAATAAGTAAATTTATAGCTCACCTATTTTCAAAAGGAATCTGAAGTGACAGAAACACATAAGCAGTCACAGGTGTAAACGGAAAAACAAAGGAGGAAGCCTTGCATGGTCTCTCTCTTGCTGTCCCTCAGCTTTCCGTCTTCCTTCTCACCCATTCTGCACACAGAAATGGGCGCTTCACTTGGATAACAGCCTTCATCCCACTCTGTGAAGTGAATGTAAACTTTGATTGTGGACTGCAGAATCTTCTCAAGACCCATTTTCTCCACTTTCCCCAGCCCAGAATCCTCCATTACAGACAAACAAGCTCATGGAAACTCCATATGCCTGGTTCTCTCTCTCCTGCCTTCATGTCCTACCCAAGAAGTTTATTTTGTTTATTTAACAAACATTTACATCAAATTCTTAGTCTGTGCCAGTCCCTGTTCGAAGTGCATTACATAGACTAGCTCATCTAACCCTCATAACAATATCCATCTTACAAATGTGGAAACTAAAAGAGAGAAGTTAAGTGGCTTACACAAAGTTTTAAGCTGAGTAGCAGAGCCAGGATGGGACTGGCAACTGGGTCTAGAGTCCATGCTTGACTCCACTCTACCTGGACTCTCTTCTCTCTGAGATGTGTGTTGATTTGCCTGCGGCCCCCTTAAGCTCTTACAAGGTCAGAGCACACACTACTCTTCTACCGCAAGCATCTCTGAAGCAGTTGTGTTTCTCCAACATGGATTTCAATAGCTGGTGACACACTAGCGTGAAGCAAATAACTTGAATTTATTGAAAGTAAGTTTCACGGACCCTAGTATTTCTATATTCTGTGAAGAATGTAATTTTTACATTGATCCTTATGAACAACATCTGAACTTAGAGATGTGAATGCATTGTCTGATTTGGAGGAAAACAGAAATAAAATAGAAAGAAAACTACATCCCCAGACTTGTAACAAAAGATGTTTTTCTGAGTTTTTTTTCTTTTTGGGCAAAAGGATAACCCTTGTAGAAAAATATAGAGGGAGGCAATTTTAAAAGAAATGGAAAATACCCAGTTCTTTTACTAACCATGTTCTTCTGGTCCACTAACCTATAATATTAAAACTCTAGATAGTACCTAATAGTTATATAGACTTGCTGTTTCAACAGTCTAAGTACTTTCATCTCCAGACGTTTGTATTGTTTTCATTATTTCATACTGCCTAATAAGTTACCAACATGTACTGACTTAAAATATTTACTATCTGGAGCATCACATAATCAGTGAAGGATGAAAAGTTTCTGTGAGAATAACTCACTTCCATTGATTTTCCATAAAACCTGGCTTTGCCTATTATTACGTAGCTCTAAAGAATAAAAAAGGAAAATGTTCAATCTTTCATACTTTTTTATTTCTCCTCACCAATCAATGTAAACTATTTCTCAAGGAATCCTCCCGACCTCCACCACAGTAGAAAAAACAAACAAAAAAAAGTCTTGTACCACCTGAGGAGCAATTTTCTTCTCTAAATGGGTAGCAACTGAGTTTTGTTTTGTTTTTTAACATCTTTATTGGAGTATAATTGCTTTACAATGGTGTGTTAGTTTCTGCTTTATAACAAAGTGAATCAGTTATACATATACATATGTTCCCATATCTCTTCCCTCTTGCGTCTCCCTCCCCCACACCCTCCTTATCCCACCCCTCTAGGTGGTCACAAAGCACCGAGCTGATCTCCCTGTGCTATGCGGCTGCTTCCCACTAGCTATCTACCTTACTTTTGGTAGTGTATATATGTCCATGCCACTCTCTCACTTTGTCACAGCTTACCCTTCCCCCTCCCCATATCCTCAAGTCCATTCTCTAGTAGGTCTGTGTCTTTATTCCCGTCTTACCCCTAGGTTCTTCATATATATACAATGGAATATTACTGAGCCATAAAAAGAAACGAAATTGAGTTATTTGCAGTGAGGTGGATGGACCTAGAGCCTGTCATACAGAGTGAAGTAAGTCAGAAAGAGAAAAACAAATACTGCATGCTAACACATATATATGGAATCTAAGAAAAAAAAAAAAGGTCCTGAAGCAACTGAGTTTTAAAGCAGGTTACTTCATACTAGAAGAATACGGTTTGTTTTCACTTCTCAAAAATTCAAAATGCAAAACTGATGAAAAACTTATGATATATTTTACCATTTAAATATTTTCTTAAAATTTGGAAAATATTTTTGTTGAACTTAGAGCATATGTTGGAGTTATAATGAGTCTTAGGTCATTTTAATTGTTCTTATGAATACATGAAATAAAATATTTCTAATATATCTATGCCAGTCCTCACGAGACAAGCAACAATAAGAGGTAGCCTGTATCCAAAACAGACTGTCATTCAACAACACATTTGTGAGGGGAGAGAAGAATATACTTCCAGCACTAAATTTTATAGACACCCTACAATTTTACATTTAGTACACAGTCAAGAAAGCACCACAAATAATTGAGTAAGAAATATAGCTCACTCACTGTTGGGGAAATTGGCTTAAATTTCAGGGAAGGAAATGTCCTTGCCAATATCATATATCAAAATGTACTCAGAAGTATTGATTTAAAAAATAAAATGTACAAGTAAAACATAAAATACCTGAAAAAAAACATAGTAAATATTTAAGATCCTGAGTGGATAAGTATATCTAAGCAATAGAAAAAATCATATGGATAATGGTTAATTATTTTATCAGATTAGTTTTAATTTCCAAATGTCTAAAATTTTAGCACATTAAAAAATAATATATCGGGGAAGTATCTGACAAAATTCTAGTACACAAAATGTTACATGGAAGGTTTCTTCCTTAGTAAGAAAAATACTAAAATATTACAGAATTAATGAGCAAAGAACACAAATAAATGATTCATAAAAACAAATTTAAGTAACCAATTAACATAAAATAAAATATTTCCTCCTCACTAACAATCAGACGTACTAAGTAAAAAATATATTTTTCGGGCTTCCCTGGTGGCACAGTGGTTGAGAGTCCGCCTGCCGATGCAGGAGACGCGGGTTCGTGCCCCAGTCCGGGAAGATCCCACATGCCGCAGAGCAGCTGGGCCCGTGAGCCATGGCCGGTGAGCCTGCGCATCCAGAGCCTGTGCTCCGCAACGGGAGAGGCCACGACAGTGAGAGGCCCGCATACCGAAAAGAAAAAAAAAAAAATATATATATATATATATTTTTCAACTATTTCATTAAAATATTCTTTAAAGTAAAACACTCAACTGTGATGACTATGTAGGGAGAAAAGCAATCTCGAAGACTGTCATGTGTATGTATATACTGATGTAATCTTTCTTGAAAGCAATCTGGCAAAAGCAATCAAGAAACGTAAAAAAAAAATTAGACACTTTAGCCCAATAATAATTCTTTAATATGTACTGGGAAAACAAAAAATTTGTGTGACTCGCTTTATTGTGATATTTTATTGTGGTTGTCCGGAACTGAACCTGCAATATCTCCGAGGTATACTTGTACTTAAAGTAGGAAGACCAGTTTTCTGGGATAATTTAGAAAACTGAAGTCAGACCCATGCATAAGCAAGGTACACGTTTGCCTCTAGTAAGACTTAAAATTTGCCAAAAACAGATTCCCTAAATGACTTCTCCCAGTCCTTTTACTGATCTGCAACTACTGTTGGGAGACAAATCTCCATGGGTCTCTCATGTTTCTGCATTTCTGTATTCTTGACTATCTTCTCCAGTGTGTTTGTGTAGTGAAAAGCCTTGGAATAGATAGTATCTCCCTCCACAGCAAAGGTCAGACAGGCTTACTGTCCATTATAAAAGATTCAGGTTCCCTAACTTATGGATTCCCTTCCTGTAATACAAATCACTGCATGTGCTACCATTACCTAGCCCTCTTCGCACCACCCTAAGAGAATTAGGCCAATATCTGGTTACTAATATCACTGAGAGTAATAAATTGTCCTTTAATTCTGACCCAGGAGTCTTATATCTTCTGCCAGCATCCATGAAACTATGACAGGCGAACTTGATTGCGTACAAGTAGGGTAAAGTCGCAGAGTCTCCACAGTGCCTCACAATTACCTGATTAGAGATGTATTTTTTTGGCTTTAAAGGGTTTTTTTTTCTATTAAAATCAGCATACATTTAAGAGAGTTAGTACTTTATATGATGTTTATTAGTCATTTGTAACTTATTACGTGAAATAAGTTATAAGATCCTTTGTTGTAAAGAAGTTTATACAGGGGAGAATATGATGATATATAACATGCATCCTTAGCAGCTGAGCTCAGAGATAATGGTACACACAAAACAGGAAGGTAGAGTCATCAGAAAAGGAAGTGAGGAGAAGCAGACAACCAGTAAATAGTGTGGACATGTAATTTATCATCACTTTAGAGAGTAGAAGAAGTGTTCCTGAAAAATAGAATATCAAATTTACAGCATATAATAAATTTAAAAATCTCTGTAAAAAGGGTCTTCAGGCTACTCCATGCCCCACCTAGAGGTACCATACCCTGACCCAACAGTGCAACAGCACAGTACTGAGCTTGGTAACAATGATTGACAAGTGTGGGAATTTCAGGTGACAAACCACAGAGACGGGGCAGATCATTTGTTATAGTCCTTGACGAGATATTCTGGTACTGGTCACAGTTTGGATTTTTTTTTTAAAGGAGGACATAATATATCTTTGATTAAAAGATTTTTCCTAGTAGAGATATTTATAAGGAAAAGTAGTAGGGCTCTCTTGAAAGCAAATCCAGTTCCATTTCTGTCTTCAAGGATTGAATGCTCCCAACCTGGGGAGCCATTTGGGCCACGCCCATGATGACTTCTAGCTCCGCATTAACAAAGACTGGTGATGGACGTGATCCCCACGTGAATGCTCTTACACTTGGCTTTCCTAACCTATAGATGGTTTTAAGTTCTTGTCAAAGAAAGAAAAAAAGCCAATAAATGATTGAGGATTTTTCTAAAAATTCTCTGAGAAATTCAAATGGGGAAAGAGTGGAAAAATAATAAAGTAGCTGGTTCAAATGCTTGTATCATAGAGAAGAATCATATCATTGTTAAGTGGTGGCAAGTAGATAAAAAAGGAACAACATGAAGACTGACAATTTCAATTCTTGGAAATTCCACAGTACTTTAACTTTCTGTAATTTCCAAATAAGGGAAAAATGGGTCCAGTACTTCTAAGAGAAGTCTGAACTTCAGAAAAACTAATAAGTAAAATCAAATTTAATCTTGATGAAAATGACTATGAAAATCATCAGCTCATGGGACCAGAGTCCATTAAGGCATGTGAAAAACATCCTTATGCTTAGTTAGTATTGTTTTAACTCTGGTGCTCTATCCCCATAATCTTAGATAAAGCCAGTTAGGATGCTGGATTTCCCTAACTCACATTGAAGGTAACTAGCTCTATTTTCTCTCTTCTCTGCTGGAAGGAAGGAAGGAAGGAAGGAAGGAAGGAAGGAAGGAAGGAAGGAAGGAAGAAAAGAGAGAAGGAAAGGAAAGAAGGAAGGAAAGAGAAAGAAAGAAAGAAAGGAAGGAAGGAAGGAAAGAGAAAGAAAAGAAAGAAAGAAAGGAGAGAGGAAGAAAGGAAGAAAGGAAGAAAGAAAATAGGAAAAGCTCCTAGATTTTTACATGGTGTGTGAATCCACTTAACACAATTATAATGCCCAATTAATCTTAGCGACATGAGTGATGAATCATTTCTCCTGGTGTCTCTTCAAAAGAGAGTCAATTTAGTTCCAGCATTTGACTATTGTTTTAAAGCAACTGTAATCTTGCCCGATTAATCAGGAAACTAATAACTGAACTCAAATCCATATTCAGAAATACTGTCTCCCTAGGTACTGCATAACAGCACACTGACTACCCTAGATACCAGTTTTTCCAGGTAATACAAGGAACAAAGGCTGAATTCTATCATTTTCTTTCCTTTTTAAATCTTAATTTGATGGTATCTCCTGCCATCTACTGATAGATAAAAAATATAAAAACGACTTTTCTAAATCATTTGACCATTTACCACATAGGATCAAGTGCCATCTTTTGCTTACGTGTGAAAAATCACCTAACCTCAGCGTCAGGATTTTTATATCCAGAGACTAGTAACAGGCTTGCTTCTCGTGGAAGATCTTTGGTTGCATTCACATTTTACATGTAAAAGCATTATGGTATAAGAAAAAATATCAATGGCTCTGGGCTCTTGGCCAGCTCATCCTAGGGCACAGACTTGTTCTCATCCGCTTAGGTTGCTTAGTCTACAATAAAAGTATTGGTGGTGTGGGGGGGTGCTTTTTCCAAGCTCCTAGATGCTCTAAGACAGGGCATTTGAGTTCTTGATAAATACAGCCCCAAAGAACAGGTCACTCAGTTTTATAGATGGTTCAATTAAAAACCCAGAGTGCTACCCTCGGTCATGGTCACAGAGTCTGCAGCCACCCAGAGCCACCAGAAGGCTCCTCCCCATTTTGTCTGTTACTTCCAACCACTGCCCTTCCAGCCTGTCCCCAATATGTAGCATCTTTAGGAGCTGTCTGCTGCTTCTCCTCATGCTGGCACAGCATCTTCACTGTGGAAGACTCCTTTGCATTCACTCAGAGAAAGCATGGGAACAGCGATCAAGCTGTTGAATTTAAATGACTTCGCCACATACTCTGCAGCTGACCCCAGCTCCCAACTGGGAGATAGGTATCTTTGATTCTTTTCTAACCTTTGAAGAAAAGTCCCTACTTATCTGAGGGTGACTTATCTGGTAACTGCAAACGTCTAAGACACCACTGAGAACCAAAGATGGACAAAAAAGGTCCTCTGGGAGAGGTCTGCAAAGGTCTCCAAGATGAGACAATGCATGTCACCAAATTCATTTCGTTAAAGTTCATACTCTTGACTTGAGAGTTTCTTCTCTCCCATTCAAAGACATATATCATCAACATTTCTAAGCTTATCCATGTTGAATTTTTAGCCATTGCCATTTAAAAGCAGCAAATTAGTCATGGGGAGAAAGTCCATTAGAGGCAGGAATGGCAGCCATAAGAAGTGACAACCAAGCATCTGACAGTAAACAGAAAAATGGAAATGTTATATTATCTTAACTAAATCTTTTAAGAAAGCAAAGAAGTGTGTAATTCATTTTAAAAAGATTAAAGTAAAAAGTGGTCAGAAGCCTTAAAGGTATGTTTTAGATAAGAAAAATCCACTGTGTAGATTTCTGCATTTCTAAATGATTTTAGAAAGATGAAGTATTCCTGTAGAATAAAAAAATGGGGGCTGACATAGTTGGGGGCTCTTCCATGACCAAGTTCTTCTACTCAAACTTAAATTTTCAGGGCATTTTCCCAGCCTGCTCCCTTACACCACACCCCAATTCCCAGATTCTTAAAAGTATAGTATATGCAACATAAACTCTTGTTGAGAGTTCAGATTCTTCTCTATTGACGTCATTGGTCAAACTGTGATGCCCTCAGAGCTGAGAGAGAAGCAGAACTAAGTGGCCCTCTTCAAAATGGCCCTTAACCAGAACACTGTTGCAGTACTTTTGCCTGTTTGTTCTAGTTTATCAGATCAAGTTCTAGTGTGCTGAGAGGCTGGGATTCGCAGTATGGAATGTGGCTTTTCCCTCAGGGGCCTCCCCTATAATGATTTTCCCAAGTCCTCAAAGAGACTGTCCTCCCCTTTACCACCATCCTAAGTCTAGCAGGGCTCCAGGTTACCCCACCTGAGTTAGAACACTCACAAAAGGCAGACCAGGCAAATCCCCCATCACACTTGACCTTAGTTCCCACCATTAGTACCATCATGTGAAGCAAAGTGTGTCAAAAAAAAATAATGTGTAACAGATTGCAAGAAAAAAATATGAATATGCTTCTGTCTCCCTACGATTTGCCCTTTTACTGTCATGCACTGGGGTGTGAAGAAGCACAGCTTGGGAGGAATTTGACCTACTCTGTAAAGGTCATAAAAGTTTCCAGCAGAAAGTGATGACTCATGTTCCATACATCCTGATATTTCAGTGTTCAGGAAAAATGCAATCTAGTCCAACACACCCTTTCTTTCTATCATTTTCTTGCCAGGTCACTGTACTCGTGAATTTGACTACAAAGGGAAGTTCAACAGCCAAGGTGAGGGAAATTGCTTAATGTGAACAAAAGTTCAAAAGCAGGGCAAAAGGAGTCAGGCTTCCCTGAGCCTTGTATTTACAAGAGACAGGTTTCATCCAAACACAGATCTTTCCCAGTGTTTTGGCATCTTTCAAAGCAAAGTTTTAGAGGCTGCTTTTCCTCTCCGGTTCTGTACACATATATCCGCACGCACACACAAACACCAGCTTTGAAATTGGCTGGTATTGTCTCAGAACTTGAAACACATCCAGCATTTGACCTTAACTTTCCAACACTTCAGGAAGCAGGAATTCTCACACCCTAAAGCCTCTGGTTAAACAAGCCTCTCCCCGAAAGATGCTTAATTGTACACACTGCGTATATATCATTTTCCCTTCTCACTGGAAACCAGGAAACACTCCAGATCTTGATATCAATTCCTCGTTTAACAATCAAGCAATGTGGCTACCTAACAAACAACTGTGAGATCAAGCTGCCATCTGCATGTAGATCCAGGGAACCAGAACTAAAAGACCTGACCTTCACAGTGAGCTGCAGTGAGACCAACCACTCTCAGTCCTTGTGTCACAGTACTCATCACTCAAATCCCAAAGGGAGTCTGACTGGCTAAGTGTGAGTCGGTCCCCCATGCCTCGGCCTAGAAAAGGCAGGGAGCTTTGATTGAGGGAAATACCAGGACTGCATGCAGTGGGGGCGTGGAAAACGAGAGGGAATGGGAACGGATACTGGGTGGGCAAAACCCACAGGTTGGCTCTACAGGCAAGGAAGTAACAAGATACCAAAGTTCACTTAAAATCTTAGGAAAGGGCTTCCCTGGTGGCGCAGTGGTTGAGAGTCCACCTGCCGATGCAGGGGACGCGGGTTCGTGCCCCGGTCCGGGAGGATCCCACATGCCGCGGAGCGGCTGGGCCCATGAGCCATGGCCGCTGGGCCTGAGCGTCCGGAGCCTGTGCTCCGCAACAGGAGAGGCCACAACAGTGAGAGGCCCGCGTACCGCAAAAAAAAAAAAAAAAAAAAAAAAATCTTAGGAGGTTGTCCAGGCTACAATGAGGATCCATGGATACTTAGTTGATGTTGTAAGTTTTCCTTATACAGGATTATATGCTTCAAAAGGGAAAATAACTCAAAAACAAACAGATGTAAGACCAATTTTGTTAAAGCCATGGAGTAGCTTGGTTGGCTCAATTGTCTTATGCTATTAGGGGACATAGGAAGGGGAAAAAAAAAAGCCTTTCAAGCCTTTATCAATCCTCTGTCCAAATGAAAATTGAACAAGAAACTCCTAATTCAGAAAATTATAGAATATCTGAATTGGAAGAAATCTTCACAAATCTGACCTGACTACTTATTCAGTATAGGGATTCTCTTTACAAGATCTTATATCTTTTATTTGCACAGACACATTCCATCACTGCATGACTCTAATAAGCAGAAGCATCTTCCTTACATAGAATAAAAATCTTTTTACCCATGAATCCCACTTACTGAGTCTAGTTCTGCTGACTGGAACTACATGGAGAAAGAAAAAATAATTTGCTTTTTCACATGACAGCCTTTCAAACATTTGGCTCACGGCCACCACCCACTGCAAAAAATAAATAAATAATGGATCCCTCTAGGCTGAACACTTCCAGTTCTTTTAAAACGGTTTCTCACTGCACTTTGCTGACGCTTCACCATCCTTGGAGTCCTCTATTGCTCAGGTACCAGTTAGGCAAACAGGAATGTAATTATTTTTTCTCCAACCTTGTTCCAAAAAAGTTTTCTGGTGGCTGAGTTCCAGTTTGTCAACATCCCTTTAAAAAATATGATGCCCAAAATGAAACACAATACCCCAGAGTCGGAAAGTAAATGCACTGCATTCAGCACACTTCACAGATAGGGTACCATACATCACTAAGTGTTTCGGGGTCTGCCATCACTGAGGAGGGGGAAGTACAAGACTGCAGGGGAGTTAAGACAGAGTCCTGGGTTGTGTTCCAATATCATTCCGTGTGAAATACACCCTGTATAAGGAAAACAACAGATGTAACGTGCTGCTTGTCATACAAAACTCTTCCAACATGGGAATATCTTATCACAGTCACAATCTAATGTTGCCTCACACCCCCTAGGGGAAATTCCCCTGGGATATGTTGGAAGAGGAAACTGCCTTGAAAGAAACTTTTCAGGCACATCAGAGCTGACAGAAATCAGTTCTATGTCCAGACTGGGTATGTGGAGGATCTAGCAAGGAACACAGCCCGGGTGCACTCAACAAATTACCACAGCCTGTGTTGAAAACAGCCTCCTCCATGCTCCCAGGGCTGAGGATTTTAACTATCCCTAATATGGGGGTAAAAAGGGAAAATGGGAGTTTGGAAGGTTGGAGGTTGTAATCCAGGCAGATTTTGTTAACGGGTTATCAAAGGCACATTTCACAAGTTCAATACATTCCCCGTGCCTGCTAGAACAAATGACATATAGGAGCCTCCTTTGATTTGCAGTCAACTGTAAACTGTCTCCAAGTGATTGTACAGCTGTTTCAGCGAATTCAGAGGTTTTCAAATCCAGCCCAGGGAGCATCTTGTGCATTTACGAAGCATTTGAGAGATTACCGGTTCTGAAGCCAGGGGGTACCTTACATTTCGCCAACTCACAAATCACATTTCTTTTATTCCCTAAGATACACACACACACACACACACACACACACAATCCATTTTGATCCACGTCCTGTGTGTGTTAATAGTCGTCTTTTATTTTTTTTAATTTTTATTGGAGTATAGTTACTCTACAATGTTGTTAGCTTCTACTGCGCAGCAAAATGAATTAATCTTCTTTTAATCCAAGCGTAATTATTTACTTTCCAAATCTCCTAAACAGTGACAATTCTCCATGCTTTATCTAAAGCCTACTCTTAAACTTTTTATTCTTACCACTGAAAATGGCCAAATAGTAGTTACTACTTTTGGAAATGCTGCAGTGAACTTTGTTTTATTTAACTGTTTTTGAACTCTGTCTTGTCAAAAAAATAAACGAAAACTCTGCATAGTGGTTGTGGGTAACACTGAGCACACATTGCTTGTGCAAACCTGAGCTGGGATTACAGCATTTCACAACCGGTGGCACAACCCTGCTCCAGTTGAAAAGTGTTTTCACACTGGTACTCTGGAGAAGCATGCAAAAGTCTCTCACAGGCTTCAAGAGAAGCCTGCCAATCTCATCCTGTTTGAAAAGTCAGCCTGTGACATAACTTTCACTGTGCTGGGAGGAACGCTATTTCCTATACAAGACAAACTACTGCACCCAACGGCAAAATGCAGGAATATCTGGAGGATGCAAGCAGGTATAGAAACTCACCTGTGTTTTTACATAAACATTTTAAATTTAAAACAGGCCCCATGAGGGCAGAGATTTTTTTTTGGGGGGGGGGGTTCTGTTTTGTTGACTGATTTATCCCAAGCACCTAGAACAGTGCCTGGCACATACTTGTTGAATAAATGATGATTGAGAATGACTATTCTAAGTTCAAGTGCGAGAAGATATTGTTCCTGGATGTAATACTCTGCTCATAAATATTAAGAAGTAAACAGTCCCATGCTGCCGAATATCAGCATATAGACTAATCAGCATATAGTCTATCAGCGTATAGACTAATCAGCATATAGTCTATCAGCATATAGACTAATCAGCATATAGTCTATCAGCATATAGACTACTTCTGATGGGCATCAGAAGAGGAGTCTTGGTAGGAGATAGTATCTGGATCCATGTAGACTTCTTTTTTATTGTTTCGATGTGTAACTGACCAAGAAATCATTCTTTGCATCTTCCTATATTATACAAAAAGAGTTTACAAAGAAAAGACTGGTAGTCCTCATGATCAAGCGTTTACTTCTCTTGTGTCTGTAGGAATGTAACACCTTAATAACTACTTAAGATATAACAAGGTGTTAAAACAAAAAAATAGGGCAGATAAATTAGGCCCTGTTACCTTTAAGAATCTCTACTGAATAGGATGGGGCCAAAAAGAGAGACTTAGACTAGAAAGAAGGAACTGTGATGCTGTGGAGGAAGTGTAAACAGGGATGCAAGGCTGAAGTTAAAGGATGATGGTGCAGTTGCCCGAAACCAGCGGAGCAGAGAACCTGAAGGCAGGAGGTTAGGAAAGGTGCACAGCCCAGAGGAAGAGTCCACCAGCCTCTCCACTACAATTCTAAAAGGATGGAGAAGAGAAAGAGAGAGGTCCCCTGACAGATGTGCTTGGCTGTCACTACACTTCTCCTAACTGTCCGGTTTTACTATATGCTCATGGCTGTTTAACAAACAGCAGGTCTAGTAGACAAACCCAGAGTGTCCTCATAAAGATCCTAAAGCAAAAATCAGCACTGGTTTTCTAGTCATACAACATTAGCAACATTATCTCTGATAGATATATTAATAATGATAATAAAATAATATTCATAGCCTCCTTGTAGATAAGTGACATTTTTTCCTCGAGGAGCTTTAAGAACCTCATTTTATTATTTATACATAAATAACTACAGGTTAAATAACTTACCTATGTTTATTATAACTTACCTATGTTTATTACAGCCAATAGCAGAGCAGGAAAACCCAGGCTGAACCATGTCCTATACATTTGTAGATTCTAAATTGCTACATAGTTTGTTTTGATAGTTTCACGATTCTATAATCGTGCATTTGGAAATGAGAGAAATGAGAAAGATATTTACTACTCGGTTGTATTTTTTTTTTTTTCATTCAGACCCAGAGGCCAAAGATTTAGAGCCCTGAGTCAAATGTTGCTTATCCTCCACACTGTACTAATTTTAAGGACGAACATCTTCGGGTCCAATATCAATCAGACTGAAACTGCCCAGCCCTGATGAGCAAGCCAGAATATATGTGGTGGGTCACTGTAAAAAAAAAAAGTTCCGGTACATTGGAATCAACATTATCTGTACTTGAAAAGTGTTAAAACTAGCTTGAGGCACAGAGTTCTGCCGGAGTCAAGATAACATGGAACGATTCTCACATATGTGGGGCTGTGAGGGGAATGGAGAAGAGCCAAGTTCTGTCATCCAGTACGTATTTCCAAGGGGCGCATTAGAGCCCTTGGGACTGACTCCTCGGAACTTTCCCAGGAAAATCTTCTAAGGTCCCTGGCAAAATCTGTGCATGTGGGAACTTGGGAATCACTCCCAGATGAGAACTTCTTTGTTTTCAAGTCATCATTTCATCCCAAATGCAGATGGAAACTTAGCCTTCCAATTAGAAATGATAAAAAATTTAGATTGAATGTATATAGCTTTTTATTTCATAGACCTCAATCCCATTAGATGTAGATAAAAATGAAAATAAAGCTTAAATCCAACCAAAGTAATAGCTGCTGTTTAGATCTCTTTCATTCTATAACAGCCATAGAGTAGAGGTAAGGGGGTGAAGACTGTGATTACACCAACATCTTCTTTACAGGTATGAATACTGGGGAAAGAAAGTACAAAAGGCCATCTCTACAGAGCCATAGAAAGAGGCAGACCACGAGTCAGGAGGAATTACTCTGGCCCAGTCTCCTAGCTAACTGGTTGTGTGGTGTAGGACAATGATATAACAGTTTTTTGTCTATTTCTTCATCTGTAAAATGAAGAAGCTGAATAATGATGATGAGAGTGACAATAATAATAAAGGTAACAATAATAATAGCTAATGAGGAGAGTTTATAAGTTGCAATTTAATCCTCTCAACACCTCTAGGATTTAAATATAATAATTTTACATCTGAGGAAATCGAGACTCAGAGAGTTTAGTAACTTGCTTAGCTGTACAGCAAGTAGAGGCAGACTTGCTGCCAAATTAGTGACGTTTAAGCTTCAGAGCCCAGTGTTTTCATAAGCCGCTTCCAAGACTCCATACTTAATTCTGTATTCCCTGTCTTAAAGCCCTCTTTAAGACAGGGAATACAAAATTTTCCAGGGCCCACAACAATTGGATTTGCCACTGATGCAAGCAAGAGGGAAAGCTGGAATTCAAATTCAAAACCTGAGCTCTTACTTGCTCTGCTTACCTGGCTCCCTGTGTTCCCCTGTAACTTCCTTGGCTGTCTGTCATGAACTGTGCATCCCAAATCCACATGTTGAAGCCCTAATTCCCAGTGTGACTTGTATTTGGAGATAGGGTGTTTAATTAAGGAGGTGATTAGGTTAAATGAGGTCATAAGGGCGGGGCCCTCATTCGATAGGATTGGTGTCCTTATAAGAAGAGGAAGAGAGAGCAGAGCTTTCTCTCACTCCCCGAGGGCAGGCACGGAGGAAGAACCATATGAAGACACAGCAAGAAGATGGTGGTCTGCAAGTCAGGAAGAAAGCTCACACCAGAGATGGAATTTGCTGGTACCTTGATCAAGGGCTTCTAGCCACCGGAACTGTGAGAAAATAAATGTGTGTTGTTTAAGCCACCCAGTCTGTGCTATTTTGTTGTGGCTGCCCAAGCAGATTAATACACTATCCTATGCTTGCCTCATCCCTGCAGTTTAGGTCTCAAATAATGAGACTGCCGACTTTTCCTTAAGAGGGTCATTTCACAACATTGTATCTTAGATATAGCCCTGACAACATCTTTCTGAACTTGATTTTAAATCATTTCTCCTAGAAATGAAAATGCCTCCTTCTTCTCTGATTTGGGGAAGCAGTGCAGCATTAAATGTTGAACAACAGACAGCAAAAGTCCAAGTTCTAATCTCAGTTATTCCTGATTTGCTAATGATGTGCTGGGCTTCCATGTGCAAGCCTTTCTAGCATCCTTAGGTTTGATGATTTCATCTGCAAAGGGTTGCTGGGCAGAATAATTCATCCAGATTATACTACAGAAACTTTGCTCATATAATACAACAAATACTGATTGATTTCCCTTTATATCATGTGATAGTCATAAACCCCCTCAGGAAGGAAAGTAAATTAAATGGACAATCAAATCACATGACTGTTTTGAAATCAACATAGGATGCTAAACATATATCTGAATACAGAGCCGACAGTTTATTTTCATTTCTCACTGATTGCTTGGTTCTTGTTTCATTGGCATTTATTCTTTCATTTATTCACAAGTATGTACTAAATATCTACTCAGTGTCAGATGCTCTTCTAGGTCTCAGGGCCACAACAGTGTGATAGGCAGAATTATAAGCTGGCTTCCAGGAGATCCACCCCTCGTGTACCTGCCTATATAATCCCCTCCCCTTGAGTGCAGGGGCACCTGTGAATATGATGAGCTATCATTTCCCTGATTAAGTTACTTTATGTGGCAAAAGTGAGAAGATTTTGCAGGGTGTAAACAAGGTCCCTAGATCAGGTGACTCTGACTTAGTCAAAAGGAAATCATCCTAGCTGGGCCTGATCTAATCGGGTGATCTCTTAAAAAAAGATCTAGATGTCAGAGACTCTCCTGCTGACCTTGAAGAAATAAACTGCCACGCTGTGGGAAAGTCTCATGGCTAGAACCCTGGGTAGCCTCTAGAAGCTGAAAATATCACACCAACTGATAGCCCGTAAGGAAAAGGAGACCTAGGTCCTAAAACTACAAGAAACGACATTCTGCCAGCAACCTGAATGAGCTCAGAAGAGTCTCAGATGAGATTGCAGCCTAGCCAACACCTTGATTTCTTCCTTGCGAAACCCTGAGCAGAGGACCCAGCTAATCCAGGCATGGACTCTGGACCCATAGAAACTGTTAAGATGTTAAATGTGTGTTGTTTTAAGCTGCTAAATTTAAACAGAAAAAATAATACAGATAGTGAATAGTATAGACACGTCCTTGCTCTCACGGAGGTTTAGATCTAGCAGAAGAGACAACAACAAGCTCACAAATAAACAGGACTATTTCAACTAGTGACATGTACCACGAAAAATACGCAGTGTGGTGGTGGTGGTGGAGAGAAGCTGAGAATAAGACCCACATTAGGTAGAATGGCCAGGGAAGACCACTCGGAATGATGAGAAAAAAGCCAGCCACGGGAGAAGAAATGGCAAGAACGTTCCAGGCACAGAAAACAGTAAGGGAGAAGGCCCTCAGCTACACTGGCCGTGTCATTACAGAATTAACTCCAAGAGCTATATGGAAACACTACTACATAAGCTCATCTATTCAACGAATGTTTAATTTAATATAAATGTATAACTGCCTAAAAATGATGCTTCGGTAGAGAAGGTACTATCGGACATTAATCAGTTCAAGTGCCATTAGCAAAAGTTCTAATTATAGCAGTCTTTTCAATTTGGCTTTTCTTCAACCTTTGCCAGGCATAAATTTGCCTTATAGGATATTGTGCTTAGCACACAATGGAAATTCGAAAGGACAGTTATTGAACTGGAGTGAATTCTTCAGTTTCATTTAAAGTTTCATGTTCCTCTGATTCTTTGGGGGAAGGAATGCTGTTCTCTTGTAGGAAAACAAAGAGATGAAGGGCTATTAAACTGTGCTTTGGCCAAGATTCTGAGGTATAAGTCAAGATCTCAATTAATATATTAGAAAGACTGTATTTAATAAATAAATGCAAAATGAGGGCACGTTGGTAATTTTGGCTAGCTGGCTGGTATTTGTGTGTGTATGTTCTGTGTAATAGGCACTGTGTGGTATTATTAAATCTGTGAAATGTGGAACAACACTATAGTAGGCAGTAGTAGCACAATTTTTTTTAATGAAGAAATTGAGGCTTAGAAAAATTAAGTACTTTTCTCAATATTATACGGCAAGTAGAAGCTAGGACTTGAATCCAGGTGACTTGACTCTAAAACCCAGCCTGTACACAACTAGCTGATAATTACAATAATAACTAAAATTTATTAAATGCTTACCATGTGGCCGGGCTAAGTACATTACATATATAAACTCACTGAATCCTCACAGCCACCCTATGAAGTAGGTACTCTTAGCGTTTCTCGTTTTATAGCTGGCTCTTAGCAAGGTTAAGAAACTTGTCCAAGGTCACTTAATCTCTCTGGGGCAGGCTCAGTCCCCTCATTTGAAAATGGGACATAAACAGTACCTACTTATGAGGGTAAAAGGCAGAGGAGGGGTTTGATCGCAGACAGTTTGTCACCACAGGCATGCTCTGAACCATCACATAACACTGCTGCACTGGCTTCAACCCTAGGGTCCAAAAGAAAATGATAGTGACTACAAAACATGCCTGGCGTATTTTCCGTTCTTCATTACTCTGGTGGCAGGCTTACAAAGCCAAACTAATTATATCTGGACATTTTAACTTATTCTTAACCATTCTTTTTGTTTAATTGAGTTGCCTTCTCTCCTCTGGACTCTATCTTGCATGCTTCGTCAGTGTTGGAGGGCTGGAATAAGATGTCCCTTCTGTCCCTCCCCAAATCTTGAATTTGAGCAGTAACTAAAATGTCATGCTTTGCAACTGAAGTGAATAGAATCAATTAAAACAGATGTGAATTGCTAGTCTGCAGAATGACCTACTGTAAGATGTATTTTGTAAATGTGGGGCTAAGGAGTCCAGGGAACTTCCTTGGGTTGTAAAAAGAGCCAACGTGATCTCTAAACCCAACAGAGGTAGAGAATATTTCTCAGTCTAAGCAAGGCGGCAAGAGAATATCCTAAGGACAGGGATACAACTAGCATAAAGACAGTTCTTATTTAATCAATTGTATTGTAACCTTTCTAGGGCAAAAAAAAATGTGCAGCAGGAGGGATGTGATTTGAATGGAATCCAGAAAAGGATATCCAAAAAGGAAACACCTGTCAGTGTTTATTCAGCTGTGTCCTGCGATGAGAGGGCTCTGAGTCTAAAGCAGTGTTTTTCAAATTATGGGCTGTAACCCATTAGTGGGTCATGAAATCAAATTGTTGTTTAGTAACTGACATTTTTAACAAGTAAGATAGACTAGACCAGGGTACATTGCATGAGGTAAAGTATTGTTTTGTGAAACTACTTTCTACTGTAAATATTTGTATATCCGTATTTATATATGTGTGGGTTGCATGTACTTTTTGATGTGATAATGCATTTCTCTCTGTGGGTCTTGATCAGAAGTTTAAAAGCCACTGGTATAGTACAGATATTATTTCAGTTTCTAACCCAATGGTTCTCAGACTTTGGGATATCATGGAAATATAAATCATCCTCCAAGAAAAGGAAAAATTGAGACTGTCATAGGGTTGCCAGTATTTTCATTCTGCCAAGTTAAAAAAAAAATGTTTACAAAGATAGTACTATAATTCCCTAAAATCAAGGTTTTTAACACCAAAAATAACAATGACATAATCACAGAATAAAGCACATTAAGTTAATTATATTTGGTTTTATGGTAAGACCATTGTATTTCCCTTTTTTAAAAAATTTTACTATAGATTTGTGAAAACACCCCCACGGCTACGAATTGGAGAATAGAAATATGCCCTAAACCTGAAAGAGCAGTACCTACAGTAAATTATTTTTTTAGGAATACTTGTCTTCCTCTGCCTTATTTCACCACTTACTGAGCTACCTTCTGATATGTAATTTTGTACCTGAGGAGGGACAACCTCCAGGACTGTGAGCCAGAACAGAGGAAATGACCACTGTGCATTGTTATGCCGGGTAGCTCTCTATTAATTAACACACATGCTTTTTAAATCATTCTCTTGTGAGTCTGAATAGTATGAGTCAATTTCCCCCAAACCTTAGCATCTAAGAGTGAGCAGATAAGATTAAATTTCTGGAACTACAAACTAGAAAACTGGACAGAGTGGAAGGTCAGTACATGACAATTCCTGCCTTTTTAATAGCACTCTCATAGCTTCCAAAGCTGACCCCAGAAGTTCACACAGTGTTGCCCACGTATTCAAATACTCTTCAACAAAACCACCCGGCAGCTTCTTGCTCCTGGCGGCTCCTGCATCCAGACCGCTTCGCCTTTCAGGATGCTTTTTAACTTTGTCTTCTCAGCTTCTCCTTAACTCTTGTCTAAATGTGACCTCTTTCTTTCCTAACTACTAGCCAAGCTTGAGCAGACTCTGTGAGGAACTCTCCTTACTTCTTTGTTTTATTTCCATCTTCCCCAATGGCTGCCAATATTTCTGTGTTCAAGAAGCGCTTCCAGAAGCTCTCCCGTCATGTCTCCCTTCACTATGTCATGGCATATGACAGCCTGAAGCAGCCAGCTGGCCACCCTCTGTGAGATCTCTTTTATGGACAGCTTTTTAGAGATAAGAGTTTCAGATTTGATTGTAATAAAATTGCAACGTTAGACAAGAACCAATGAGACAGCATTTGCTCAGACCCCACTAATTTGTAAAGTTTTGAAAACTAGAAGTACGTTGGACTCCAGTTTATCTCTGAACTGCTTACGTAAAAGGGGAGGGGGGAGTCATTAAACAAAGGAGCAGCATGAACAAAATTTAAAGAGCTTGATTAGTCATTTTATTTTAAACAGGTTAATACATGAATTATAGGCATTCAAAAGATAGTCCTAATGAATCAGAACTTGTCTATTCATTAAAAGATTCCAATAGCACTTAAACTTACAACTGCTTTTCTAGAAATCAGTTCATCTTACCACACATACTTGAAAATAATATAACCGCATTTCTTTAAAAAAAAATCCCATAATTCAGATAATATTTTTCTCCAATTTAGTTTGGACTTCCTCCCATTTAAACTAAATTAGTTCAATCTTATGTCAGGGATATTTACACCAGTTTCCTCTACTGGCTTCATTACCCTCTCTCTGCCCTGATTCTTTTAAAGGTCAATCCCTGAACTGGAAAAACTCCATCTTCCCATGTTTTCATTTCTTACACCCTGCAGAGGAGTGCAATTAGCAGGGAGAGATGGACATGCCTAATCACCATAGTAGCTTGTGGTTCTAAGCAGCTGCTGCAATGAACTGTATGCACTAGTGACAGTGTCTAAAATGCAGACCAAATACACCTTTCCTTGAAAGCCTCTTCAGCTATAGGTGAGCATCAGCTTTCATAATACTTGAGAACTCAAAATTGCATCATGCCCCTTTGTGCTCCTAGAACTTTGTGATTTATTTTTTCTATTACAATCCTTAACCCTGTCTTTCTTCCCATTGGATTTGTATTTCAATGAGAGCTTCTCCACAGCTTTATCTTTGTATTTTCCCCCAACTCCACCCTTGTGTCCCATTTAAGAGTCTTAAATGTAGGAAGCTATTAATAAAGGTTTACCTTATTGAATTAGATCATCCAGTCAAACCTTTCGTCTTACACATAAGGAAACCCAGTCCCTCAAGGTTGAATGCTCAATGTCATCCAGTTAGTATCAGAGCTGAAAATCAAGTTCAGGTCTTTTGACATCCCAATCCACTCAAATGCCACACTTTGTCAAACTACCTGGGCTGTGATCAGAGGTGAGATCCAGTAACCAAAGGATGCTGTGTTGTCTGTCTGTTTCAGATTTCTATTCATATTTTACTTTCCTGGTTGTTTCTGTTTTTGATTGTTTTTAGTTCTTATTAAATACAGAGAGCAGAAGAAGAGGAGGCTCTATGGTCCCTCAGGCTGTGAGGGGGAGCCATGAGCCCTCCCCTCCCTCTGTTCAAGGTACATTGTGAGCTGGGCTTGAGGTGTAAGCTGGGTGGGGGGGGGCAGGTGGAAGTGCTAGGAGAGGTGAGAGGTCAGGACCTGAAAGACTCATGGGCAGGGAGGCAGCCTTCTGGACTCCAATTGCAGCTCATCCCAAGGGCTAAGGGATGGAGTGGGGGGGCCAGGACCTGGGCTCCGAGCCACAGGGTCAGACCCCAGGCCCAGCCTAGGCCCTATCCCACACCAGAAAGAGGAAGGGGCAGTAGAGTCCATTGTTGGAGGTGTAGGACTGTGGGGCAGTGTGACTGGGCCCCTCCCTCATAGAAGTCCCTGACCCACGAGTTTGTATGTTTGTCAGAATTATTTTTAAAGTTGAGAATCTGAGACAATACTAACAAAATTACTCTGCAAAAAATATGTTAAAGCATTCATTAAATTTTAAAATGTTATCACTAGAAAAAGGCCTTAGAAATCAAGTAGACAAGTTTTACAAATGAGGAAAGTAAGGCCTAAAGACACTAAGTTCCTTTTGCACTATAGTACATTCCATCATGTTTGCCATTAATCAGGCCGGGTATTATGGCTGTGTCTATGCAAGAGCCTAAAATTGTTTTAGAAAGAGAGACTCAAATATGTTCTAATAAAGCAGTCCTGCACATGTGGACAAGCAGCCAAACACTTCCTGCCTCTGCTCTTGTCACCTATGCTTGTTACCTGAATTTGTGGCTCACTCAGTATTTATTTATTTTTTCAGTTGGAACAGAACCATAGCTTCAACTAAGATAACAGTTCTTTGAGGCCAACAAATGTGAGCCCAGAGGGAGAGGAATTTGGAATCGCACATTTTTAGCATTCAGAGATAATTCAAGATAGTTCAAGTGCTTTCTAAGTGTAAACCACCAGGCAAGTGCTTCTTGCTATCACCATTATTTGCCTACAAAAATATTTTATTGCTAAGACATGCTGCACTGCCAAAATAGTTTTGATAAAAAATATTTATATAAGTGGGTTCTACATAGATACAGCCTCCATTTAATCAGGGATCCTAGCTTTTAACATGAATATGTAGAAGTTACAGAAATATGATTAATAGGTAATTTATAGAAATCCATTATGTAGATGTTCATTGACTCTAAAAAAACAGGACAGAATGAGAGGAAATGGTTTTACTGCTACAAGGATTTAAATTATCTGTGAAGAAGGACTTCCTGACAAATACCAGACTTGGTTACCAAAATGGTTTTGGAATTTCCTTCTTTAAAGGTTTCAAACTAATATAACTTCCTTTTAAGACAGGGTAAGAAGTTTTTGTTGTCCTTGATTTTTGTTTTTTTGTGTGTATGAAATAGAGGATAAAATTGTATGACTTCATAGTATCCCTTCACCGTGATACTTCAAGGAACAAATTCACAAGATAGGCCTCAAAATTAACTATTTAAAAGTAAGGCTTATTAAACTCTGAAACAGGTGACCAAGGGAATCTCTAGAATGTCCTTCATAAGGGAGATTTAAGATTCAATGACAGTGGCAGGGTGCTGGGGAAGGGAGAGGGGAAATGGAGAGAAAAGGCTGGAGAAGGCCTATCTAACTGAGGAAGGGAGTGACAAATTAATCTGCTCATCTCAGTCTGCCCAGAGCCCTAGGCCTTCCCAAGTATCAGTACGGCCATGAAAAAACAGTGGAATTCCTGCCCACTTCCTTCAAATATTGTTTTACAAGGTCTTACAGTGTCTTGAGACAACATACATGAAAAGCACTGTAGTCTAAGAAAAGCGTTAGTACTAAGTTACTCTTCTCATTTAAATCTCTTTGCCTCAGTTCCTGTTTGTTTTAGGGCTCTGAAATGAGAGAAGCAAAGCTAAGGTTATCAGAAGGTTAAGGGGTTTCCTGCGACTGAAAAGGGACAACTTCAGCGCTTCATTAGGCATTGCCTTGTATTGTCTTCTAATTGCTTCTCGTGCGTAAAACTTACTTTTCCCCAAAGACTCTGAACTTCTCCAGGATGAAGACCTTGATTTACATTTTTTTCGTGTTATCTAAGAGTCTCAGTTTATGCTGAGCATGTAGCAACTCAAAGTAGTTGATTAATTTATTGGTAGGGAAGGCTGAGGCACCCCCATATACTACCTCTGGGTGTGCCATGGAGTGCTCTGTGAATGAGCAAAGGCAGAAGCAAACAGCAGAAGTATTAATTTTGAACATGGCATCTGCAACACAAGACATGAACATATTTTTGAAAAAAATCAAATCACATCTTCAAAGCCAAGAAGCTAAACTAGAGAGTTATACTAAGGGTTTTTATTTATTTAATTTATGTATTTAACACATACATATGCTGCTTACCATGTTACAGGTACTGGTCCAAGCATTTCAAAAATATTAACTCATTTAATCCTCATAACAAAGACAGTAAGAACTATTATTATCCTCATTTTATAAGAATCTGGAGCTTAGAAAGGAAAAGCAATTTCTCCAGAGTCATACAACCTTGCTGGTATTTGAACCTGGGACGTCTGGCTTGAGAGTCCAGGCTCTCAGCTCTTATTGTTTGTGAGCTGACTCACCTGGGCAGGGACAAAGAGAGAGAAAGGGGAAGGGGAAGGGGAAGGGGAAGGGGGAGGGAGAGTTATGAGGGAGCAAGAATGAAAGAGAAGGAAGAGCTGCCATTTTCAATCTGCAATTCAATGGTTTCCATTTCTGCATCCAAGTCAGCTTTCACCATCTCCTAGGAAAAGAATATGGAGGAAAGAGGGGTAGGGATCTGTGGAGCACACACCAAATCCTTTGAAGGGCAGCCTGTGGAAGTGACCCTGACCACTTCTGCTTATATCCACTGAACAGAACTTAGTAACACGTCCACACCTTGCTCAAAGAGAGGCTGGGAAGTGTAGTTTTAGCTGGGTGGACATGTGCCCTCCTAAAACTCCATCACTGTGTTAAAAACACTATGTTATGACAGAAGAAGGCCCTGTCCTCTCACCTGGATTCCTGCAACATCTCTCTGCTTAAATGGCGCTGTTTCAAGGAGGACTTCCTTGACCACCTTATCTAACACAGCACCCATGTCACTCTCCGGCCCCTTATTCTGCTTTATTTTTATTCATAGTACTTATCGCAGTCTGACATTACATTTTACTTTTTATCATCTGTCTCCACCACCACCCCTCAGAGCATAAGCTCCATAGGAAAAGGGACTTTGTCTCGTGATCACTGCTATGTTCCCAGCACCTACTTGTTGCTCAGTAATATTTGTGGAATGAAGGAATGAATGATGAATAAGCAATATTCTAACTTGTCTCCCTGCCTTTGATCTTGACAATAAAACAAGATGGGAAAGAGTTTAGTTATCTTTTTTTTGGAATATTTGAATTTTATTTTTTTAATTTATTTTTATACAGCAGGTTCTTATTAGTTATCCATTTTACACATATTAGTGTATACATGTCAATCCCAATCTCCCAATTCAACCCACCACCCCGCCACTTTCCCCCCTTGGTTTAGTTATCTTAACTGGCACCAGAATTCTTAGGAAAGGAGAAAACTGTCTTTCATGATAATAACACATCCCCTTGAGATAGAGGATAAAACCCAAAGCCAGTATTTGAGTAAAATTTCCCTTCATGAAATAGGAAGTGGAAGTAAGGAGAAAACAGAAAACATGAAACTGGGAAGACAGGAACCAGTAAGATGTCAGAAATCTTCCTGACTATGACCCTGAAGTTTCATTAACACTCACTACACTTGTGAGTGCTTTGTGTGAGTGGATTCTGACACGCTTAAAGCAGGGGTTGGAGTTCACAACGGGGCAGGAATGGAGAAGCATGGAAATGGCATGCAGGGAAATGGGAGTCCAAGAGGCAGAGGAGGCCTTAAGAATGTAAGCGCCTCTAGACTTTCCAAAAATGTGATATTTCCTAAATGATAGCACATGGGAAGTGAAGTACAGTCTACCTCTTACGGCAACGCTATACATTATTTATGCTCCATCACTCATTTATATAGGATTTCCTTGTATGTTGCTCTATTTCACACTGACGTCATTGATGGGTTATATGGCGACTTGATTGGGAGAGATTAGGGTCATGTGATCATGTGCTTTTTCACCATTAATCTTTCTAGTGAAAGTGAACACTCAATTCCTCTCCGTTGTCTCAGCAAAAGGATAAGGAAAAGGCAGGACCTTCAGGCCTTCTCCAAACTGCACCCTCACTTTCATCTGTACCTACTTCAGGATGCAGTGTAGAGTGAAGGGGATATGGTCAAATGGTCCTTCAGCTCCTTCCCTTCTGCCTAATTCCTTTTATCAGTAATATGCTTTTATCCCACCACCTTTGGTATGAAGCTCAGAGTTAAGTTTTTCTTAAGGTAAGAATAATTACACAAAATCTTTTATTTTGTCGTACAGTATTATTTCAGGAGTTAAGTTCTGGGAACAGTAGGACACATAAAAATATTTGATACAGGAGTTCTGTGAACAAACTTACACTGTTAATAATCATTCTTAATGAACTGCATTTTCATTGCAAACTACGTGTGTACAGTTATCTATTATTGCATAACCACTGCAAAACTTAATGACGCAAAACAAAAATTATTAGGCATACAATTTTGTAGGTTAGAAATTTGGACAGGGCATAGCTCATCTCTGCTCTGCAATGACTGCGGCATCATCTGGGCAGGGAAGGGGAAAGGAAGTACTCAAGTGGCTAAAGATAGCTGAGACAACCGGGGCCAGCCAGGCATTGTTTTCTTCTCATATCCTCTCCATGTAGCTAGCTTGGGCTCCCTCACAGCATGGAAGGCTCAGTATAGTCAGATTTTCTTTTTACATGAAGCTAGTGTCCCAAGAAATCTAGGATTAAATTACAAACCTTCACGTGTCCTAGCTTCAGAAGTACCAGAATGTTACTTCTGGCACACTCTAAGGCTATTCCAGATACTATATGAGGAAATGGGAATTAGACGCCACCTCTCAGTGGGAAGAGTAGCAAGTAATTTTAATCTACCGTATTGCATTTTCCTGGAACATAACCTCAATATAAAACACAGACTCTATATATCTCCCTTCCTTAATTTAAGGAAGTTAAATTCTGTAAGAATAAGGACAAATGTATTTTATGCAATAATATGCATTCAGAAATGGGTAAAATTCCTTGCAAATGATTGGTGATCAATAAATATTTATTCAATGGATATATGAATTAATGCATTCTTAGCAGCTTGATAAATAAATCTGGGTAGCACACATCCATGCCACTCACTAAAACCAAAACCACCAAGCAAGAATATGTACACAGAAGCTCTGCTTCTTTTGATAGGAATCTTCCCCAGCCTCTAAAATAAAACCTGTAACCACCAAGATTCCATTATACCTACTGGAGACCTTCCTAGCGTGTAGGGGCCACTCTCTCCTGATGCAAAGGCACTGAGCTGTGAGCATGCCCTGGTATCAGAAACCCCTACTGTGCCAAGACAAGATTACCACTAGAAATCATCTCCTGACACATCTCTCCAGGCAATACTCAGCCCACAAAAAATGCAGATGCAAATGCCATTCGAGGCTCCTGAGTTAACCGGCCTTCTGGTTCCAGTGCCTTTAAACAAATTTCCATATTCTCAGCCTCATTCTCTTAACTTCATTCATACAACCTATTATGGTTAACCGAAAAACTGACCAATGGTCAGACATTTTACCCTACTTGCAGACAAACAAGTTAAACCTGCTACCGTTTTCATGGCAGAAGGTCAGAGACTCCTGGCTTAGAGACAAAGACTTTATTGCTCATGACACAGCAGGAACATAAGCTTCACGTTCTCATCAGTTCTCTTTGCCTCCCCTCCAAGTCACATGGGGGTGACACAGAGGTGGGTATAGGTGGATCCTGCACATGTCATGGATTTGCATCACATCTGAGGAACCTCAAGTTTAGGAAACCTCAAGCTTTTATAAGAGGTGGCAAACAAGCTGCCTAACCTTTGCCCCAGAGGAAAACATCATCTTTATCATACTGGACATCAAATAACCCTACCATCTGCTCTCTCTCTATATCCTCTACTACTATCTCTATTTTCCAAAGTTGTTCACTATACAAACATTTCTGAAAAGACAGTCCAGAACAAAAGATTGTCAGTGTATCCACTCAAAAGACATTCAGAAATATGAAAGATCCATGGAGAATTGCCTCTTAACAGCCAGAAGTTAGGGACATAAAGGAGACCTCACATTTATATGGTAGGTGGTGGAAAGATATTTCATTAAGAGTAAAAAGGTGGAAAGATTTCTCTTCTTCCTGGAAGACACCTTCCTTTTGTTTTCTCTATTTCTCTTTCTTTCTCTTAAAAAAAAAAAAAAACAACTGTGTTATGTTGTTCCTCTTTCAGGTGGTTTATATACTCATATGACCTCCTACTCAAGAAGGAACCCAACATTTGAAAGGCTTTTGAATACCAATATAGGGTTCAAAGGAAAAGATGCATGGAGTGGCCAGCTTAGTCTTCTCTGCTTCCTTAGCCATTGAGGAAAAAAACTTTCTTTTCTGTGGGCTCATCATTCCAGGTCTCCTATCCCTGCCACAGTAGGAAGAACAAGAATATCAGGATTCCCAGGATTATGGGTTTAACTGGAAAAGGCGAACCAAGGCGGCCACTGAGCTGCCTCTGCCTCTGGTTTAGAAATTATACTGAAGGGTTAACCAAGACCTGGGGCTTACAGAATGGGAAACCACATGGAGACTGGGATGGATGCCCTAGCCAGTAATAAAGCATTTTCTTGAAGTGACTTCTGTGCTTATATGACTTAGAGACCTGAGGTAACAGTAGGCAGCTGGTGGTCAGTTAGAGAATTCAGACCCCTAGCTATCCCCTGCCATGACTAAAGTCCTCATGTTACCCCATTTCAGCACCACACCTGTATATCTATACCCAGTATTTGTCTACCTGCCTAGTTCTCCCAGTAAAGCGGGAGCTTTTAAAGGGCTACAGATATATGTCACTCACCTTTGCAGCCCCAATGCCCAGCACTTATTTCCCATTCAACAAACATTACCAACCAAGTGACCCTTGCTACCTTTTATTTCTGTACTAATCCTTCTTAAACACAAACTTTTACATGTTCAAAAACCTCTAGGAGCCTCCTATCTGCCACTGTATCAAGTCTAAACTCCATTACCTAATTTCTAAGGAACATCATAGTATGTAATAAGTAGATATAATTTTTCAAAAATTTCTTGTAAGAGTTGATTGCTGAGTTTCACTAATCTCTTTCAGACAGAAATAGGACTTAAGGTCAGCTAGATGGTGAGTGTAGCTGCTCAGGGTTTCCTCAAATTCTAACTCATCAACAGTGCTTTCTTTTATTACCTTTGCTTTCCTCTTGCATAAATTCTCAATGCCCTTAGAATTTATGTCACACTCTATTACTTAGTTACATGCCATCTTGTACAGGACAGGTTACTATTATACAGCTCCTCACGGATCCCATAAGGGTGTGCAACAAAGCAAATTACAACACAACACGAAACTATTCACTAATGAATTGATCGCTTATAAATATAATTTCCAAAGATGTATTCCAAATCCATAAAAATGATTACTTCTGACAAAAGGTGAAAGGGAATGGAATGAAAATGGTGATTGATAGGGTCTTCGGCTTTATCTGTAATAGTCTTTTTTTTTTTTTTTTGCCGTACGCGGGCCTCTCACTGTTGTGGCCTCTCCCGTTGCGGAGCACAGGCTCCGGATGCGCAGGCTCAGCGGCCATGGCTCACGGGCCCAGCCGCTCCGCGGCATGTGGGATCCTCCCGGACCAGGGCACGAACCCGTGTCCCCTGCATGGGCAGGCGGACTCTCAACCACTGCACCACCAGGGAAGCCCTGTAATAGTCTTTTGAAAGAAAAATATATTCATTCTGAGGTAGATTTTCTCCAAAGATGGCTACAGCAATCTCTGCCATGCTGCTCACCCTTTATCATGGGACTTTGCTGCTCCTCCCCTAAAGACGTGAAGTCTATTTCTTGTCCCTTTGAAACCGACTGACCTGCTTAGGCCAACAGAATGTGATGAAAGTGACAAGGGGACAGAGTCCCAGAGCCTAACCTTAAGAGATTCTGCAGCTTTTGCTCCCACTCCTTGGGAACCCTGAGGTACCAGGTAAAGAAGTGTGACTCCCCTACTAGAGAGATCAGAGTGAGAGTCCCTGGAGGCTTAAAGATGGAGGACAGAGAAATCCCAGGATTCTAGTCATCCCAGCTAAGGGGATGTGTGATTGAGACCTGTGATTGAGACCATCTCAGATTCCTACATGAACATTCCTAGCAGAGATGACCCATTCCACCTAAGCCCTGCCTAGCCAATCCCAGAATCATGAGTAGATAAAATTCATGACTGTTGTTTTCAGCCACTGAATTTCAGACTGGTTTGTTACACAGCAATAGGCAACTGTTAAGTTACTTGTGTTATTCACAATTAATTTAAAAAAATAAATAAGCCACATGCAAACCTTTCTTCCTGTTTAACAACTAGCCTCTCTCCTTTTCCCACCTCATCCCGTGTCTTTAATGTCTCTATTCATCTAACTGATTATACAATACCCAACAATGCAATGCAAAATCAGTGCAAATCAATGCAAAATCAGGGCAAAGTGATTATAGTGTAAAATTGCAAATCTTTCAAAATATGTTAAGAAATCATGAAGTTGATGAAGGTAATGTTAGAGAAGCCCTTGAATCGTGGGCAACTCTTCTGGGAAATGAGAATCTGCAGCTGGAATACTTAACATTTGAAGAAGAAAATATCCACACAGATGATGGCACAATAAGTGCCTCAAAAGGGAATGATTGGAATGTCAAAATTTAAGAGAGGCTCTTGGAAAACTGATGAAGCCCTCAAATATTTTTGTAATAATGACTCCTATTTGCCCATAGAAGTCAAATGTAAAATGGATATTGTGTCATGATACCATATAATTTTGTTAGAAAATTATGCTTCTCAGAATTAACACTTGATTCATCCTTTGTTCTAATGTTTAACACATCACCGACCAACTAAATTTTGTTAAATGTAAGGTAAATCCATTTTAACAATCTTCTTACATTTTTAAAAGATATTTTCTCAACCAAATGTTTTTACTTTTTTTCTCCCTATTTTGAAAAGATTCACTTTAAGTGGGTTTGGGGGGTACCAATTATCTAAAGAAAATTGGGGGCCTCTGTAAAATCTTTGATTCATCTCCCTAACTAGCAGGCATATGCACTGAGGGCAGGGTCTTAGATCACACTTTATTAGTATCCTCTAGATAGCTCATCAAATATAGAACCAAACAGAGAGTGGGGACTCACAAATTCAATAAATGTGACAACGAATGACCTCCTGATTGATTGGCTCACATGTACATTTTGCCGTTGAAGAATGGCACTTTTTCCGTTATCAACCCTGACCCCAAATGAGCTGGTATTTGTTCTTCTTAAAATTGTACGTTGAAGGCCTATTACAAACTTCCTGCTGAAAGCACTTTCAAAGGCTGGATACGTTTAAAACCAATTCAAGCATGTAAAGTCGTTTTAGGAAATAAGCCCCAAGTCCCAAGGGCTTAGCTGAGGAGGGCCACATTTTAGAACAGGTGTGCCACTTCACTGAGCAGGAATTTGGAAATGTCAAACATTAGAAGCACTTCAGAAACTCCAGCTCAACCTGCCCGAGAGTCACACTTCTGGGCACGTGTCAATAAATGCCTTGCAGAGATGGGCATCTGAGAAAATCTCTCAGCCCTGATTCAAAATTAGTTAAAACAAATCAGCATGGTAAGTTCTTAAAGAAACCATAATTTTCTTTTTTTTTTTTTTTGGCTTTTCCTATGTCAATTTTACTTCTCAAAAGAAACTCTATTTTTAAAGTCGTCATTCAAAAAATTTCCGTCTATTATGTGATAACTGTAACAGCATCGCATGTCTTAACATCCCTGAATTCCAATCTCTTTCATCTTATCTTGCATCACCAATTGCAAGAGTAAGAACTGGGCTGTTTTCCTTGTCATTATGTTACTTCTATCCCTTTGGAAATTAAAAAGTAACACTACAAACTTGACTGCAAGTACCCTTTAAACTTGGCCCCTTCCATTAGGACACCAGGCGTTCTGCAGCCCATCAGTCTGTTCTAGGGCAAAGGCAAACAATACTTTCCGTTAGAATAACTTGTATCCAGGAAAAAAAAAAACAAACAAACAGGCACTCTGTAGCATACGCAGCATAGCAGCCAGAGAAAAGTTTACTAGCTTTAGCCAATTGGAGACTGTGGAGCTGGGCCAAATTAGCGTGTTCTTCTCCGCCTCTAGATGAAGTCATGAGTGAAATATGACATTGAACTTATTTTTAAAAGGGAAGAGGCACAGGAAAGAAAAGCTAAACTGCAGGAAAGTGACCTGTGCCGAGGAGTACGCGGTTAGGAAGTGTGTGCATGCCTCTAAACCCTGAGTGGTTCTCAGTTCTGTATCCCTCGCCTCCCACTGGGTGGAGTAGGTCTTTTAAGAGCAGCTGGAATGCAGTTTCCCTCATCGGTGTAGCCAGTTGTTGCCTGTCTGAACCTCTGCCAGTCCCAGAGAGCGGTGCTCTGAGCTCAAACCAGAGGGCCACGCTCTGCACCCCTGTCCACCGTCTTTCTCGCCGGAGCCAGAAGAACGTTCCCACCTGTCCAGCTATGGGGGAGGACGCTGCGCAAGCCGAAAAGTTCCAGCACCCGGGTCCTGACATGCGGCAGGAGAAGCCGGGCAGCTCCAGCCCGGTGCCCTCCTCCACGCCGAGCCCCAGCCTGAACCCGGGGAGCACGGAGGAGGCCATCCGGGACAACTCACAGGTGAACGCCGTCACAGTACTCACGCTCCTGGACAAGCTGGTGAACATGCTGGACGCCGTGCAGGAGAACCAGCACAAGATGGAGCAGCGGCAGATAAGCCTGGAGGGCTCCGTGAAGGGCATCCAGAATGACCTCACCAAGCTCTCCAAGTACCAGGCCTCCACCAGCAACACGGTGAGCAAGCTGCTGGAGAAGTCCCGCAAGGTCAGCGCCCACACGCGCGCCGTCAGGGAGCGCTTGGAGAGGCAGTGCGCGCAAGTGAAGCGGCTAGAGAACAACCACGCCCAGCTCCTCAGGCGCAACCATTTCAAGGTGCTCATCTTCCAGGTCAGTGCCCCTACTCTCCGCCCACCCAGCTGGGACTCTGCATCCATGATCTCAGTCGCCTGGCTCTCACAGCCATTTGTACATCTGTCCTGCCTGTCAGGGATCTCTCTCTCTCACACACACACACACGCACACACACGAGGAACTGTCCCCGCCGCCTTCAGCAGGTGCACACACGCACGCACACACACACACACACACACACACACACACACACACACACACACACACACACACACACACACGAGGCACTGTCCCCGCCCCCTTCAGCAGGTGCATGTGAAGTCTACACACAGGGCTGGGAATTCCCCAGGTCACTGCAGCCTAAACCCAAGACAGGGGCCTCAGGAGTTAGCAGGTCGGGGTCATTTGTCAGGAGCGCCTCCATACAGGTTGGGAAGGTGAGCAGGTGCAGGCACACTAGTTAGATTCACTTGTCTCTTTGCATTGTGAACGTGGGGCTCTGACTGCAGCTGTTAGCTGGACAGGCAAATTAATTCACTGGCTGTTTATTAACTCTTTGTGGAAATGAGATGATCATGTGAGTTTTCTGTTTTGTTTTTTAATCAAGTCAAATTCATAACTTTTTAAAGCCTCCCTTTGTCCAAAGGTCACCAGTGTTTTGGGGACTAACCAAGTATTGAAGATTGATTCCATTAGAGATGAACTAGCCTTCTACTTTTGAGACTCTTGGCTAAAGCAATCTTGTTGAGCTTTTTTTCTAGCAAATGCACTGAAACTATAGAGCATTACTCTACAGACACACTAGATACGCTTCTCCTTGCTCAGAGAGACCACAACTGTAAAGTAAAACAAAAGCAGTGTTATCAGTTACAGTTACAAAGGCTAGCCTAGGATATTTTCTCCTTCAAATGGTTGCCTTGGAATGAAAAGGCCACTTAATTTTTGTAATGCATCAATGATGCAATTAATGTAGCAAGAGGCTCTTTGGGGACAGGGAGATTGCGTGGGACTGTTGTTCCGCCACGTGGTGGGCGTTTGTGAATCCAAGGGCAGCCCTGCCTAACGCTGGAAGCCCTTCCGCCCAGTGGAGCCCAGCCAGCACAGAGCCCAGGAAGCAATTGCCATCCCTGCCCCAGGGCTGTCTCATTGTGACCACGTGAATAGGAGAGGATTTCAGAGCCACGGAGGGGAGAGGCTATAACCAAATGTTTGATTGTGAAAGGCACACAAGAAGAGCCTTCATCTCCCCAAAGAGATTTAGAAATTGGAACTTAAACGGAGGGAGCCTTCTTTTTCTAAATGAATCTGCTCTGCCAATTTAGAACTTAAGCCTCCTTCCTCCATAAAAGGAAAGACTCATCTCGCTGCTTTTTTGTCCCCCCACATTGCACTTGATGTTGTAAAGCTTCAGGCAGCTGATGTCCTTCTATACCTTGCAGTCTGTTGCAGACCGGAAATTTTTTAGCTTTTAATGCAAATGGAATAGCTTTTCATGAACCAGACGAACTGAAAAGAGATATGGTAACTGCGCCTTTCTTAAGCCATATAAGATCCTAACTTTATTAGCCTAAAAGATATTATAAATCTCAACTCTCAAGGCATTTATAAATTAAACACTGATCTCCAAACAAAACCAAATATATACAGACCTGTTTAAATCTGAGTCATCAAAGGAAATTTCCCTCCTTCCAGTATGAATCAGAGAGATTCTCTCTTGTCCTGTCCCTCAGTTAAGGAGGAAAAACAAAAAATTATTTATGTAGTAGAGGAAAGTCACAGTATGTCGGGATCAGGTTTTGTTTTGTTTTGCCAAGGAGGATATTCTGTAGGTGTTGGGGAGAGGGATGGAGAAGATACGTGACTAAAAATTTCAAGAGAACTGTAAATCTGACATTTAAAAAAACAACTGTTGGGAACTTAAAGACACAGGCTGCTGCTGAAGCCCTGCCATGGTCTCCTGTTTTGTCACATTGGATTGACAGGTGTGAAATTACAGCCAGAAACGGTAGGAATTCTCCATATAGTGAGGACAAGGTGAAACAGGGGCTCAAGACCTAGGTAGAAGCTAAAAGAATCCAAAGCAATGTGTTCAGGCTCCATTCAGGGCCTCTTAGCAAGCAGCCCCCAAGGACTTTTTTGAAAGAGCAGTTTAGGAGACAGAGAATTAGAGGGGCAAGGAATTGGACCTTTCTTAAGTCATGTAATGTAAGATCTTTTATTAGCCTAAAGGATATCAGAAATATCCACTCTCAAGATGTTGCAAGATGACTATTCTGAAAAAACAAATACAAATGAAGTCCCTCAGTGGAAAAGTTGCTCTTTCTCTTGATCCTTCTTAAAGTAGGGGTTTCTAGGGTAGTAAATTATTATATCCATTATAATTATTATATTATATCCATTATGCCAATGGATATAATAATAACTTGTGTTAGAGAGTGGTCCAGTATAGGGGTTGAGAAAAGATAAATTTTGTCATACAGACACTGGTTCAAATCCTAGTTTCACCACTTGCCAGTTATGTGATCTGGTGCACATTGTGTAGCTTTTCCAAGCTTTTGTTTCCTCATCTGTACACCTTATTAATATTTGAAAGAGTAAAAGTATTTTGAGCTCTTAATAAGCCCTGCATACTCTGCTAAGTATCTTTCTGTAGTTTATCTCAACTGCACCAATTTACAGATGAGGATGCTGAGATTCAGAGATACTTATATCTTGTCTGAAACTATTTAGTAGGCAGTGGTGAAGCTGGGATTTCAACTCATATTTAATTGACTCCAAAGTGTGCGCTCTTAAACATTAATGCTTCTTCCCTCATATCTCTTGCATAGGGTGAGGAATAAATGGAATAACATATTTTAAATGGTTAGCGACTGTCGTGGTGTAAGCTCAAAGAACTGAAGCTCTTCCTGGGTGGATCTGCAATGCATTTGCATGGAGAGGAGGCTATACTTGTGCTTGGTTAGAAATATGGCTTTTTAGTAAAAACTGATCTCACCCTGCCCAGGATCTTCAAACAGCTATGCTTTTGCTTTTTTAGTTGGGATTTATTAAAAGCTAAACACACACACACACACGCGCACACACACACACACATACATACACTCCCACTCCCTGCCATACATTGTATGATAACTACCGAGTTGAAATCAATATTACATCACTCCCAGAGCAAAGGAAAGCAAAGCCCTTTAAAAGCACGGGACTCTGCCCAAAGAGCCTACTCTAAATAGACCTTTCTAGTAGCAGCACAGTCTTCACAGTGGGGCACAGGGTAGATGTTTTCTAGACCTGCAGAGTGAAGAGGGCAGATAATGTACCAGGTCTCTAAGTTGTTTGTCACTTTCAGTCCACTTGGACCCCTATGCTAGACTTTCCCTTACTAAACCCACTGGTTTTCTAGTTTAAGACAAAAAGAATTAATGTAAAAATAGGAGATTGAAGAACGAAAATCTGTCACCTGACTGGATCATATTCACTCCTATAGTGTTTAGAAGATTATGTTTCCAGTTTGTAAAGTCCTGTTGTGTTTTCCAAAATCTGCAGGTGCTTTTTGGTTGGTTGGTTGGTTGGTTGGTTGGTTGGTTGGTTGATCTACTAGATGCTAGTAACACTAGATACACATTAGCATTTTTTTTAATTCTGAAATTTGTCCTGTTTAAAATATGTCATTTATTTATTTAATTCTGTGCTAAACTTACAACATTGTTGTAGCTGTTAAGCCTCTCATGTCTTAGCAATTACTTCAAATTATAACCAGTAGAATCTAAAACTGGAGAAAATTCATCTCCTTTTGAGCAATAAAATAAATTGTAAAATCCTTGTTAAACTTAGCAGCTTTCCTTTTAATATTTTTTTAAATAATGGCTTAAGATCAATGTTTGAATTCAAAATACTGTAACAGGAGCCAGTATAAATGATAATAAGACTCAGAGAGGTTGCTGATCAAAAAGAAAATGCTAAAGACCAATAAGACTAATTCTTTGCCTGTAAGTGCATATGTATCTTTTACTAAAAATAAAATTTGTACAAAAATCAGTGAATTTACAGTTAAGAGGAAGTTTTCTCTGTTGACTGAAGAGACTAGAATTTCACAGGTAACTGGCACTGAGGGTGTGATGCCCACTTAAGGCCTCTTAAAGTTCTAGTAATGATTACTTGACAAAGCAGTTTCAGAATGATTTCAAATCCAGGGAACAAAATGAGAGTACTCATGGACAGTTTACACTTTCATCCACATGAAATTGTGAAACTGGGTGAAAAGAGTAGAAGTTAGATGTTTGCTGTGGCTACATTCATGGAGAATCAAGCCTATACATGTGTTCAAATATTCATCATTTGGGTTCCTTTGATGAGAACAGAATTTTAGAAAGGTGCTAAAAGTATAACATCTTCAGACTATTTTTAAATTAATTTTTTTAAAGACTGTATTTATCCAAAGCCACTGCTCTGAAAATTGCTAAATTAGTACAGACTTAGAAGAAATGGGCATATAGATAACCACAGTCACCTTTATATGACAGCTCACGATGTTTGTATCACATTGATTAATATTCCCATAATGGGATACTGGTTTTGATGTGCTACTTATCCGGTGCCCTTTAGTTTATGAGATAAACAAAATACTAGTTCTTATTGTTACTATTTACACTTATTGAATGTCAGCACTGCCTCAGGCACTTTAAATGAATAACTGATTATTGTCGGTATTTCTTCAAAAGAATCATTACTTCTCTCACAAATTACAAAACGAGACTCTATCTCAGATGCAGCCCTTCCAGGTGAATGTTGCCCCTTCTGTTGTTTTGTAATCCATATCTGTTTGAATTGAACACATGAAAAGTGTTCGCCAATGCAACTCAGGTCCTATAGTTTTGATTCTTGCATGAAACAAAGCATGTTTGGCATTTGTACACTGTGAGATCACTTTTGCAATCTGTTAGACTAGTTTTCATGGGATTTAGGTTAATATCACAGAATCAAGTATTTTAGAGCTGGAAAGCACCTCAACAATCATTTAGGTTAACCTCATTTTATATCAAAGGAGCAGAGGCCCTGAGAAACAAAGTGACTAGCAAGGTTTCATTTTATTAATAATAGAAATTATACAGTTGAATTATGAAATGAGTGAAAATAAACACTATAATCCCACTATGGCAAAGTTCATATTTACTGGGTTTTCTACAATAGCTTTTAAATAATTCAGTGTGGTTTGTTTTGTTTTGTGTTTTTTGTGTGTATGCAACAAAGAACACCTAAGAAGTGTGATCTTAAAAAAGAACTGAACCCTCTATAACACTGGAAAATAATGAAACTTTTAAATCCTCGGGAATGTGAAAGACTGCTCAGGGATTATAACTAATGCATTTTATTCTTATGACTTGCTGATTCCACCAACAGCTGCCTTAGGGGTACATTTCTAATCAATGGCTTTATCCACTTGGCAATCTATACCTCAGAAACACAAACTGGAGAAAACCATCAATGTGTAAAAGAGACCCATAAATCAGAATGTCAGGTGAGCACAGTTCCATTTTCATAACTAGTATTTAGAGATTATTGGATAAAACATTCCACGGACACAAATTTATGGTCCTCATATCCCTCTACCATGCCACCACATCCCTGTGGGAATGTAACAGCCTTTGTTATTTTCTTCTAACAACGGGGATGATAAGTTAGTGACAGGAGAGCAAACTGCCTGTTCAAGCTTTTAAATGACTTACTGTAGCTTCCTTTTCTAATGCTAGTCATAGAGTTTCCTCTTTTAAAGTGTGTGTATCTATGTGCAAAGAAGATTTGCTTCCATGAGCATCAACCCAAGAAGTACCCAGCATGTTGGCCAGTTTCTCTGTGTTGATATCTGCACGCAAGACTTGAGACTGTTAGTCACAAGAATCAGTATAAACGGCAAACAAGCGAAAGTGCAAGGAAAAAATGCCACTTTCTCAAGAGTTCTTTCCATTCCTTGTCTCTTTTATGGTGCAAGCATATCATTCATATATGTTAGAAGTGTACTGATTAATTCTCCCTTCCCTTTTTTTTTTTTTTTTTTTGCGGTACGTGGGCCTCTCACTGTTGTGGCCTCTCCCATTGCGGAGCACAGGCTCCGGACGCGCAGGCTCAGCAGCCATGGCTCACGGGCCCAGCCGGTCCGCGGCATGTGGGATCTTCCCGGACCGGGGCACGAACCCGCGTCCCCCGCATCGGCAGGCGGACTCTCAACCACTGCGCCACCAGGGAAGCCCTCCCTTCCTTTTAAAAACCCCTAAGGGTCCTTGTGAAAGGTCAGAACCAGGAGCAGCTGCATCGGTGGGGCTACGTACCTTTTTGAAAATAAATCTGGAGAAAGAGGCATGGACATATATACACTACCAAACGTAAAATAGATAGCTAGTGGGAAGGAGCCGCATAGCACAGGGAGATCAGCTCGGTGCTTTGTGACCACCTGGAGGGGTGGGATAGGGAGGGTGGGAGGGAGGGAGACGCAAGAGGGAAGAGATATGGGAACATATGTATATGTATAGCTGATTCACTTTGTTACAAAGCAGAAACTGACACACCATTGTAAAGCAATTATACTCCAATAAAGATGTTAAAAAAACTTAAAAAAAAACTCTATAGGGCAAATAGTCAGCTGCAGCTGGGGGCCTCTCTTGGGTACAACTCTCCAAGGAAGCACTGCAACTCACAAGGGATTCTTAATGCCATGTTAAGGAGTTACAAACCCCAAGTGGATACATGGGTAACTAGCATAGTTAAGTGGTGACGGAATTGAGGATGTATATTTGATCCTCCCCCTTGAAAGAGCCATCAGTCTTAGAATCTGTAAGAGAAAGCAGATCAAAAACATTACAACAGGAGGCTGAAGGCAGAAGTATCACCTCACCTGTAGGCAGGTGAAATATCAAGTGTTTCCATAAGGTATGTGTAATTGGACTGAAGGAGGACACATGAGCAAGTAAGACTGGACACCTGGGGGACACTGCAGTTACAGAGGAGCCACTGTCTGAAGTTCAAGTTGAATTTCCACCACTATAATCGTTCCTTTATAGTCAAATGCCATGTCTACATTTTACTAAAGAATAGAGATTTTGAAGAGTGTCAGCATTTTTCTGCTTCTAAACAAACATTTTGGAAATGTAATTCCCACATGTACTTGGACATTCACAAATTTCTATGTGAAGGGAAAGGGCTTGCTTACCTTCAGAGTAGAACTATAAGAAGTCACAAAATAAACACTGTCCAGTAGACATAACCCAAAATACTGCTTGATTAATAAAAATGACAGCAGAAGCATAGCAGTTGGCCAAAAAGGCATATCGCACTTGTTTCCAGTTGTATTAAGACACATCCAACTCATTCTGGATTATGTCTGTTCCTGCTGGGTTTATTTTCATAGTTGGCATCAAAGAGTTCTTATATAAATTTCCCCAACATTGTCTGAAAGAGCTCAATTGGGTTTCCCGCCATCTCTCGACTGCCCTCATGTATGCGGTGTGATCTACCAACAGATCACTTCTGATTCACCTGATAATGCACTTTTCCCAAACCTGTCCTCAAAGGACACATAGTGAGAGAGACAAGAGTCTAAGACTCAACAGTAACTGTGCTGTTTTAACAATAAAATTTACACTGCATTAAAAATGCAATATTATTGGTTTAATTCTTTTAGAAGTACAGTTAATATGGACATTTTTTGTTGAGGTTGAAGAAAGGGAAGTTATCAGGGTAATCAGTAATCAAAGGTAAACCTTTGATTAACCTGAGATTATACTACACAAAATGTACCTCTCCTCTAGTAACCAAGGCTTATTTTTAATTTTCCACCTGACTTTCTGCCTTCTTTACTGAGGATTTTTTTTTTTTTTTTTTTGCGGTACGCAGGCCTCTCACTGTTGTGGCCTCTCCCATTGCAGAGCACAGGCTCCGGACATCCAGGCTCAGCGGCCATGGCTCATGGGCCCAGCCGCTCTGCGGCATGTGGGATCTTCCCGGACCGGGGCACGAACCCGTGTCCCCTGCATCAGCAGGCGGACTCTCAACCACTGCACCACCAGGGAAGCCCTTTACTGAGGACTTTTAATAACGTTTTACTGAGCTCTTGGTTTCTTCCTTTCCTGCAAGCAACTCCTGTCAAACCTTCCCAACCCTCTTGTCAAACCCCAGAAGTAATTTTGCTTCTGGACTAAACATCAGGGCCCTAGCTATTTCTGCAGTCTGCCCCTCTTTTAGTAATGCTCATCCACTGAGAATAAAATCCTTCCTTAAAAATGGAAACTGCTGAGCCCCTTAGGCCTGGTTCTCCTCTTTTCCCAGTGGCAGCAGCAGTCAGCAAATGTCCTTCTAGACACAGAACTAAGTCCATTCTTTTGCAGCGCCCGACACAGGGGCAGTCTCCACTCTAGCCACCCTCAGGGCTGTCTTAGAAAGCCTCCTCAACATGCACTCATTCAACAAATAACTGCTGAGCTGTCGGGAACTACTCTAGTCACGGGGCTTAACAGTGAACAAGAGACACAAGTTCCCACCCTCACAGGGAATACACGCCAACGAAAAAGAGGCAAGTCAAGACTTGAAGCGTGGCAGAGTTGCTCTCTGTAAAGGTCCGTGTCATAAGTTATTCGTGGGAATCCCGTGCAAATTTCAAGTTTTTACTTTATCTTTTATACTGTGTTTCTGACATTCTGTGATATTCAAAATGGGAGTAAGCTTTGGGAAACAGAATTTGGGATTTCTTAACTCTACCAAGGATTCTATTTAACCAGACGTGCTGCTTTTTACTCTACCCAAGACTTTGTTTCTAACCAATTTATGGAACTCATACTCTGTTATGAGTATGTGTGTGTAAGTGGGGGACATGGGGCTGTATCTTTTCAGAGAGTATTGTAATTATACTATTTGGTGATTAATAAGGAGAGGGATTTTTAAGTTTCTCTATATTAAAACATTGTTCACTTAGTCTTTGTAGTGAGAAGTTGAAAGTATACAGGTATACACTTAGAACATATTTTTGATCACTACCCCAATTTTATTGACTTTTCAGTCAATCAAAATTGCAAAACAATAGGGGAAGTTCTTACCATTAACATAAACTTTGCATGAAGTTTAGCTCCCAAATAGACTTTTTGTTTGTTTGTTTTGAGCTTTTATTTATTTAATTTATTATTATTTTTTTTTTAACATATAGACTTTTTTTTTTTTTTTGCGGTACGTGGGCCTCTCACTGTCGTGACCTTTCCTGTTGCGGAGCACAGGCTCCGGCCGCGCAGGCTCAGCGGCCATGGCTCACAGGCCTAGCCGCTCCACGGCATGTGGGATCTTCCCAGACCGGGGCACGAACCCGTATCCCCTGCATCGGCAGGCAGACTCTCAACCGCTGCACCACCAGGGAAGCCCTTTTTAACACACAGACTTTTAAATTCACTAAATCCAGTTATTTTTCAAACTGAAAGTTTACTGGGCAGTCCACAATATAATCAGGTAACATTGAGGCTCTGCTTGAAGCCCGGCTGGCAGTGGGCTCTGGAGCCTGGCCCACCTTGGCATTCTTGCAGAATTCCTAATACCCTTGGGAGTGCAGTTTGAAAGCTGCTAATCTGGGTCAAATCCTCTTGTTCACATTTGGAAGACACTGAGACACAAGGAGATTAAGTTATTTGCTGAAGGCCTCAGAGCCATTGAGCAGTACAGAAAGAACTGAGACTCAGGCCTCCCGTCACACGTTCTTTCCACTGTGCCATTTCTTCCAATGAAAATGTGAAGGCACTTTGCTAGCTGGCTCTCATTTTCCTGTATTTAAAGAAAAATATAAAAATCAAAGGGATTCCTATGCTGTGTCACCCAAGTCTGTCTGAGTTCAAATCTCCCTGCTTCGCTACTCTGGAGAACCATCCCCTTTGCACTCTCTGGAGGCAAGTTTTCAGGCTCTGCTCCCTGAGGCAGAGGGAGAGGCAGATCATTGTACACCCAGAAGCTGGAGAAAGAGTGTGCTGGGAATAAGGGGAGGGGGCACAGATTCCTGAGTTTCCCTCTTCACTCTTTACCCTAGGTGGAGGCTGAAGTACTCCTGCCCAAGGAAGCCCTATTTAACAGAGAGGCTTGATAAGCTACGCCTGGCAGCAAGATTCCCCCTTACTACTCCAGAAATGGCCGTAGTATACCATCTCTCCTTATAATGCCCGCAAAGGACATTCTAAACACAAGGCTTCGTGAGTGGGTCCCCAGTAAGGCTGGCCCTTGCTTCTCTTACTCCAAAATTAGGTCATTAGAAAAATTAGTATGCATTTTTAAACAGATACCAAGGTTGACCATGCCTTTACTTTTGACTTCTACTTGGGGAGGGAACCTGATAGAGGTTTTACCTGGTGCCTGACACTTAAGGAAAAGATGGGGCAGGGGAGAGAACTGGGAAGTCTTCATCTTTTATCTTCTAACTTGACCTCCAGGCCCTTTTGCAGTGGGATTTTGGCAGGAATAGAGCCTGAGGTTACGAGAGAGAGGCCCTCTGGGTTCACAGTAACTTACTTTAGCTCCTTTATCTAGGCAGCTTCCTTGTCTTGTCTGACCCACAACCCACTTCCCTCCCTGCCTGTCACTGATAGAGCCCTTGCCAGATGCCCTCATAATATTCCCAACAGGCAGCCGTTGGCCTTATCCAGCCTAAGCAGAATGACTTGATCAGTTTAGAATTAACTTTTCATATTCTAGAAAACTAAAGCCACAGACCTTTGGTTTCTGTCATGCCAAAAACACAGCAGTTCAGGACTATTTGTGAAATGTGTTATTAACATGAAATTTACATTGTCCGTCTTTTCAGGAAGAAAATGAGATCCCTGCCAGTGTGTTTGTGAAAGAGCCAGCTTCCAGCCTAGCGGAAGGGAAGGAAGAGGAGCATGCTGACGAGAACAAGTCCCTGGAGGAAACTCTGCACACAGTGGACCTCTCGTCCGATGATGAACTGCCCCATGACGAGGAGGCCCTGGAAGACAGTGCAGAGGAAAAGATGGAAGAAAGCCGGGCAGAGAAAATAAAAAGATCCAGTCTCCGGAAAGTGGATAGCCTCAAGAAAGCATTTTCTCGCCAGAACATCGAGAAAAAGATGAACAAGCTGGGGACAAAGATCGTATCTGCAGAGAGGAGAGAGAAGATTAAGAAATCTCTCACTTCCAATCACCAGAAAACATCCTCAGGGAAAAGCTCCCCCTTCAAGGTCTCTCCCCTCACTTTCGGTCGAAAGAAAGTCCGAGAGGGAGAAAGCCCTGCAGAAAATGAGACCAAGTCAGAAGACATGCCTAGCAGTGAGGTGCCGAATGACCACGAGGAGAGCTCATTTGCGGAGCGTCTTTCGGAAGCATCCCTCACCAGTGTACTGGTGGAAGGGAAGAGCATGGAGGGGGATGCTGGGAGGGCGGCCTCAAGAGGGAGTGACTCGGCCATGGACAGCAACACTGACTTGACTATTGTGGAAGATGAAGAAGAAGAGTCGGTGGCCTTGGAACAGGCACAGCAGGTGTGCTATGATGGAGGCTACGTGCTAACCTCCCACGAGGCAGAGCGCTCAGATAAGGAGCCGGTGCAGCCAGCTGTGCTCCAGGTGGACCAGACCGCCTAAAGGCACAGCGCTCTGTGCCCAGCCTGTGCTTTCAGTTAAGTGGGTAACCAGAGCCTAGAAACAAACTCCTGTACATCTCCAGCACTCCCCACTCACACCGTGTTACTGTCCAGGTAGTCATCATTTACTACACGGTAGGCGCACACACGTGCCCAAGATTTACTATGAAGGCAACCTGTCAGGGTCTACACTTCTAATTTACTCTTAGGTTCCATTTCTGTAGTTCTCCAAGACTGCCCAGAAGAAGAAATGCAGCAGTCAAAAATCACTGATCAATTTGGCTAAGCCAGAAACATCAGAGGCTACGTAAGATACTAATCATGAAATCTGATTCATTTTTTGTCATTCCATAAGCTTGCTGAATAAGCGTACCACTAATATATTGAATTTCCATAGAATTCTGTGAATCTTTATTCTTTAAGTGTGTGATATATAATATACATATGTATTTAAGCTAAAGAGATAACTACTTTACATTTCAAGAAGAAAATACTTTTCTTAAAAGGTAGAAGAGAAAGTTGGCTATTGACTTAGTAGAAAACATTGTTTATTGAAAATAAAGGAGAAATTGAAAGACTATAATGTTCAGCTAATGAAGTAAGATATGTAGAAAAGTTGGAACTATTAGAAAAAGAAAACTAAGGAGAAGTTGGAAAATAAAAGAAACAGGAAACAAAGAATGGCAAAGAGAATGAAGACAAAGAGAAAAAAGCATGTGTTCAAAAGTAAAATATTTACGATATTAGTTCAAGTATTTACTCATATAACAAAGCTGAAGAAATTCATTTATCCTAGAATCATATGCTATATCTTCACAATATTTTTATTTTCTAATATTTTCAAATGATCTCAAAAAACATTTTACTGTGTTAAAGCTGCATTTTTTTCCTTAATGAAAGACATTACAAATATTTCCCTAAGGAAGTTCAAAAAGATGTCTCTTTAACATTGGAATGAACATAAATCTTCAAAATTAATTAATACATACTGCCTTTTGTAGGAAGTTGGATCGTACTATTCTTTAATGTTTTCCAAATTTGAAATAATCCTTACACTTCAAAGGATGTAATGTATGTTTGTAACATGTTAGAATCAACAGGTTTGGGAAGGGAAAGAGTCAAGTTTTCCTTTTTTGTACATAACAGTAATTTCATTCTAGGTCATATTTTATTTATATATTAATTTCACAGAATATTAATATGTTTCTTAAAGCATGCTAGTGTTTATGTGTATGTGTACATTTACTCAGACAGGGTAATTTTTACTACTGCCTAACATTATACTAAAATATTGCTTTATTTTTAATTACAGAATGGTAATGTTTTGAGAAAACTATTACAGTTTAAAGACAGTTGTACCAGAGAGCAAATTCCCTACCTTTAGTGTGTACCACTCATTAGAACTAACCTTACAAATACAGCTAATCTAAAACAGTATTAACAAACTATGCTTTGCCTTACAAAAGGGATAGGATTAACAAATGTATTGATGGCATAACTGATACAGCTGTGTCCTTATTTTGCAATAATGTACCCCAAATATTAGATTGTTGAACTAACAATGGCTGTGTTAAAGAAGAATAAATAAACCAAAAACTAAAAAGTACATAATAATGTCAGTTTCTCGGCAGAAAACTTTAAAAACAACAGAAAGAACTGATTATTAAACTCTCCTCCAAATGTAGCCATAATGTTGATTTTTTATTCTTGATTTCCCCTATTAACTCTGCTTTCTTTTTTCCCCAATCTCATTTAGAAATCCAAGTCTCATTCTTCAAGTTTAACTTTCTTGACATCACCTTACCAGCTCTGGAGAGCATCTGAATTTACTGTAGCAGCTTGACGAATCTGATAGTTCCATCTACATTTTTATTATTTTGTACCAGACCTTAAAATACCTTAAATAGCCCTGCAAACATGAATGTATTGAACCGTATGTTCAGTTTATTCACACAGATACACCTTTGTCTTCTGCAGTGCCATCCAGTTGGTAGAAGACTAAATTTCACTCAGGGCCCTGAACATGCCTGTTTAACCTTTCCAAAGTTGCTGTTACTTTTTTGCAGCCAAGGAGTTGGGCCATCCAGAGCTAATGCAAGGTTTACATTTCCTTTTCAAAAATGCTTATGTTATTTGTTCCTAGAAACTATCTAAAAAGGCATCTTTTTAGATTTGACTGACAGACATTTATTCTCTGTTCCTCATTTGAAACATTAAAATCCTAACCAATGGAACAGAGAATTAAGCCAGCTAATTGTTGGAAAACACATACTGTAGGGATTAGAGAGAGCAGCAGTTGTGGAAATGAAAACTAGTTATTCTGTTTATTGTTGAAATATTTGCATACTGGTGAGGCTACAAAGTCCCCAGTCTTCTTCATACCCACCCAATAACCCATTCCTAACTTTATGTGCCTGGCGCTCAAGAACTGGATTAGTTTTCCCCCAAAGATTATACATTAATAAGCACTGAGATCGTTATCTTAGAAATATAATTCAGGAACAAGAAGTGTCTATTACACAGAAATAGAGCAACGATGTCATTTTTCCATGAGATTTTATTTTTAAAATATATAGACATATATATTTCAACAGGAATATTTTCTTCTTTCTCCTTCCATTTACGAATCTAGTACGTGGTTGAATTTCTTTTTATATGTGAAAATAAAAGACCCACACTAAGGCCAGTTCTGCACAAAATAAATATTTTTTTCTTACATTTATTGTAAGATGAAAGCCCAAAATGTTTCTGCTTTTAGCAATGCTCATGCAGAAGAACAAGGTTTCAACCTCCTGCGTTTCAGTTCACTATCAGGAAACTAGAAGCTCCTTTGACATAGCCAAGCCACTAGTGTAAGTAAAGGTTATAATGAAAGTCATTTCCTACATTAAGACACTAATGCCCAAACCCAGTTAATTCTTGCTCAAAAGTTTGTTTACTGCCCTACAGCCCAAGTCTAAGTGATTTTATGTTAGAGATTAGGAGTATGAGGAATTGAGGTAAGGGTGGCAATCATTATTAACAGTTCCATAGCAACCACAAGTCTTTTCCTAAGACTGCAAGACTGTGACACTGCAAAACAAGTTTCAGATGAAACTGGCACTGAACCTTTGTATTCTGCTTGATCTGGGTGTTGAAATAGAGACTTCTGCAGCCAGGACCTCATTCCTAAAGGGAACAGGCAGTAACTCACATTATTAAAGATACATTCTTCTTACTTTTGTTTTAACCATTGCACTATCCTGTAGTATTTGAAACTCTAAAATTATCTTTAACTCTCCACACAAACTGCCCCAATTACGAAGCTACACCTTTAGCAAGACAGCTTGATATTCGTACTCTTAAAGACTTTCCACTGTAAAACCAATTCAGTAAATATTTATTGAGCAGTACAACCATCTGTCCTTCCCACCTGGAAATTCATAGCGCCCAAAGCAGGAAGACACAAGCATGGGGGAGAGAGAACAACATTTCTGATATCTTACTTTATGCCAGGCTGGGCACGCCAATGGTCAGGAGTACTGTATACCTACCAAATGCTAGACACAAACATTATCACGTTTAATCAAATGAATCCTATTAGAAAGGTACTGTTTTTATACCTGAGAGTTTTGATGAGGGGAGCGAGGGAACTCCTGAGTTCTTAACCACTCTAAGTTCTCACTCATCATGTTACAATTTAACTATTTTTCCCTTGAAGGTCACAGAGTTAAAAGACTTGTCCAAGTTCATGTAACTATTGAGTGCCAGAGTCAGTGCTCAACCCCACTCTGAAATCCATGCTACTGCCAAAACAGGACTCCTAATTGTATCACCCAACTGTGCTTCACGATAAATCACTTTATAAGCTCTCTGATGGCATGGTATTAACTTCGTTTTATCGCGCCGTATACAGCATCACATAGGGCTGCACTTTGTAAATGATTTTAATGATTGTCATACTAATGCTAAGAAAAAACAGCTCACGATTCTTGGGGAGCCACAGAGAGACTATTATTCGGGTCTGCTGAGGCCACAGAGGGGCTTCTCAGATCCTTGGCACTGTCTATTGTCAGTGGCTGCAGGGTTCACTGTGGGGCACAGTTTAATAAGCGCTAGCTGTCAACAGAGATAGATACTAGAATCAGCTAATTCAAAGATGGCACAAGAAGTCTGCCTCAAACTCTCCAAGTTAAAGGAGTCAGATTCCTGTGTCATGCTGGAGAAGCTGCTTTATCCTGCCTGGACACATCCTCTCATAGGCTGAAAATACGAGCAAATGGCAAATCAGCATGGGGTGGGAGACGTGTGGGTGTTTGGGAAGTAAGGTGAACCGTGACGATATGGAGACCTGGCCTTGGAAGATGATTCCTGCAAAATCGTCCAGCTGTCTTCTCAAGGTGAAAGAGCATCAAGCAAATGCTGGTGCCTCCATTTCCGTGGGCAAGCGATCAAAGAAAACCCTCCAGGCCAGCCCTCGTTCATCAGGATGTATGCTGCAGTCAGTGGCTTCTTCCAAGGGCTTAGGCAGTGGTCACAGACTCAAATGCCTGAAGGGCTCACATAGAAGTAACTTGGTTCAAGGTGGTGGCAGCAACTGTGGCAGGGCAGTTACAAGTGGGCCGTGACCTCTCTTACGGGACACCTTCGTCCTTCACCAGTCTGAAGGTGGCGCATTTGCTAATTCCCAGAAAGCGACGGTACATTCTAGGAGCCACCCTGAATTGTGGTAAACTGCCATCTACCACCCAACTCCATTTGCCATGTGAGAAGTCAGGCCTGGTGTTGCCAAAGCTTCAACTTCTTTTAAGAAGAGCCAAAATTCAGATTTCTTTTTTACATGAAAATCTCCTGGCTTTTAATTTCTGGCAACTAGCTCAAATCATTTTAATCACTGTTTGAGCCAAGTGGAACTGTCTGCTGGCATGTAGCCTCGGCACAGGCCATCAGTTTCTGACCCCTGGTCTGTAAGTGAACACTCTTGGGTTTTCCTTCCCCACCTGGAGGCACAGACATGGGAATAGAAAGCTACTAACAGGATTGGATTTGCCTTGAGCAAAAGCACAAAATTTTTCTTAGGGAAATAGAAAATGCAAAAATACCCTTGCTGGAACTTGTAAGAAATTTTCTCTTGCCACCTACTGCATTTGTGAAGATTCCTGTTAATGCTGCATAGTCAATGCACTGAGGAGACAGTCACCAATCACACTGAAAGGTGGTTATATGTTCTCTAACGGGATAGCACCACTTCCTGTTATTAGCAGCACTACCTACCTGTGGGTTACCTGCAGAGCCCCTGGGTGCCAACGGGATTGGTATTTTGTTGGGGTAAACTGAGCATATAATGTGACTATTCCATTTCTATGTTCCAGTAGAAAAATACCTACTCCTATCAATAACCTGGAGGTCCTACAGATGACAAAAAGCAAGTCTGCACCCTGCTCTGCCGTATTTCATAGCAAAATGGCCAGCCGACACTCGCATTCTTCAACTCTTTATTGTTAGTAATGAGGTACTAAAGGAAAAGAACACAGCTCAATTTTCTGGATGCTAAATGGAGACTTCAGAGCTCAGAGTTCGGGAAAAAAAAAACTGATACCGATTTAGCACAAGGGGCAAGATGTCCTTTGTTAAGGAGAAACTTGATGCTTGCAACCACTTTAAGCTCTATGGAAGCACATGGATTAGCTGTGTTCTCCAAGGTCCAGTGCAGGTTAATCGCATCCAGAACCCCAATGACATGCAGAGAAAGGCAGTGTATTCTGAGGAATGTGCCCTTATTTGAAAAATCTAATGTCCTAGGAACTTTAAATCAATAATTTTCAATTCCTACATAATAAAAGGAAGCCCACCCCTTCCCTCTCAGTCTGGATGGAGAAAAGGAATATCTTAGCTTATGGGACTGCCCCAAAAATTAACCAGAGAAAGGAAGACTGATGTACCTTGGGTGTACTTCCATTATCTCTTTAGTTCTCTTTTTTCTTTCTACTATCACTCTTTTTATTGTCAGAGACCAAAAGATATTTTCCAACTACCTTATAGCTAGACTTTTCAGAGATTAAACAGAAGTAGTTAGGCCTGAATTAACCAATAACTGCAGGGTGTTTTTATCTGCTAGAAACATTTCCCCAATAAAGGTATCCATTTTATTAACATTTATTGGGCATCTATATGTGCCAGGCCCTGTGCTGGGTCTGTGGATAAGACTGACAAGAGAAGAGTCTTTGCCATCTGGGAACTTTCTATCTATTGAGCAAGGGGAAAGTGCTGGGAGCCCCCTACATAACGAATTAGAATTTACAGAAACAAAGCAAGAGGGAACAAATAATCTGCAAGAAAAATAAATCTTCAGCCTTAAGGAAACTGTTATTTGAGAAACAGTCACACAAGATAGTTAATGGAGTTCCTGTAGCTCTGCTGTGTAACATACCATAAATTTCCAGAATGGAGATAGAAGGAATCTAAACAGTACAAGGTACAGTTGTGTGGGTGTAAAGAATACACAAGAGTGGAGATTTCTCCGTTCTAAAGTGTGAAACAAAATGGTGGAAGGGACACTCTGAGTGGAAGAAAACCTATAGTCTTTAAAAACGCAACACTGACAGCAAGCACATTCATTTGTTTTAATTCGCAAGTAAGTATTAAGCACATACTGTATACCAAGACTTGTGAAGGTACTGGGTTCACTGGTTCACTGCAAACCAAAAAGACATGCCCTTCCCTCCTGCAATTCCAATATGCCCTGGAATAAACTGCTTATTTAGTCACTCTCTTGCCAAAAGTTTTCAAATTCATTTTGTTTGGGGACTTTGGTTTGTTTGTTGAATTTTAGGGAATTTTTCTCTCATGGAACCACATCACTACCTTCTGTTATATCGTATCTTTGCTAGGATGAGACAGGAATGAATAATTAAAAATACACAATAGAAATCAATGAGAAAATTTGACTTACTTTAGGTAAAGTAACTTTACATCCAACTTTGAACGAGTACATGGTCTCCTTACACTAAGAGTTGGTTTTTTAAAATAATACTTCCTAAGATTTTTTATTTAATTAAACAATTATTAATTAAGTCAGGGGAAATGGTCCATAATCCTAATGCCCAGATAATCCCTGCTGTACATGGCTGGGTTCAACGTACTGTATCACAAGGCTGAAATCAAGATATCTCATCTGGAGGCTCTGGGGAAAATCTGCTTCCAAGCACATTCCTGTTAGCAGAATTCAGTTCCCTGCATTCAGTTGTAGCATGGAAGTCCCCACTTCCTTGCTGACTGTCAACCCGCGACTGCTCTCAGCTCCTAGAGGCTACTCACATTCCTTACCATGGAGTCCCCTCCAACTTCAAGCCAGCAATGGCACATCCAATTCTTTAGTGTGCTTTGAATCTCTGACTGCTGCTTCTTCTTCGTGCAGCAAAAAAACCCTCTCAGGCTTTATAGGTCCTCCTGTGATTAGGTCAGGACCACCTAGATAACCTCTCTTAAAGTAAATTACACCATGTAACATAATAAAATCGCAAGAGTAAAATCTATCATATTCACAGATCTGGGGATTATGCATGGTGTGTCCTCCAGGGAGGTGGTAAATCTTGGGTCCACGTTAGAATTTTGCCTATCACATAATGGAGCATAGTAAGGGAATTCAAATGATGCAAAAAGGTTTTAAATGGAAATTAAAGAAGTTAGCCTTTTCCCACTTCTCCGAACACTACTCTGATGATAACCATGGTCAAAGTTTTCTTATGTATTCTTCCAGGAAAAAATATAAAAGATATATATGTATATTTTCTCTTTATATTTAAATAATCAGGATCTTGTTGCACCTAACTTTTCTCATTAATCTCTCTGGTGCTCTTTCCTTCGTTGCAAATATGGATCTACATTATTCTTTATCTCAGCTACATAGGAGTAGCTTTTTATTTTTTTAATAGTCATAAGAATAAGCAAAGCAATCAAGAATGTATCGTCCCTAAAACCAAGACAGATTATTTATTATCTCAAGGATTTTCAAATGGTGGACAGAGTCTGCATCAGACCCATTGTTCTACCTGAAACACCTACTTCTCTTAGAGCAGATGGTTTCCCCAGGAGTCCCTATTTTGGAAGAGAATCAAGTAATTTTTCTCCAAAGTAAATTTAAATAATAACTTCTGGAGGAGGTGATCTATTTAGATACAAAAGTGTTTTGACAGAATGTCCACAAATGTGAAGGAAGGGTACCAAAAAAGAAGAAGAAAGAAAAGGAGGAGGAAGAAGAAGGAGAAGAGGAAGGGGGGAGGGGGAACAGAAGGAAGAAAATAGAAAAGCAGAATAAATCAGTTAAAACTAAATTGAAGTCAGGAATTTTTCTATGCTTCAGAACAAGAATAAAGTTCCACCCTGTGAGCATTACCACATCTTTTCTCCATAGCAACACCAAAGAAATAAAAAGCACTTTATTTCTTTTTTCCATAAAACATGCATTTCTTTCTAATTATTGTCATTCTAAAGTTCTTAAACTACAGTGTTTGATCTATGGCTTTAGAATAGCAATTTTTCATATCTGTTTCTTCTAAGTACAAAAAGACAAAGAGACTTCCACTACCTTTCATTGTTCTTTGAATGGGACCAGACATTAAAAAATAGATTTACATTACTATTCTTAACTTGCAACTCTTGAAGCGTCCACAAAATTCATACATTCCATTTTTTTTCCTACTGAAGTGACAAGCTGTTCTGCTTTCATCAGGTTAAATGAAAACAGAGTAAGCAATAATAATGGCCCCAATTTCCATGAGTGTTTTCTCTGTGTGAGGCATCTACGAGCCAAAAGTTTCTCCTCAGAGCTTGGTCCACTGCTCTGAAATGTAGATGGACTATTAAACCTTATGTGAATGCTTAAGAATTTTCATTCACTTTTGAAGAATGTGTCACGTGCTCTTAAAAGCTTAGAGTTCTTCATCTCCACTGTAAAGAGATGTCCTAAAAACACATCTTCACAGGTTAACTACTGGGACATGGAAGAGGGCACTTTAGTAGTAACTTACCAGCAATTTAAGAACAAACCCTTGTATGAGGCAACTGCTAGAGAGAGAAATTCAACAGAGAAGCTATGAGGAAATCCCATACTGCCCTTAAACCCAGACAAGCAGAGACCCTGTCCTGCGCCTGCTCCTCAGGGAGTCCTACGGCTTAAAGAACATTCCAAGAAATATTCTAAGTTCCCCTCTGGTGTGATCAGACAGGAAGACTCAGGTCAGATAAAGACGCTTGTGGGCCCCAGTCTCCATTTCTCCCCTTCAAGTGCTGTCTAAACCGCTACCCCATGCAAGGGGTAAACCAGATGCCCCAAAGAGCCTTCAGGAGGAAAATACTCCTAGCTAGCAGAGTATTTCTTTAATGAAGCCGTGAGAGTATGAATGAGATTGGGCCCCTGGAGTAGTGCTGACATGCTGATTTGGGGAAACCCACATTTCTGAGGGACACAAGACAAGTCCGGTGCTCTGAGATACTGATGGGATACTGCCAACCCCTGGGCTGCAGCCAGGCATGTGGGCTGGTACAAAAGCTTTTAGGATAGAGTGCCACCTCCAATCTACAGCACCAAGGGAGCAAGGTGGCAGCAGGGGTCCTTCACCCAGGGCCATCACGCCACTTCCTCCTCAGGTTCCACATCATGTGTCAGGCTACTTCCCCAGGGTTGCCTTACCCTCCCCAAACACCACAAAGAGTTTTCGAGCCCTTTGTTCCCCTACGACCACAGATTCTTCCAATCCATGTCGTCTCTTGCCTTACAGCATGTGTTGATGTTATTCCCCACTAAGCTGGTCTTAAGCCATGCTGGACAAGGGATGGACATTTCTTATACAAATGGGACCACTTTTCTTGTCCCTATCTTCCCACTGGTGAAAGTGGTAGAAGGCAGGGGTACAGCCAACCTTGAAAGAGATCATGTTCTAGGAATGCCGTGGTCACCACCTAAAGAGTTCAAGAGAAGGCATAACTGAAGGATGTGTCATTCTATGTTTATGCTATAAAATTCTGAACACTAAATTTGACATGACCAGAAAACAACTTATCATTCACATTTCCTGCATATACTAGATAAGACTTGCATTTGTGATCATCATCAGAAAAGCACAGCAAAACCTTTGAGACGGTCCTGGGAAACCAGTGATCATGGCATGATGGATGATGTAGACTCATGAGTAATGATGTAACCAGTCTTAAATACATGGTACTAGAAACCACAGAGGCGAGAAGGTCTATGCATTGTGAACAATAACAGTATTGCTACCTTTTTCCTCACAGAGTGGGAGATATGAAATTAGCCAGGAACCATGCATTTGACAATAAAGAACAAGAAGAAACAGCACCTAGGTACTAGCCCCTGTGAAGATTCTTTACAGGCAACGACTGAACAATAAACAAATGTGTAAATAGCTCTACTTCATCCATTACTCTGAAGCTTGATTGAAAATTACCATACATATAGGTCCATGAATTTTATAACACTTTTTTAAGTCAAAATTTTTTTATAGACAGAGACTCTACAAAAAAAATTTTGCCTGAGGCCCACTACATCCTAGGGATGGCCCTGTGGAAAACTCCTAAGGAAGGGGAGCAGGTAACTTGTCAACATACAGTTCCACCGTTTCTCAGTACAGCTACAGTAGATTTCACATTATATGGTTTGAGAATCTGAACAACTTAACTTAGCAAATATTTTATATACACAATGAAATAATTATCACGATGTGTTGCAAAGGCTTGGGTATTTATGCATTTTGTGCATGCAGCTTCCATGCTTTTGTATTTTTTTTCCTGCTTGAAGATAGTTCTCAATTAACCAAATGTGGTTTATTCACTTAGTAAGTTAACTGCATAAAATAAATGTTTTATTTCTGGACTGTCTGACCTCCAACAGTGAGTATTTCTAGATGACCTCACTGTGTCATCAGTCGGTAGAAACTCAGAGAATGCAAATTAATTTGATGTTAAACATTTTAATTATGGAAGAAAATCTGCTCTAACAATCAAATAAATGCATGTAAACATATCAGATGACTTCTGAAGTGTTTATCTCTTGGATTATCTTTGCCATTTTTATGAACATATATAGTTGAGGCTTAATTATTTTAAGGCTTCCATTATAACAATGATCTGTTTTTCCATGTGCTACCATATTTGTGTCCATAAAAATAATTACTTATTCATAGGTGATTAACCTGCCTTAATGACTTAAAAACCACTAGTCTATTCAAACAATTACTTGACCAAACTATCAAAAGAGGTTGATAGTGAAGTTCTGGTTCCAGTTCAAGAAATCATGGCTTATTGCCAAAAATGGGAAAGAAAGAATTAGGAAAAAAAATTTTTTTAACATCTTTTTTGGAGTATAATTGCTTTGCAATGGTGTGTTAGTTTCTGCTTTATAACAAAGGGAATCAGCTATACGTATACATATATGCCCATATTCCCTCCCTCTTGCACCTCCCTCCCACCCTCCTATCCCTCTAGGTGGTCACAAAGCACCCAGGTGATCTCCGTGTGCTATGTGGCTGCTTCCCACTAGCTATCTTTTTTACATTTGGTAGTGTATATATGTCCATGCCACTCTCTCACTTCGTCCCAGCTTACCATTCCCCGTCCCCGTGTCCTCAAGTCCATTCTCTACATCTGTATCTTTATTCCTGTCCTGCCCTTAGGTTCTTCAGACCATTTTTTTGTTTTTTTTTAGATTCCATATATATGTGTTGGCATACGGCATTTGTTTTTCTCTGTCTGACTTACTTCACGCTGTATGACTGACTCTAGGTCCATCCACATCACTACAAATAACTCAATTTCATTTATTTTTATGGCTGAATAATATTCCATTATATATATGTGCCACGTCTTCTTTATCCATTCATCTGTGGATGGACACTTAGGTTGCTTCCATGTCCTAGCTATTGTAAATAGAGCTGCAACGAACATTGTGGTACATGACTCCTTTTGAATTACAGTTTTCTCAGGGTATATGCCCAGTAGTGGGAGTGCCAGGACATATGGGAGTCCTATTTTTAGTTTTTTAAGGAACCTCCATACTGTTCTCCATAGTGGCTGTATCAATCTACATTCCCACCAACGGTGCAAGAGGGTTCCCTTTTCTCTATACCCTCTCCATCATTTATTGTTTGTAGACTTTTTGATGATGGCCATTCTGACTGGTGTGAGATAATACCTCACTGTAGTTTTGATTTGCATTTCTCTAATGATTAGTGATGTCGATCATCCTTTCATGTGTTTGTTGGCAGTCTGTATATCTTCTTTGGAGAAATGTCTATTTAGGTCTTCTGCCCACTTTTCGATTGGGTTGTTTGTTTCTTTGATATTGAGTTGCATGAGCTCCTTGCATATTTTGGAGATTAATCCTTAGTCAGTTGCTTCGTTTGCAAATATTTTCTCCCATTCTGAGGTTTGTCTTTTTCATCTAGTTTACAGTTTCCTTTGCTGTGCAAAAGATTTAAGTTTCATTAGGACCCATTTGTTTATTTTTGTTTTTATTTCTCTTTCTCTAGGAGGTGGGTCAAAAAGGATCTTGCTGTGATTTATGTCATAAGAGTGTTCTGTCTATGTTTTCCTCTAAGAGTTTTATACTACCTGGCCTTACCTTTAGGTCTTTAATCCATTTTGAGTTTATTTTTGTGTATGGTGTTAGGGAGTGTTCTAATTTCATTCTTTTACAAGTAGCTGTCCAGTTTTCCCAGCACCACTTATTGAAGAGACTGCCTTTTCTCCACTGTATATTCTTGCCTCCTTTATCAAAGATAAGGTAACCATATGTGCGTGGGTTTATCTCTGGGCTTTCTCTCCTGTTCCATTGATCTATATGTCAGTAGTACCCTACTGTCTTGATTACTGTAGCTCTGTAGTACAGTCTGAAGTCAGGGAGCCTGATTCCTCCAGCTCCATTTTTCTTTCTCAAGACTGCTTTGGCTATTTGGGGTCTTTTGTGTTTCCATACAAATTGTGACATTTTTTTGTTCTAGTTCTGTGAAAAATGCCATTGGTAATTTGATAGGGATTGCACTGAATCTGTAGATTGCTTTGGGTAGTAGAGTCATTATCACAATGTTGATTCTTCCAATGCAAGAACATGGTATATCTCTCCATCTGCTTGTATCATCTTTAATTTCTTTCATCAGTGTCTTACAGTTTTCTGCAGGTCTTTTGTCTCCTTAGGTAGGTTTATTCCTAAGTATTTTATTCTTTTTGTTGCAATGGTAAATGGAACTGTTTCCTTAATTTCTCTTTCAGATTTTTCATCATTAGTGTATAGGAATGCAAGAGATTCCTGTGCATTAATTTTGTATTCTGCTACTTTGCCAAATTTATTGATTAGCTCTAGTAGTTTTCTGGTAGCATCTTTAGGATTCTCTATGTATACTATCATGTCATCTGCTAACAGTGACAGTTTCAGCTCTGCTCTCCTGATTTGGATTCCTTTTATTTCCTTTTCTTCTCTGATTGCTGTGGCTAAAACTTCCAAAACTATGTTGAATAGTGGTGAGAGTGAACAACCTTGTCTTGTTCCTGATCTTAGTGAAAATGGTTTCCGTTTTTCACCATTGAGAACGATGTTGGCTGTGGGTTTGCCATAGATGGCCTTTATTATGTTTACATAAGTTCCCTCTGTGCCTACTTGCTGGAGGGATTTTATCAGAAATGGATGCTGAATTTTGTCAAAAGCTTTTCCTGCATCTATTGAGATGATCATATGGTTTTTATTCTTCAGTTTGTTAATATGGTGTATCACATTGATTGATTTGTGTATATTGAAGAATCATTGCATTCCTGGGATAAACCCCACTTGATCATGGTGTATGATCCTTTCAATGTGCAGTGGTATTCCGTTTGCTAGTATTTTTTTGCATCTATGTTCATCAGTGATATTGGCGTGTAGTTTTCTTTTTCTGTGACATCTTTGTCTGGTTTTGGTATCAGGGTGATGGTGGCCTCATAGAATGAGTTTGGGAGTGTTCCTCCCTCTGCTATATTTTGGAAGAGTTTGAGAAGGATAGGTGTTAGCTCTTCTCTAAATGTTTGACAGAATTCGCCTGTGAAGCCATCTGGTCCTGGACTTCTGTTTGTTGGAAGATTTTTGATCACACTTTTAATTTCAGTGCTTGTGATTGGTCTGTTTATATTTTCTATTTCTTCCTGGTTCAGTCTTGGAAGGCTATGCTTTTCTAAGAATTTGTCCGTCTCTTCCAGGTTGTCCATTTTATTGGCATATAGTTGCTTGTAGTAATCTCTCATGATCCTCTGTATTTCTGCAGTGTCAGTTGTTTCTTCTTTTTCATTTCTTTTTCTATTGATTTTGGTCTTTTCCCTTTCTTTCTTGATGAGTCTGGCTAATGGTTGATCAATTTTGTTTATCTTCTCGAAGAACCATCTTTTAGTTTTATTGATCTTTGCTATTGTTTCCTTCACTTCTTTTTCATTTATTTCTGATCTGATCTTTATGATTTCCTTCCTTCTGCTAACTTTGGGGGTTTTTTTGGTCTTCTTTCTCTAATTGATTTAGGTGTAAGGTTAGGTTGTTTATTTGAGATGTTTCTTGTTTCTTGAGGTAGGATTGTATTGCTATAAACTTCCCTCTTAGAACTGCTTTTGCTGCATCCCACAGGTTTTGGGTCATCGTGTTTTCATTGTCATTTGTTTCTAGGTATTTTTTGATTTCCTCTTTGATTTCTTCAGTGATCTCTTGGTTACTTAGTAGTGTATTGTGTGGCCTCCACGTATTTGTATTTTTTACATTTATTTTCCTGTAATTGATATGTAGTCTTATAATGTTGTGGTCAGAAAAGAAACATGACACGCTTTCAATTTTCTTAAATTTACCAAGGCTTGATTTTTTTACCCAAGATATGATCTATCCTGGAGAATGTTCCATGAGCACTTGAGAAGAAAGCATATTCTGTTGTTTTTGAATGCAATGTCCTATAAATATCAATTAAGTCCATGTTGTTTAATGTGTCATTTAAAGCTTCTGTTTCCTTATTTATTTTCATTTTGGACGATCTGTCCATTGGTGAAAGTGGGGTGTGAAAAGTCCCCAACTATGATGGTGTTACTGTCGATTTCCCCTTTTATGGCTGTTAGCATTTGCCTTATGTACTATGGCACTCCTATGCTGGGTGCATAAATATTTACAACTGTTATATTTTCTTCTTGGATTGATCCCTTGATCATTATGTAGTGTCCTTCTTTGTCTCTTGTAATAGTCTTTATTTTAAAGTGTATTCTGTCTGATATGAGAGTTGCTACTCCAGCTTGCTTTTCATTTCCATTTGCATGGAATATCTTTTCCCATCTCCTCACTGTCAGTCTGTACGTGTCCCTAGGTCTGAAGTGGGTCTCTTGTGGACAGCATATATGCCGGTCTTGTTCTTGTATCCATTCAGCCAGTCTATGTCTTTTGGTTGGAGCATTTAAATCCATTTACATTTAAGGTAATTATCGATATGTATGTTCCTATTACCATTTTCTTAATTGCTTTGGGGTTTTTATTGTAGGTCTTTTCCTTCTCTTGTGTTTCCTGCCTAGAGAAGTTTCTTTAGCAATTGTTGTAAAGCTGGTTTGGTGGTGTGAATTCTCTTAGCTTTTCCTTGTCTGTAAACACTTTAATTTCTCCATCAAAACTGAATGAGATGCTTGCTGGGTAGAGTAATCTTGGTTGTAGGTTTTTTCCTTTCATCACTTTAAGTATGTCCTGCCACACCCTTCTGGCTTGCAGAGTTTCTGCTGAAAGATCAGCTGTTAACCTTATGGGGATTCCCTTGTATGTTACTTGTTGCTTTTCCCTTGCTGCTTTTAATATTTTTTCTTTGTATTTAATTTTTGATAGTTTGATTAATATGTCTTGGCATGTTTCTCCCTGGATTTATCCTGTATGGGACTCTCTGTGCTTTTCTGGACTTGATTGACTCTTTCTTTCCCCATGTTTGGGAAGTTTTCAACTATAATCTCTTCAAATATTTTCTCAGACCCTTTCTTTTTCTCTTCTTATTCTGGGACCCCTATAATTCAAATGCTGGTGCATTTAGTGTTGTCCCAGAGGTCTCTGAGACTGTCCTAAATTCTTTTCATTCTTTTTTCTTTATTCTGCTCTATGGTAATTATTCCCACTATTTTATCTTCCAGGTCACTTATCCATTCTTCTGCCTCAGTTATTCTGCTATTGATTCCTTCTAGAGAATTTTTAATTTCATTTACTGTGCTGTTCATTGTTTGTTTGCTCTTTAGTTCTTCTAGGTCCTTGTTAAATGTTTCTTGTATTTTCTCCATTCTATTTCCAAGATTTTGGATCATCTTTACTATCATGACTCTGAATTCTTTTTCATGTAGACTGCCTATTTCCTCTTCATTTGTTTGGTCTGGTGGGTTTTTTCCTTCCTCCTTCATCTGCTACATTTCTCTGTCTTCTCATTTTGCTTAACTTACTGTGTTTGAGGTCTCCTTTTCACATGGTGCAGGTTCGTAGTTCAAATTGTTTTTGGTGTCTGCCCCCCGTGGGTAAGGTTGGTTCAGTGGGTTGTGTAGGCTTCCTGTTGGAGGGGACTGGTGCCTGTGTTCTGATGGATGAGGCTGGATCTTGTCTTTCTGGTGGGTAGGACCGCGTCCGGTGGTGTGTTTTTGTGTGTCTGTGAACTTATTATGATTTTAGGCAGCCTCTCTGCTAATGGGTGGGGTTGTGTTCCTCTGTTGTTAGTTATTTGGCATGGGGTGTCCAGCACTGGAGCTTGCTGGTCAATGAGTGGAGCTGGGTCTTAGCGTTGAGTTGGAGATCTCTGGGAGAGCTCTCGCCGGTTGATATTACGAGGGGCCAGGAGGTCTCTGGTGGACGAATGTCCTGAACTCGGCTCTCCCACCTCAGAGGCTCAGGCCTGACACCTGGCTGGAGCACCAAGACCCTGTCAGCCACACGACCAGGTATGTGGGGAGTTTCTTGTCTTTTGGGAAGTCTGAGGTCTTCTGCCAGTGTTCAATAGGTGTTCTGTAGGAGTTGTTCCACACATAGATGTATTTTTGATGTACTTGTGGGGAGGAAGGTGATCTCCATGTCTTACTCCTCCACCATCTTGAAGGTTCCCCCCCAGAGAATTTGAACATTTTTAAATTAAATATTAAACCAATATTTTAAACCAACTCGGAGATGATATAATCACTGTATAGCATGTCTCCTTCCTCTTACCCACTAATTTTTTTCCCTACCAAGTTGTGACTTAGAAAAATGCTACTAGAGATACTTGGGCTAATCAAAGTCAACATTTTACTCTCATGGGATTTTAACATTTCAAATTCCATTGAATTTCCTTTCAATAAATCTTACAAACATAATAGAGAATATAACATTCTAATATCAAGTACATTAAAATGTTAAATTTGAAGTTCACTTTTATATTCCCAATTTTTGTCTGATACAACTTAAACACAAACATTTTGTCAGTGCCACCATTCTTGTTTTCAAAAATTTAACAGATTTTTCATTTAGATAGGCATGGTTATAAAATGCATGAGGGCCACAGGGAAAGTAGTAAGGAATAATTCAGGTTTTCTGAAAGAAGCCGTTGTCTTTTGACTCACCAAGTCTTGTTTTCTATCAAACAGAATAGGAATTACCTAACTTTCAGCGATTCTTATGTTACCTAACCCTTTCAAGTGGCATGATAATCATATGGCAAGTGGGAAAAGGATTTCGAATAAGAGTATTAGTGGCTATAATAACTACCTCTACTTTCTTAGTAAAAAAGGGCAAGCTCTGGGGCTTCCCTGGTGGCGCAATGGTTGAGAGTCCGCCTGCTGATGCAGGGGATACGGGTTCGTGCCCCGGTCCGGGAAGATCCCACATGCCGCAGAGCGGCTGGGCCCGTGAGCCATGGCCGCTGAGCCTGCACGTCCGGAGCCTGTGTTCCACAACGGGAGAGGCCACAGAAGTGAGAGGCCCACATACCGCAAAAAAAAAAAAAAAAAAAAAAGGCACGTTCTAAGCTTTTTTGTTTGGAAATTCAAGAACAGCAACAAAATGTGTTTGTATTTTCTTAAAAAGCAGTGACCTTGTCATGCTGTGGCATGACCTAGAACTCTCAAAGCTGATGGTTTATATTGAAGAGGAGTTGTAATTCTAACAGCTTGTGTAGGTATTAAACTACACAAAAGTAGAGCCTTGAGATCAGGGTTGTGATGCTTAAATGTTACCATTCTGAAACTTCTTATAATGATTATATACTACTGTTCTGTAAACAGTAATTATAGCAATAGAGTCTTTTTAGAAATGTATCAGGACAACTTTTTGTTGTATATCATGTATATTGTTTGGTATCATGCATAAATACAGCTGTTCTATTTCAAAAAAAAAAAGCAGTGACCTTTTTGAAACAGAATCCCTGGGAAATAGTCTTAGAATGTAAAATTCTGTGATTTTCACAAATAAACCATAAATTATATAATATTAAAAACAATTACCTGACTTTTCAGTACTGGCTTTCAGATGGATAAATCTCATTCAAAGAGTCAATGCTTACAACTGTACATCCTCCAAATCCAGCAAAAATCACTTACAAACATGACCAAAATTGAACCAAAATGAACATCAGATGGCTGAAAAGAAAACAGCAAGCACCTGCTTGCTTTACAAAAACTGTTTTAGAATGAATTAGAAGACATTGATTATAAATAAGCCATAACATGGTAGAAACAAAGAACTAATTTCTTTAGACCAAAATATTGTATTGAGAATCAGTAATATCTAATTTGGCGCATCAGTCAGCATATTTGGACATTATGTTTCGTTCAAAGCCCAGTTTTGATGTTCCATGAAGGGTTCAAACTTCCACTGTGGAATCATGAATCCTTGCCCTACCCAACAGAAATATTGCCTTTAAAATATTTCTGTTTCCTATGTCTTTTTTTAATCAATTCTATGTATGCTCTGTTTTTCTAAGCAGCAGGGTCAACCTGACATTTCCTTGAGTACTGTGCCTGTCAGCTAGAATCACCGTTCTTCCAATTGCTGAATCAGCCCACCCTCGTACCACTAGCTGGTAGCAATACAAGGAGACCTTCAAACTCTGCAAATTTTAGCTGGATTAGAATGGGCTCTAAGCCAATATCTTTTAAACCAGTACAGATTTTCAGACATTTACACAATCACATTTCTAATTACAGAAGACCTCAGAAATACATACCATTTCAGACTTGGAGGGACTGTTTGATTCCAAGTGAAAATCTTTTATCATGTCACCCAGATGACCACCATATACTAAGGCCACAATAATTGTTCCTATTGTGGCAGGACATCATTCTAACTTGAAAAGCCAAGCTTTTAGAAGGAGTACTATAAATAGAGTTAATATTAGACAAACTACCACAGTTGGAAGGGAGTAGAAATCAGGCACTGAGTTCAAATTTCCAACCTTTGTGGCTTTGATCCTTTGCCAACCATGCTTCTCTGTAAGCTGATGGATAAAGGCTCCACAGAGAACACTACTGAACTGAAGGAACTTTTCTTCTTCTGTTACAAAGGCTTATTAAGGGTCAACAGAACAGACTTCAACAATTCAGAGAGAATAGTTTATTGTCTGCCAGTAGAATTCTGCTTAACAACGACATTGTATTGTTTAATTCATCACGACAAAATAAGTTAAAATATATGGGCAGACTTACTGCTGTATGTCTGGAGAATCAAAGCCTGAGACAGTATTTTAGGAGCATGAAGTTTATTGAAGGAGTGCTCTTAGGGAAAAGCTCTTCAGGGGAGGGTATGATAAGCAGGTGAGGGAAGAGGAAAGGGCTGAGCAAGGATGTGGTCCCGTATACAGACTAGTCTTGACCTGACCCATGGGATCACACCACAGAATTAATTAGGACCCTCTCCTTTGATTCAAAGGGGCCAGCCATTTGCAGCCCCATATCCATCAATCATTGGCTGCCTGCCCCTAGTTGGGAGATCATAAGCTCGTGGGAGATGCAGCTGCCATCAGCAATTTTCTGGAAGAGGAGGAAGAAAGAGGAGGGAGGTGGGGCATGCCGCTGTGGGTCTTTAGCAACTAATGCTCACAGCATCTGGAGAAGGAATGTAAAGGGGTTCAAGCAGGGCACCTGAAGCATCTACTATGCTATTTGCCATTCACTCAGAAATTAGAAAAACACCTAGGACTCTGTCAAATTTTAGACAGACTGGAAAGGGTCACCCTGGCATCAACAGGTGAAGTCATTGGGATGGAATGGCTGGCAATCTTACCCAGTTGCCTTTAATTGTATTATCCCCTATGACCTGTGCTTTCTTTGCTTGTTAACAATCTACAGCCTCTGGCATAATGTATCCTTAACCTATTTTGGTGCTCTTAATTCAGAATTATTCCTTCTTCCCGCATGAAAGAAAAGCTGCCAGTTTTGAGAATACCCATTAAGTTAAGGGCACAAGGCAGAACGTTAACATTCAACTTAAAGAAAAAGCAATAGCCTTTATAAATCACAAAGCACAGTTCTTTTTTAATGGAGGAATGAAGTTTTCGATTGAGAGAACTGGGGGAGTAAAAAGAAGTTTCCTTTCCTAAGTTACAAGTTTTATTTGCATTCCGTGAGTCATGTTACATGGAAATCCTTCACCCAGTAAGAAATGTACACTTCTCCTGTGGTTTGTGACCCTCCGCATCTCTCAATTATGGGCACTACAAATTCCAAACATGCTGTGACTCATTTTCCCCATCTTTCCTCCCAGACTTTGTGCTGGAGATGGAGTGATTCTCATTTTCATTGTTGCTCTGTGATGTACTGAAACAGTCAAAACAAATGTAAGCCTTTATTATCCAACAGGTAGATAGGAAATAAGAATCCAAAGGCTAGACAGCAATAAATCGGTAGTCTTTAACCAGATGGGTGCTTTGAACCCACCAAAAAACTCAGACGTAACATTTTGCACTTGGAACTTTCCTCCTCTCCATTTTGAGGTGATTAATTTCATCTGGATATCTAGAGAACAGACCAGCTTTATATTTGAGTTCATTATAAAAACAGAGAAAGAAGGAAAAAATTTGCCTATCTCCATAGGAAAGTCCATTTCTTTCTCTTTTGACCTAATCAATATGAGAAGGCATTAAAAATAATGGTTTCAAAATCTTAACTAGAAATGCCAGTTTGGCCACAAAAGCCTTTGTTAAAAGGGCATGTGGGAATCCATGGGGAGAGTCATCATTATACTAATCCACTCAGGATAGTTGGTTTCTATACCTCTGAATCCAGATATTTGTCCTGGATTCTGCAGCAGCCAAGGCAGTGGGAGATTTTTTTCTGAAGCAAACAAATCTCCCTGTTTCATACTGATCCAACCTAATTCTAGCCACCCAGCCTACACATTATATATTTCCTATTTTGAGAAAAACATTCCTGGAACAGGGAGTGGGCAGTGGACTCAATTCTATTTTCCACTAAATTAGAGACACCTTACAGATAAGGAAAGCCACATTTTCTGTGACAGGGAAGAGGGCAGAATACTTGCTGCAGTGAAAAAAACTACAAACCAAGAACCAGAGAATAAGAGGGAAATGGCAGATTGACTTCCGGTTAAAGGATAGCTGTAAGCTATTACAAGGCTCCCTCTGGCATCCTCCCTTATTCCTCAGCTCCGTCCACATCTGTAAAGAAATCGTTTCTCAAAAGCAGAGCAAAATTCCAGCTTTGCAAGGGCTTCTAACCCTGGCCTCATACAATCAAGGCAAGACCCTCAAGTTATAATTAGCTTTCATTGACCCTTCTCCAAACATCTTTTAGCCTAGGGGCAACAAAAGCTGGCAGTCAGCATGACCAATTCACTGCTATTTATATCCGAGCTTAGGGGCTATTCTTTGTGGCCACAATTGTGTTCTGACCTTCTCCAGAGGGAGTACTGAGGGTCAGCACAGTTTTGTTCATACTCGGATCAAGTTGATATACCATCTCTGGGGATTAGAATCCTGATTTGTGAGTGTGAATGGCAGCTTCTGGTTTTATTATTGGTGCAAGAGAGTAAAACTTTATTTCTAATATTTGCATTTAGTTGGGGGATCAATGAATATTTATAAAATGTATTGATAAAGTAAGGAAAGGAACATGGAGAAGAAGAAAGGATGAAGTAAAAACTTGTTAAAATTTTGTGGAGTTTACAGAAGTCTAAGATTAGACTGGTTTTCTGAATTAACACTAACACAAATTTATCTCTTTAATAAGCTTGAGTTCAGCCTCATAACTGAGAATTTTACCTCTTCAGAAATTCAACCAAGGACAGCGCAACCTAGGTGGACAAAAGCACTAAAACCAGAAGAGCAGCCTTCTTGCTAATAGCATCATTAACTGACATTTTTTTCGTGTTTACAGGTGCCAGACAACGTTAAGAGTTCAGTCCTAGTATGAAGTGTTATCACTTCCAGAACACAAGCTAGTAGGTGGGATTGAAGCCCAACTGGAACATTTACTAGTTGTGTATCTCCAGAAAATTTATTTCTGGGTTTCTTTCTCTATGTTTGTTTGTTTTCAAAATGAGTGCTGGAAGTAATCCTCACTTTACTTCCAAAGTAAAGTTGTGGTGAGGTTAAATGAGTTAGTACATGTAAAACACTGAGCACAGAATCTTGCACATGGAAAGAGCTTAAATAATTCTCATCTGTTACTATTATCCACTCACTAAAGATGAAAATGTGGAGACCTAAAAGGTTCAGTAACTTTCTCAAGGTCATACAGTGAATAATGAACAAAGCCAGGATTTAATTCAGGTGACCTATCTCTAAAGTCCATGTGCTAAACCTTAACACCTCTCTGATGAAGCACATTCCCTGGGATCCAGTATAATTTGAACTCAGCCCTTTCGGACATAGCAGGAGCAGTACAGCAATACGACGATGATGGGCTCTTTTTGGCCGAGAGCTTGTGGCAGACCATGAATTTAAGAACAGAATAGTGTAGTGACTAATCACTACAAAAGCTGATGATGCTACAAGTTTGTTAATTCCTCAATGGGAGAGGTCAACACAGGAAAAATTGTTGGCTAAAACTAGATTTGTCTCATGTGAAATTCAAGCATGCTTATGAAATAAAACTCTCATGAATTAATAACTTTAGTGAGGGCATAATATTTCACCTAAAGCAAACAGAAATTACCTTTTCAGGTGGAAAAGTACACAAGTTCCTAACTAATAAATGCGCTTCATACTCACACCATGCCACATATTTTATCACACGGTATCTCATTTAATCTCTGCCCAAACTCCATGAAATAGAAATTATTAACTTTATTTTATGGATGAGAAAATAGGTTAAATGACAAGGTCACAAAATGGCAAAGTTAGAATTTGAATCCATATTTGCCTGGTTCCAAAATGCAAGGCTCCAAAATCCAATTTTTAGCCATGAAACTAACACTGCCTTGTTGCTTGTGCCATGGTGCTCTGTTTATGTACAAGAATTGAGAGTAAGGACTATTCTCGACAAGGCTCTCTCCTTATACAATAGTATAAGCGTGGCTTACTACCTTAGCATGGCTTGTCATACAGAGAGGAGGCTGCATAAATGTTATTTTTCCCTCCAACCATATACTTGTAAAGCACTTTGGAATTTTAAAAGACTTGTATTTTCTTATATTAAGTAAGGCCAGGGAAGGCATTACTGCTAGCACGTTACTGATGGAAATAGTGAGACCTGCAAAGAGTAACTTGCTCCAGTCTGAAAGTTTTAGAGTGGCGTCATAGGCTTCATCCCCCGGGCTTTTCACTATACTTCATTCCCTACCTTTGGCAACACTGTCCAGAATAGGTGATTAAAGGATCTAAAACTACAATAGTTTCTACAAATATAAATGATTTATATCAAAAGGCAAATACTCCAGATGTCTATATAGCCATACCAAAAATGTTTCCACTGAGACAGAGTTCTGAACATGTGAGGTTCCTAAAATTGATAGATCTTTGGGATCTATCTAAAACTATTGATTGGTATCTTTGGGTTCCTGTTCTCCTACATCAGCTGCAAACATCATGTGGTTTACAGGATCAAGACAGCTCAATGACCAAAAGTGTCTCCAAGCTATTGGTGGCAGGCCCTGAGGCATAAAAGAGAAGCAGTGGCTGCAGGGGGTGTGGTAGTTGACACAATGCAGTGTATTTATTTCCTGACTCTGAGGAGATTACAGCAGAAGCAGAAAGAGACAGACAGAGAGAGAGAATGAGACAGAAAGACCAAACACAACCAAATATCTGCACACAACATCAAGCACCATAGCTTGGAGCAAATCGTACTTACATCAGCCCTAGCTTTCAACTGAACACTCAAAATTCAAAAAATTACACGCCTACCTTCCCTCTACAGGATCAGGAGAAGGGAAAGAGAAGCTTGCAGAAGGGGGGGGGGAAGCTTTGATTAACCACACATTTATTTATGCAAGGAGGAAAATGTCTTTGCTGCATCTCTAGACGGAGGAGCACCGTGTTCCAGTCAAGAATCCCTGTCTTATAATGGGCACTCAGGAAATGCTTATTGGATGAGGATCCCGGGGCTCTCAAAGTGATGGAGATGACATCAGTCCTGCGCAGGAGGGACTGGAAACTGAAAATTTCTGACACTAACCCAGACAAAAATGGACAGGCTATCCAGATAATGCACTGAGAACTTCGAGCAATCAAATAAATATGCAGCTTAATTTTTTTTTTTTTTTTTTAAACATCACTTATGTTATAGTCACAGACTGCTCAATTCCAAACCATCCTCCGGGTAACCTGAGTTCAGAGACTATTAAAATGAAGTCTCAATACATTTTGAAAAATGACCTTCAGTAACATAAATTTGAAGCCATTTTTACTGGAGATGGGTAGAATGTTTTTAAAGCACCATTAGAAGGCATTTGTGAGTGAATCTTGCGTAAGATTTTCTTTTCAATTCTTTTGAAAAGTAAGTAAGATCGACAACTACACTAGTTCCGCTTGGACAAAATTTGATTATTCTGGCTAGCTCACAGGAGAGCTAATGATTCTAATGGATTCTTAAACTACCCTAAGTACTTCTCCAAACTTGGCTATGTCCACAGTCACAGTGGATTCAATCATGTGCATATGGAAAAGGAGTCAAGTTGGGGGTGAAAACCTAAAAGGCAATGAATGACAATTTTGGTTCCTGGCATTCCAAGGTCTGCCACACCAGTTGATGCTATACCCTAATGTGCCTTTACATCTCTTTATATTAACTTCCTATAATTCTCATTCTTTTTCTACGGCATTGGTATGATACCTTTCAATGGAAACCCACCGCACTATAGCTTAGGATTCTTTTCTGTCATCTGAAATTCTTCTTGTGCAAGTCTTCTAGGACTGCTGCACAGAGCCTAATTCCATCTCAGTGGAAAGCCCTAAACGTAAAGAGAGAAATGAGCTTGTAAATGCAGTCTGGAGAGGTCAGACTAAATATTTTGTTAAAGGTGGTCTCAGGAGTAATATTTGTTCATGAGGCTGATGTGAACATTTCCGCTAAGAATCAATAGTGGACCCATTTGCACGACGCTTAGCGTTCAAAGTGTTTCTGTGCATTTATCCCACCCTGCACACTTTCTCTCTATAGGTAAATATCGGTGGCTGTCTGAGTTTCAAAATGCTTCTGTCAGCCGCGTTGTTATCCTTGCCTGAGAGTGGAGCTGAAAAGACCAAAGCATCGCTATCCATCCTCTCTATAACCTGCATTCAAGTAAAGATTTTCCTGGTGTGACAGCTGTAACTGTGCTTTGTTTCTCTGCCTTTAGCTCCACAGTTGGTCTGCTGCCCTGAAGACTTTGCTCAGAACAGGCCACCCCGTTTCCGCTGGCTAAACCTCCAGGCCATGTCTGCTGATGTTGCTTCCCGACATTCCAAAGCTCTGCAGACCAGATGAGGGGCTGACTCAGGGCCCATTCTGCCTGACTCCATTACATCTGTCATCCTCTCAGCACAAATCTTGGGATGGCTGCCTTTATCTCTCTTCCATACCTGTTCTAGCCAATGGAACAGTGTTGTAGCAAACAATGCTTCAAAAGAGAGGGAGTATGGGATAGTGGGAGGGGCATGGACAGACCCTTTGTGAAATTCCTGGCTTGGCTGTTTACCAAGCAAGTTAATCGACCTCTTTAAGCCTCAGTTATCTTATATCTAAAAAGAGTATAATAATGCCTACCTAGAATAAGTGTTATAAAGACTGAAACAACACCTGAAAAGCGCCTGGCCCATATTGAGCATGCTATAGAATAGCCACTTTTATTCAATACTGATAAAAACCAGCAAGTTCTAGGAGCAGGTATCACATTACTTAGGAAGCTAGAGTAACAAACATTCTGTAGACGGCGGATCATTTGGCAGGGACTTCTCCCTGTCTCTCAGTACATCCTCAGACAGCGTGCTAGCTGGCAGCAGAATTCAGTGATAGATTTATGACAGTGTGTTGCTGATGGAAATCTTTGACTGGGGCAAGCTGGGATGTGACCCCTTTCTCCTTCAAGTTTATCATCAATCAATGGTGCTATGCCATCTCTGTAAAGGGGATCTTAATCTCTTTTTGCCCTTACACTTCCAGAAAAGATCAGGCAGCAATCAAGTTTCTGCCTAACAAGTTTGCAAGGACTCTCCAGCACTTGGAACAAGAGCGGGCACCTAGTAGGCACTCCATCAGCATTAGATGTAAGGAAGAATGAATGAATGACTTCAAGTGATATTTTATATCCTAGTGAAAGACTCTCCTACAGATCTGGAAGCACTGGTGTTGCCTGCAAGTTCCTCTTTACATTTTCATATGTTTGAATATGATTCTGTAAGATAACATTGGCACTCACCTAGCTCCATTTCACTCCATTGATAGTAGGTCACTATGGATACTTACATGAATGATTGCACCTGAGTAAATGTCAAGACACTCAAATTTCAAACTGAACGGGGCCTTAGTGATTTGCCCTTATCTATCTTTCCTGCCTACCTACAGTATGCGATGCAGCAAAGTTCACATCCACTTTCCCACTTTTCATTCTAAAGACACATTGTGTTTCCCATGTGCCTTTAAGGAATCATTCTTGATCTCAGCCATAAAATTGGAAAGCTGCATAAATGACAAGATGATCCCGGAAGGCAGCTGAAACATGGGGCAGATTGAAACCGACAGTTAATTTGTAGCAGTAAAAAATAATGATATCATCGTAAAACAAGTTTAAGATCAGACTGGGCTCAAACACTCTGCGCCCACAGAATATATAGACGGGCACTGTCAAGCTTAAATAACAAAGCAAAACAAAACTGAACCTCCCAGCTTCACCAAGTGCAATTCATTTGCTTTTTTACGGTACGCTACCACCATCTGCTGGCTGCAGCTGATAAAATACCGAGCATCCTCCAAGTCCTGGAATATTCCATTCTGCAGAGCCTGTTGTTAATTACTATGCACAAGGAAACATTTTTAACCTCACAATATCATTGAAATGCTACAAATAAATCAGATCTTCCTAGAACACCAAGCAAATGAAAGAGCCGGGAAGGCTAGACACTGCCAAAGGCTCCCTGGCCTGCTATGCCTAAAAGATGCACTTGCTGGGTGCTTAAGCCCCAGTACATTCTCTTTTGATTGCCCAGCTCCCTCCTTACACGGGCTCAGTTTCAGACGTCCTCCTCTCCAGCTGCCTTCTCTACCAGGCATCCTACACAGCACTGCAGTGATAGGCAAAGCAGCAGCTCTTGGCTAAAAACAGCCTCCTCCTGGAGATCTTAAAGGAAGAAAACCACTGACATTTGTCTTCTTCAAGGAAAGCAAAGCCCTGGTGTGATTCAACAAGGAAAAGGAGGATATCCTTGGCTCCCAAAACTCCCACAGCAATATTTTAGAAAGGCTTCCACAGGGTTAAATGCCTTGTGTTGTGCCTGTTTTTCCTAATTTGGCAACAAGTTAGGAATTCTTTGGAGGGAGAAAAGCTAGAGTCTTTATACAAATAAAATTTAGCCACCTATTCAGTCTTACCATTGTAGACTCTCTTGTGACTCACATCACAGGCCTCTGACTTCTCAATCATCCTGAGGATAAGAGAAGGCTTTAGGAAATACTCCTTCTTCACCGAAACTTCTTTTTTTCTTGTGCTTACCTGAATTTAAAATGTTTATTCACTGAGCATGTATTGTAAAACAATTTCTAAAACTCCTTCAAATGGTCATCTATTTAGAAAGTTTTTCTGTTACTCATATTTTTACAATCATAATGAGGTAATGATTGGTCCCAGACAAAATATCTAGCTCTTACTGAGCAATGATGTAAATACATCACAAGATGTTTTCCCTGGAGAGAAGACCACAGCCTAGTGCAGCAGCAACAAATGACACTCTCCAGCTCTGACACGCCTCTGTGTATGATCAGGCTATCCCAGTTAGAAGGGCATAATGCCCCTATACACAGACCGCACTGGGCTGAATTAATTTCCTCCTGAACAGTATCATCCTTGCATCCATCTAAACAATTAGCTCACTCTCCTAAACATTCTGATGTGAACTTTAGTTCAAAGGCATTTTACGTTTTCTTCCTGATACTGCAATTTCAGAAAGATACCACTTATAGGTTAGGTGATTTCTGTATAACAAAGCAAACCCCTATAAGCAATGTAGCCTTGACTAAAATTTTCATTTAAATTATCATTTTGTACAAATGACCAGTGAATACATTTTTAAATGTTCGATGTCATCAAAACAATTAATATAAAATTACCCTAAAATAAAATAATAGTGAATATATTTTCTTATCAAATAGCAAAGAATTTTTAACAACTAATAATACCCATTGTGGTCAAGAAACAGGAAAAGGTACTCTATGCACAACTGTCAGGAGTATAATTTGGTACAACCCTTCCAGGAGGTAATCTGGCATTGTTTATTTAAAAATCCTTTTAAAAAAGTGTACAAACCTGTGATTTATACATTCCAGCACTAGAAATTTATCCCAAAAGAATAATCATGGCTGATGAATACAACAACATGAAGTCACAGCCTTGTTTGTAACTTACATATAACATCACAGCCTCGTTTATAATAAGGGAAGTTTTTAGTATTCAGATATGGTAGGCTGAATAATGGCCTCCCCAAAGATGTCCACATTACCTTACAGAATATATTTCCTTACATGAATATATTACCTTACACAATCAAAAGGATTTTGCAGGTATGATTAAGTTAAGGATCTTGAGATTATCCCAAGACTTATCTGGATGGGCTCAATGGAATCATAAAATTTCTTATAAGAGGAAGGCAAATGGGTTAATGGCATAGAAGCTGAAGGGACAATGGTGCAGGAACTAGAATGAAGTCTTTGAAGATGGAGGTTGGGGCCATGAGGCAAGAACACGGCGGTCTCTAGAAGTAGGATAAGGCAAGGAAACAGACATTCCCCTAGATCTTACAAAAGGAATGAAGCCATGCTAACACCACAATTTTAGGATTTCTGACTTCTAGAACTGTAAGACTAAACAAATTGTGTTGTTTTAAGACACTAAATTGTGGTCATTTGTTATGGCAGCAATGAAAAACTAATATACCAGATATCAAGTAGTAGGGAATTTGGTCAATTTAGGGCTCCAAAAGCCATATACTTGAGGGTCTAAGTTATGAAAGAGGTTGTTTTTTTTTTAATCCAGTGTTTTTATCTTAACAATAATCTTAAAAATGTTCATGTAAAGATATTCTGGACCATCTGGTAGACCAATTTATAACTAACAGCTATGTTATGATTTCAATGCCCAAGTTTGTGTTTGTGTTTATAGTCACATTAGTAGTGCCAAGCGAAGGCTAACTCCCCAGAGTACTCTAAGAACATAGCTGACATGGCAGTTCAAAGAAGAGCTGTGGGAGGACTGAGTTACCACTGGTAAGTAGCTGTCAAAGTCACATTCACAGTGAGTAGCTGTCTTTGTATCTAACAAAATATAGGTTTAGTAGTAAAGAATTTTTGTTTAAACTTCTGTTGATGTACTTTGAAGTGCACCATTCAACTGACTGACCCATGAAAATAATAGATCACAGGTTTAAAATGAGTTTATTATTAGAAGGAAAAATAATGACGATGATATTCAAGATAATTCAGATGATGGTCCACCAGGCTCAAAATCAAATGAACCATGCCAAGAAAGAAAACATAAAAAGTAGGATTTATCATCCTACTTTTAAACATAAACTATCACCTTAAATGACTGTTGCCGTTTTAATTATATTGATTTTATATCTAAACTTAAATTTGTATTGGTTTTATAGTTGTAGACAGGTTAAGATCATGAATAATTAATACTAATTTTATATTTCTATATAGAGAGTAACTACACAATAAAAATAACATAAGTCAACTCAGGAGGGAGCATGAGAATTTATTTTTCCATTGAAAAGGATTCATGTATTTGCTCAAGCCTGAGAAATGTAGAGTTAATTAATTGTAGTACCTCTTTCCAACGGAATATTATTCAATCATTAGAAATGACATTGTAGAATAACATTTAATGAAATGGGGAAATGTTCAAGACTTATTTTTAAAATTTAAAAACACTTGCAAACTGTAGCAGTAAGATTCCGATGTTTAAAAAGAAAGTAATTTCTATACATAGAAAAATGAGCAGAAGGATACATACACAACTAAATGGCAATGCATTGCTGGGTTTTTTAATATACTTTTTGGTATTTTCAAATTTTTTTACAACAAACACTACTTTCACAGTGAGAAGACAGACCTCTGAGTATTAAATCTGGGGTTAAAACACTCTTCTCTTGGTCCCGGCTCCAGAGTGTTTAAAAATTGAAATGACATTTGTTTCTCAACTCCTGGAAGACAACTTTGCTGCTGAATAAGATAGTCTATGCTCCTCTAGAATAAGAGCAAGAGTGTCAATGAAAAACTCAACAAATCCACCATTTGCCCCCTGAACAGTTGTGAGAAATATATACATACACATATACACGTATATAATCATTCCCCAGGAAACCTGTATACTTAAAGTTTAAATTATTTAATTGGTGGTAAATCATTTTCCTAGTGAGAAGTTTGAGAGCTCCTTTTCATTCACTGGGCTGCCACACATTCTCTTATTCCCAACTGCTAGTATTTTAAATCCATGAGCTTTTGAAAAACTATGTATCCCCTTTCATATTTTTAGGTTAACCTCTAAAACTTTTCCTGTAAGTATAAATTATTGCAGAGGATGTATTTACCAACATACTTTACATTGATACATGCTTCAAACATATATCTGTCAAAACTTTGGAGCTAAAAATTTTAATTTATTATTACCTATAAATTCAAATTCATTGTGAGATGGACTGGAACAGAAAGACATGAGTGTGTTGCTGGAATGATATAGAAATAAGGTGCATCACACATCAGTAATTCTTATCAAAGTTTTCTCTGCTTTGCTCTTACAGGTCTCTCCCTCAGGAGCCATACAGTCTCAAATATTACGGTTAGACACTACAATGAGATTAGAGATGGGTTAGATGCATGGTTATCTTATATATAAAGAATAAAGGAGAGCGACTGTGAAAGGGCAGTGGGGAAGGATTCTCCCCAGCCATTCTCTCTGGGAGATTAGTTTTAGGAAGGAGTCTAAGTAGAATCTGTGGATCTGGAAATTGATTCCCTTAAAGGTATCCATGACTTTGTAGCTCCTGCAAAATCTGTGGACTTCCAGGTTTGTATGGAGATCCTTGTTTGAAAACTGCTGCTTTAAACCCGAACAAGATAAACAAGTTTTTATCCAACTAAAAATAGAAACGGATTTATTGTCAGAATACTAGCCTTGATACCAGAGCTGATAGTACAAAATACTCCTGAGAACATGTAGGATCACTTCTTTAAATTACGTTGAAGTCTTTTCCGATATGATGCACCTTCTGAAGGTAAACCATGCAGACAAAATTCTCACAATCATAAAGTCTCATTCTTTTACATAAGAAAATGCCTCTGAATTATCCCCAAATTCTAGTGATTAAGAAAATAATCTATTCTCCAGAACTTGGGCTATTCAGTTTGGGGGATGAATATATAAATTATTTAGTTATGATCCCCATTTTTCTTCCCCCAACTCCCGTGGCTTGGATTTCCATCATATACATAAGGCCTTCATTAGCTTGTAGTCTACAGGGTACTGATTTTTGTGATTAAACGGAACTTAATCTAACAGCAAATTTTTTTAGTGCATATTCCAGGCAGGCACTGGGCTAGATTGTAGGAAGTATGTTATCAAACCACTCCTTAATGCCTATGAAATAGAGAAAGTGACTAGACATGGATAAACCAATGGTACATTGGTATTTCATAATAGTATCTTACTCCATTTGATCCTAGAATGTTGTAACAAAAACTATCCCCAGTTCCTGAATCTGTCTAATGTTAGCCCAACTTTGAAAAAAATGTATCTAATGCCTTCCCCAAACCACCCCCAACTCCCACCCATCCCCCCAACTTCTAGACTAGAAGCAGAGAGCTTCTCTCTGTACTGATTAGAAACCACCAGCAGCCCAACTAGCGTCAGGAGGATTCTCTCTCTCTCTCTCTGTACCTACCTTCCTTGCATACTCTGCCAAGAGTCTCACCTCCCTTTTGCCAGCACTCTGTGGTCCAGCCATAATGACATTTTTCCTTCCCAACCCCAGGAATTCTAATAAGCTGGCCTCTTTCTGGAACAAGCCTCTCACGCCCACTCCCCTGCTAAACTCTACTCACCCTTCGAATCCCAGCACAGTTGAGGGGGTCCCCATTCTGCATTCTTGCAGAGCCCTGAACTTCTGATCTCAGTTTGCAATCATATTTTTGTTTTTTTAAAATTATTTGATTAATGTCTGTCTCTCTCACCAGCCTCAAAACTATACGAGGCAGAGTCTGTGAATGTTTTGTCACCATTGTATCTTTATGGTGTCTGGAACATAGGAGAAGCTAAATAACTATCTGTTCACTATATGTATGAATAGTTTAACCCTGCTTGAAAAAACCCAGACCTGGATCATCAAAGTATACTCAGAAGGACAACTCCCTGAGCGTGGCTCAAGCCCCAACCCTTGCCTTGCAAGGTCTAGGGAACCTGTGAGGTAATTTTGCAAAGGCTTTTTCAGACACTTGCCTGGTTAATAGGGAGCCAATGAGGCAGAAACTGAGAAATGTGATTCCCTCATGGTCAGCACTACAACGGCACTCTCCTGGCCTTAAGACTCTTCCATGATCCTTTCTCTGGGTCCTTTCCAATTGGGCCTGGGTTTTTTCTGCCTGTTCACTCCTGAATCACCAGCACCTAACAGACTGCCTACCACCTACTGCATGCTCAATAGATATGTGAACACAAAGCCCCCTGCAACTGCCCAGGAGCATAAGCGTTTGGTACCTATGCACCGTTTGCAATCTTCCCACATTAATCTCACTCTCTTTTTTTAAACTCACCATTTTTTTTTTCTCCTGACTCACTGATTTCCACAAACTGCCATTTCACTCTGAGAGGTTGGCAGCAACATAACTTAAGTTGACCATGAGAACTTTCTTTTTCTCATAACCCAAAAGAGCAAAGATGAAAAACACTGCTCCACTCTTCTCAGCCAAATGTGCCTTTGAAAGATTTGATTTTTGAGCTCAGAATCCAACTCTCTAATTATCTAAACAATTCCACAAGTACAAAATACCATATTTACATATGCAAAGCAAGAATTAGGAATCAGAATACTTAATTCACACAATTGAATGTTGAAACAACTACAGATTCAGATAATATTTTTTGCAAATACACTTCTCCAAAGTGGCCTTATAATATACATCTTTACATGGCGTCATAGGTCCTCAATATCTAATCTCCAAAGAATTGATATTTTAGGAACTTAAGTTCTTAGGTAAATATTTGGAATACGTTTGCAAATTGAGATTCCATAGGCAATGTTGTCAACTTACAGGCCTCTCTTGAAAATGAGATCCTTGGTTTGCAAGCATTTTGTTTTAAAACCTAGGTAAGGAACAGGGAGGCGACTGCACTGATGGCTTAATAGCTTTTTCTTCCTGGGTAGACTCATTTAGGATGAAAGTGATTATTTCGAAATCCATTACATTCTAAGCAAATGTCTCTACCCTGGAAAAATAAAACAGAGGAACTGCTAGCTGGCTCCTGAGCAACTGTTGCCATTTTTTTCAGCGTTTTTCCTTATTACAGTTGTCCCTCTGTATCCGTGGGGGACTGGTTCCAGGACCCACGCACAGATATCAAAATGCACAGATGCTCAAGTCCTTTATATAAAATGGCATAATATTTGCATATAACCTATGCACATCCTCCCATATACTTTAAATCATCTCTAGATTACTTATAATACCTAATACAATGTAAATGCTATGTAAATTATTGTAAATACAATGTAAATTCTATGTAAGTTCAAGTTTTGCTTTTCAGAACTTTCTGGAATTTTTTTATTCTAAATATTTTCAATCCATGGTTAGTTGAATCCGTGGATGCAGAAGCTGTTGATATGGAGGGCAGACTGTTCTCCCAAATGTTTAATTAAATATCTGTAGTAGTCCCCATCCTCCTTGCAGTCCCACGTAAAACTTACCTCGTTCAAAGAAACATTATTCTAGTGAAATTATAACCTTTCTTCTGTGGTTCTAGGCCAACACTTAATGCCCTCCTTTTCTAATTTTATACCAGTTTATACCAGAGTCAAGGTCCAACTCCATCCTGGAATGACACATTTTCCACTCAGCTGTCTTCTTGCTGTTTAATCTGAGCATCATTCCTACAGGGATATGTCCCAGGAAGTCACCTCCCCAGCCCTCAAACACCCCTAATAAACACTACAACCTATCCTGATTCACCTTCTCATGGCATGTTAAATGAAATTATATGTAAAATAAGTCAGAGATGATAGAGTGGTGGCAGAGGACTTTTTAATAAATAGAAAAATTAAAATATAATAATTAACATTATGCTTGGACCTTTCAGTTCATTTCTCTTCCCCAGTTTCACTTTTTCCTGCATATCTAGGCATGAAATCTTTATTTCACTAAGATAGGCTTAAGAGCTTAAAACCTCTCTTCTGCTAGTTACCTAGGGAATCCAAGAAATAGCTAACTGAAAGATTCCACATTATTCTTTTTTCCAACTGGTTGCATCATTTTATCTACTTCAAGGATAGCCTTTGAAAGTACAAAGTCTGGATGTGACAGTGTGCTGTACAGCATACCCAGACAAAGGCAATATTCCATATAAGCCTGGGGGAAGAGTAAGGAAGAAGGCATTATTTACCTGGTCTGCACACTCGAGATACAGGAATTCTGACTACAGTTGTCAAGTTTGTCAACTTTGCCAAGATACCTAGCTATGAGAACACCTGGAGAGATATGTTATTATTTAGGAAAATAATTATAGGATTTATTGGAAATCACTGAGTCTGCTATATAGAGTAAGAATTACAGGTGGGTTACCACGCAGCTGATTATAACTAACATGTTAAAATAATATAGTTGGTTCCAACATTAATTTCCCCCTTACTAGGAATTAGCAAACACCTGAACCATAGTACCAAAGGAAGCATCTCTTGTCCATTCTCAAAATACCTTCTTGTACTCTGAAAACTGTGATCACCCTCTGAGGCCCCATCCCAAGAGGATCATCATCTTATACAAGTCCTAACTGCACAAAGAATTGTCACTCTAAATGTACTTGAAGGAGATTGTTTTTCTTCAAGAAGCTCTGCTAAATTCTGTACCTTTCACCAGTTACTTATTTCAGGGTTAATGATATCACTCTGCTGCTTTCTGTATCTGAGTCTGTAAGACTGTCACCCAGATATTTCAAATTTGCCTCGTTCTTCTTTTTGGGTTGTGTCGCACTGTGCAACTAGGGAAGGTGGAAAAGGAGGCAAGGGGAATTAGTTACTCAGTTCTTTGGAGTGGGTTTGCTAAGAGCTGAAAATACACCCTCCTGTTGGTCAGAAATATGAATTCTATGATCTTCCTCCGCCTTTCCTCACAGCTTTTTGCCCTAAAAATGCTTCTACCTTTTGATGCAATAATTCTACTTTTGTGAATCTATCCTAGGGAAACAATGTAAAATATACAAAAGCTTTATGTCCAAATTATATTAATAGAAACATATTTTAATAGAAAAATAGAAACATTCTAAATGGATGATAATAAGAGTGATTAAGTAAACTATGAAGTGTCCATTACAAATTATGTTTGCAAATATTTAAAATAACTTGTAAGTGCATATGATATATTATAGGTTTTAAAAATCTATGTACGTGCACTGTATTCATTTCGTATTGCTGCTGTAAAAAAATTACCACAAACTTAGTAGCTTAAACAATATAAATGTATTAGTCCATAGTTCTAGAGGTCAGAAGTCTGAAATGCATCTCAGTGGACTAAAATCAAGGTGTCGGCAGGACTGCATCGCTCCTGGATGCTTTAGGAGAAGATCCATCTCCTTGCTTTTCCCAGATTCTAGAGGCCACCTGCATTCCTTGGCATGTGGCCCTCTTCTCCAGCAAGCTGGCATCTTTCGGGCTTTCCCTTTTCCACCTCCCTTTTCCACTTTTAAGGACCACTGTAGTTATATGGGCCCACCTAAATAATCCAGGATTACCTACCTATTTTAAGGTCAGCTGATTAGCAACCGTAGTTCCATCTGCAGCTCTACTTCCCCTTTACCATGTAACCTCACATATTCATGGGTTCCACGGATTAGATGTGGCTCTTTGGGGGGACCATTATTCAGTCTACATATACTATGCAAAAGAAACAAACCAAAACCAAACAAAACTAAAGACAAAAACAACAACAAAACTTAGCCTAGAAAATCGAGATGAAAACATACCAAAATGTTTGCATTACTTAGTAGAGCTGTAGGTTATTGTTTTTATTCTCCTTGATTTTCCATGATATCCAAGTTTTCTTATTTTCCATGATTATTTTCTAGATATTAATAAAATTCTTATTTTGATAATGAAAAAATGTCATCCAAAAAAGACTTTTTTTAATCCCTGTGGCTACAGCAGCCTATAAAAGATAACTATTTTATTTTTTACATGAATTTTCTCACTTGTAAGTAATCAACTAGTTAAAAGAACTGAAAGAATAATAAGTACAAAGAGTTATTGATTAGTAAAATCTGCCCTAAAAATATACAGTAACACCAACCCTACTGACTAAGAGAGCTCAGAATTGCATGTCAACTTGTAGCTATTTGTCTTATCTCCCCAATTAAAAAGCAAACAATTTAAGAGCAAGTATGAGTCATATTTTTTGCTGCCAAATTATTAGTGTTTAAAAGACAGCATAATCATGACCCTTAAACAAATATAAAATGAACATGCCAAGACTTTATTTAACTCAATAATTAAAGAGGGGGCCAGTAAGATGTTACAACCTGTTCAGAGGAGAATTTAAAATACCGTGCATATATAATCAGATGAGGAATTCTGAAATAAATTTACAACTAAATGCCAAACAGGTCTATTCACAGGGCTATAATCAATTTAATTCCACCAGACACAATTAATTTACATTTCTAGGGACTAGAATCGTTTGCATTATTCTTGGTTCTCTACAACTTAGAGAGTTATAAAATAGCTAAAAGACAGTGAAAATCAGAGATAACCCAGAGGGTCGGTCATGCTAGATAGGACGCTTCAGTTTTTTTTTTTTTTTTGGGGGGGGGCCCATACCAGTATTTCACAATTTTTCCTGACAATATAATACCTCACATAGTACCATGTATGTAGTAAGCACTCAGTATAAATTTGAGGTTTGAATGTTTGATTGAAAGATGGGGTCTGGCCTTATTGTACTAATTGCATTTAGAATGCCAGTTCCCCTATTATTCTTTTTCTTTGTCTTAAGTGTTAGGCAGGAAGTTAGCCATGAGCAATGAGAGGCAGCCCCGTTGGCTGAAAGTCCAATACCCGCCTAATCCCACCAAGCTATTTGCCAACCCCGCCCCAAACACGCCCCCATCAGTACTCCAAAATGGTCAGGGATCCGGAAAAATCCCCCACTGGCCGACTGGAGGGACTTACCCCACTCTGGCATATGCGCACACCTCACGCTATCGTGTCCAAAGATAACCTTTGGCGGCCATTAGCGTCATTAAAGGTTCATAAATATTCAATGAATACATACATCTGATTATAACAGACTGAATTATGGGAAGGACATGCGCGTCAGAGCCTCTTGTTATATAACCTGCATCTGTCAATCAAGACTGTCAATCAACGACCTTGTCTTAAAAACTCTACACCCCAGCCCTCCGGGGCCATTGCCTTCCCTGGCCTGGCCCACGGGAGGCGGGGTCTCCAGACTCTCTTCCACTAACATGAAATCCCTAGTTCTTTGCCCTTCTTTCCTAGGTATGCTTAAATTATAAGAAGAGGAACGTTTCTGGCATTTGGGTGTAGCTGGACTTGCTAAGGTGATATTGAAGAAAGAGAGTATCTGATATTAAAGTATAATGCTAGTTAAGTACAATTATGACAGGAAGCAATCTCAGGCCTCATAAGACTAGAAATGGTAGACACTCTCCCGTCTTGAGTGGGAAATTTTATGGCCCTAAAAAAGAAAATGGTCTGGAGATAGCCAAGTAACTGCCAGCATTTTCGCCTGGGTTATGCATCGAGATTTCAGCAAGATTTCCCTCAGGCCGCCCGATGTTCAAATAAGCTGTATGTTTTTCAAAAAGTTTAAAGCTCTTCTGGAAAAAATCTTCATTTTCAAAGAATCCATTCCCAAAACCTCAGCAGAGAACTGTAAAAGTAGATGGACTTTTCCTTCAGGAGCTACAGAAATTAAATAGTTTAAGGACTCTTGGTCTAAGGCCCTGATATTTTATTTTTCAGATGGGTAAAGAGGCAGAAATTATCCAATTAAAGTCATCAAAATTTGAACACTAAAGGAAAAATTTTAAATCTATAAAAGAGTCTAGTTATGTTACCAACCAGCGTTCTTGGCCTTCCCCAATCAACAGATATTGACCAGAGGCCAGACAAGAAATTCAGGCAAGGTTTTACTGGGGCCCCTGCTGCAGCAGGGGGGAGCGAGAACAAACAACAGGTTCCCTTGTTTCTTATATGGGGTGAGGATAGGGGTGTCCAGGGGTCGGGCCAGAGGGGTGGCTTAGGTGTTTTGCCCACGCCTTAGGTGGTGCTGTGTGCAGGGGGCATGCACAGTACCCTGCTTTTGCTCCCAACACCCTGTTTTTGCTCCAGGCTCTTCAGAAGTGGGAGTTGGAATTTTTGGTCTCTTTGTATCTTTTGGGTCCAGAATTTGCCCCAACTGCCCCATGCACACAGTTATTTTTAGTCCCATACAGTTTCTTTGTATTTTGTTGCTGGAGGAGAGGTGTGTCCAGGATCAAGCATTGCAGCACTGCAGCAGAGGGTCCCAGGTCCCAGCCTGTCTCAGTTACAGTAACTTTAAAAAAAATAACTATTGTAATGTTTTTAAGGTGTATAGACAGAGAAATATCAAGGCAATCTTGTACTGGTATCAGAGAGTCAACTCCAGTACCACTGGATGCACAGAAAACCAGATCAAACCAAACAAGATGCCACACATCTTGCCAATTAAAACCCTGAACAATTTAAAGTGCAGAATGATCTACCCACATTAAAACACATACACACACATAACAGAGGGAAAAAACCCAGAAACTTGGCATTGCACCAACAATCAGCCAACATCTTGGCGTCCATTCAGATAGCATCTACCACTAACAGTCATAGTAATTCTCATTACAGTGTTTGCATGTACATAAATCAGATTCAGGTGAATTAACAATGTGCTATGAACTGCCAGACTTAGAGCAGCCAGCAGATTGTCTTAGGTGATACAGGATTGACACCTTTAAGCAGCACATAACTCTCAGAGCTACTGGACTACATTCCAGATGTACCTTCCTCAGTATTCTTCCATTTCCATAAGCTGATGAGTTTGTGTGTGACATTTTAAACTTTTGATATTTTACTACTGCCTGATTTTAATTCTAAGTGAATCCTGAAACTCAAATCGAGGGAGGAAACCACACGAAGTCTTTTCAAATGAGATCTGGATTTTTTAAGACCAAAGCACCCTTGGTGCAGAGACATCATGTCTCCACGTTCCCTTAGAGTGCCGCCCATTTAACACTTCAAGCTGCAGTGTCTGTCAGCATTTGAGCTTCTCTTCCTGCTAAGCCTACAATTTCCAAGTGCACTTCAAACAGACTGAGGATAGCCCCTTGACTGCATGCATTTCAAGGCTACCCTTCACATAGGATCTAAGCAGCTGCCACATTAAACAGGAAAACCCATGGGTCAAAATCCAAACTGAGAGGGAAAAGGCAACAAGCAGACATGAGCCAGAGGTAATTTATGATTCAGTTAATGAAATTCTAATTAGGCTTATAAAGCCCTGAAGTATTTCCTGCAATGGCTTGTCATGAAGCCTTTATTCAAGGAAAGCCAGAGTGTGTTACATGTGGGTCATGTAGCATATTGTCACATAGAGTCATGTTTATAGTCCCTCTTTTACCGTCAAGCAAACTCTTAAAGGCAAGAAAGGTAATAGGAAGTACTGAAGGGAAAAAGAAAAGGGGGGCAGCAATCTGTTCAAATCCAATGTGATCCTTGCTCAGGGGACATCTGGGTAATTGTTCAATTTCTCCTGATTTACAAAACAGATTGTTATCAGCCTAAATAACGTCTAAGAAATTCACCAAAGAGCATTTCTGGCTTGCTGTCCAGGTCATTTTAAGAGTGGAATTGTCATTAAAATTAAGAACATCTCAGAATTAAAAATAGAATGTTATTAAAAGTAAGGGCCCCCCACTTAATTAAGCATGCCTACTCACAAGCATTGAGCAGTGCCCTCTGCACAGCAGAGGGAGAGATGAAGGCCACTTAGCAAGTTGCCTGTGTGTCTGGGAGTGAGGCCCCATTAATCCAGGCCTGGAGAGATCAGGCCCACACCTGCAGTGGGAAGAGGTGCAGTGTTAATGGAGGTGGCCGAGCAATCTATTCTGAAGTGTTCTAGCTGGGAAATACATCTCAAGAGAGAGGAATAGAAAGTACTGTGCTTATTTAAAAAATAAGGCAAGAGTCAACGGTAAGTCCATGCTCAGACTCACTTTCACACTTTTAGATTTAATTAGCTTATTAGGATAAAATTATATTCGAAAGGCAACAGCTTGCAAAATCTTTGGGGGCCAACTTTCACAATCGTATCACTCCAACTTGGACCTTCCTTGACTTGATTCACTGGCATCCCATTACCTGTATCATTATCCACACAGTGGATGCAGGACCTATCATGCATGCATGATGATATGCCAACCTGTAAAAACTGACACTTGAGATCTTGGCCCACATCTCACTGCCTTCCTTTGATTCTCTCATTGGAAAGGGTTTTCAGGGTTACCGACTCCCTCCTATCCCTTGACTCCTCAGTTCAGCAACTGCAACATGAGCTAAACTTGAAAAAAAATCACAACTCTAATAATGATACGTAACAACGTTTACCTCTCATGAAGAGATATGTATGAAATATAATTAATTCTAATAGAGCATTCCATTTAATTCTTTTTAGTATACTTTGAGGAAAGTACTGTTCATACCACCATTTTACAGATGAGAAAACTGAGGCATAGAGACAATGATAGTTTTTCAGGGTAGTAAGGGCTGAATTTTTTTTTTTTTTAAAGTGAGGGCTGAATTTAAACCAAGGTCTTTCTGACATTCAAAAGCCTCTGGACTTAACCTCTTCACTGATACTCCATGACTCACTATGCCATGTCGTCTCTCAATTTTCTATGAATTTGGGATGCCTGTTTACTGATCAATAAATAAATTTTATAAATCCTGCCCTGAAAAAATAAGTATTGCCCAGAATCCCTATGTGCTTAATATATTTATAACAAGAGTGATGACAAATGATGATAATGTAGACTTGCATAGAAAGGACAAATTGTTCCAAATTGCAGGATGCGTTCATCAGTCAGCATGATTAAACTGTCCTCACTTAAAATAATGCTTTCACTCCCTCTTAATCATGCCCACTGTCCCCAACTATTGCCAACATCTGAAAGAGCACCTCCAGCTTAACAAACTCAGGGTTTCCTTGGAAGAAAACTTCCTATGAAAATGCATTACAGAAATCAAGGAAAACACATGCTATATTTAGGCTCATGATTGGTCTATTTTAAGCAATGTGGACATGCATTAATCTGATTTGTCAAAGTGTTTTGAAAAGTAAAGGATAAGGCTTTAGTTTAAAATATATATATATATGTGTGTATGTATGTATGTGTATATATATATATGACAGCTGGAGATGAGTACTACTTCAACTGTGATTGACAAATTAAAATCATTATGAATCATTTAATAGTCTGAAGTACATTGATACATTTAATAGTCTAAAGTACATTGATACTGTCAGAATAAGAAAAATCAATGTCTAAAGTACATTGATACTGTCAGGCTAAGAAATCTAGAGCACATTCAGGTTGGGATTTTATTTTTTTATTTTGTTTTCTAGTTATTTTGTGGAGTGGGGAGGATCACTGATTAATTACCATGTAACTAATGAAAAACAAAAGACAACAACAAAAAACAAGAAACATATTATCTCTCAACTCTTCCATTTCATTTCCTTGACAATGCCTTGACACATTATTACAGATGAAGGGACTCTGACAGTTCAAGTATTTCCCAAAGATACTCAAAGAGAAGGAATTGAGTAAGGACTTCAATCCTGCTCTCTCCTGCCTCATCTTCTGCACCTGCTAGCACTTCTCCCAGGAAAGCTCATAATGCCCTCCTCCCATCTCTATATTTGCCTGGATAATTCTTACTGGTCTTTCAGGACTCAACTTAGATACTAGTTTCTATAGGCAGCCTTCCCTGAAGCCCCACGTCTGGATTAGAATACCTCTTACACGTATGCGTTCCCATAGGACTGTAGGCCCACCACCCTCACAGCACTTTTCATGGTATAATATAGTTGCCTATCTTCTTGTAGGACTTCTCCTCCCATCCCCAACCAGTGACTGTAAGTATCTTAATTGCTAGGGACTATGGTTTATTCAGAACTTATCCCCAGGGTCTACACAGTGCCTGCACACTAGAGGCACTCCAGTGTTTAATGCAGAATTAACAAATCAATTATTGGGACTTCACTGGTGGTCCAGTGGTTACGACTCCACGCTCCCAATGCAGGGCGCCTGGGTTCGATCCCTGGTCTGGGAACTAGATCCTGCATGCCGCAACTAAGAGCACACATGCTGCAACAAAGACCCGGCACAGCCAAATGAATAAATAAAATATATATTTTTAAATCAATGATTAAATGAATGGATGCAGACACCAAAGCCCACACACCCTGCTGCTGTAGGTTAAGTGGCTTCTCAGCCTGCAGCACACAGCCTCTCAGTGTGGCAGCACTGAACACAGGGCCCAACAGGAAGGCAGCATTCAGTAAGCATTCTCAGTAGTTAAATCCCAGTAGAGTACCCAAGGGTTTAAACCAATTATATCAGAAAAGGGCATGAGCTTTCTCATATTTCAAATCAATTAAGACTTTGTCAATAGCATAGCAGTTTAGTCCTAGTATTGAAAACACAATTATTTCCTCATTATTTAAATGGAGGGAAAGAATGAACTGCATGTGGTTCACTTAGCAGTAGTACAGCTATAATGCTATTTTATAAAATTCATTCTAAGTAGATATTGACTAAAGACTACTAAGACTAAACGAATGAAAATAAGCTCTCCTTTTGCTTTTGAAAAAATTCCAGTACTTTGCAAGGCTACAGGTGAGAATAAACAAGGAAATAAAGTCACTCTATTTTCCCTGAGAAATGCCAACACAGTTAAAGCCTTGTTTGAGAAGACCCGAGACTAGTTAAAAGTGTGGGGAGGAAAACAAAGTAGGGGAAGAGAATTACTCCTGATAGTGAGAAGAGAAAGGCGAAGGGTATAGGAAAAGAAGATGACAGAAAACTAAGAGGAGAAAGTCTTATTCTTCACTTCTCTCAGCTTCTCTCTCTACCCATACTCCCTTCCGTACATAAAAGGGTAAATCCAATTATACCTCCAGACAAATGCCTCCTGTGATAGGCAGAATAATGCCCCTGTTAAAGAGGCCCATGCCCTAATCATTGGAACCTGATTACTTTACATGGCCAAAGAGACTTTTCAGGTATGTGGATTTTCTGGATGGACCCAACGAAATCACAAGAGTCCCGATAAGTGAAGTGCTACATTTCTAGCTTTGAATATGGAGGAAAGATGCACAAACAAAGGGATGCAGGTGGCTTCTAGAACCTGGAAAACGCAAGGAAACAGATTATTCCCCTAATGGCTCCAGAAGGAATGCAGACCTGGAGACCAGTGAGATCCATTTCAGACTTCTGATCTCAAGAGCTATAAGACAATAAATTTGTGTTGTTTCAAGCCTCTGGAATCGTTTTTTACAGCAGTTACAGGAAATTAATACTCCTCTCAAATTTGTTTCATGAACCTGAGGCTTTAACTTCAGGCTGTTTGCATCTCCACGTCAGTTTGCCCCAATACGACATGTCCAAAACTAAACTCAGCATCTTCTCCCCCACGATGGCTCATCTCCCAAACTATACTACATGGTCTGTGACCCTGCCTTTCTTCTAGGTTGAGGCTAGATGCCTGTGATTCTTCTACTTCCTTCACCTTTCTCTACAATCTGTCTTCACTGTTGTCAATTCCTCTTGATAAAAGTATACCAAGCAACAATGTTTTCTACTCTCATAGTCATGGTCCCAAAAAGAACTCTAATTCTTTAAAGAATTGAATTCTAAAAAGAATTTAATGTGACTTGCACAGGCAAAGGAGTAATGAAAGAAGGAAAGAGAGAAAAAAACAGGGGGAGGATTCCTTGATTGTCCTCCTTATTAACAGTTCTTGACTCAGTCATCAGGCAAGAAGGAAGGGATTTTCCAAGAGGCAATGAGTGTTCATCAGGTAAGCTGATGTAAGAATCTTCCAAATCTTAAAATACATAGTTTTTACGGTTAAAGAAAGTGAGGAGGACTTGTAGAGAAATGGAGTGAAACGAAGTCCTTCCAAAGTAGCCCCAAAATGCTATTCTACTCCACCTTGCCTCAAACTTTCACTTGGGACACAACCACTATTTTTACTAACCCCATAGTGACTATGGCATACACAAGGATTCTTCATCATTCTGTAGCAGTCCAGAATCACGTTCCTGGATTCCAGTCATTCCCTAAGGTAAAAGTATTCAGAAGGTAAGAGTTAGCTCATGGAAGGGCCAGCTAACCTAGTTAATATTTCATCCTGTGAAGAGTTGGTGGGAGAATAAAATATGTCACCACAAGTTCAGTTAGATATAGAAACTCTCTGAAAGGCCAAACTCTTAGAAACCAATAAAGGAGAGCGGTTCACTTTCTAGTGACAGCTTGTCACTTTCCAAGAGAAATGACTCTGCTTAGGCAGTCTCAGGACATCAAATACTGAATCTGTCCTGACATGCCCTACAACTTTAAAGTTACTCAGTTCTGGGTTTCAGAAAACTGTATTTATAGAGATACAGTCTACTGAGATCTTTGTATTATCTTCTTATTTATGGAAGACATCCAGAAAGTGTGGTTTCTCAAGACAAATGAAAACAACTGACCATCTCCCAAGAGTCAATTACCAACACTGTAGTGGGCATCTCCCAGTCCTTGGAAGCACTCCCCAAAGTCATGCTATAATTATCGGGTCCTGAGGAGCATGCCACAGCACCTGAAAGCAGTAATCAATGATTCACTGCCGTTCTAGGCCCATGGGAAAATCTGGTGAGGACTTGCCCACCAGAGCATCACCCATCCCAGATTATATTCTAACTTGAGCCCATTTCTCTTGCCATTTTAGCCAATGGCAGTCTTCACATCCTGAAGCCAAGAAATGTTTTGAACTCTGATTTACATGTAAATCACACCTCAGCTTTATAAATTTACCTGTTGGAAATGCATGTAAATGAGTTTTTTAAATAGCAAAATATCTGCATTTTCCTACCTCCCTCTCCCTTTTTTTCTTGCTCTTTTCTGAGAGAAGAAATAGGAAATGAACTAAGGAACAGATCAAACCATGCTTGTTCCTTTCCTGTCCAAAAGGCAGAGTTTAAATGAGCACAAATTTAAACAAATCGGCAGTACCAGTATCCAAAATTTCAGTGCTGTTATCCTCTCTAAATGGCTATCCAGGAAGTAGTCCATCTGAGCCCTCTTTAAGATGAGATATGTTTCCTGGTTCTGTCAGTAAGTGTCTTCAATACATAAAGCCACCAATGAGAATACTGCTGACATTCTATACATTATATCCAGTCATGTTTGAAAAAAACAGAATCCATGCTAATTATAGGAATTTTAGGAAGTACGCTCTCCTTCTTGTAAGAAAATTGAAACCAAAGAATATATTTCACTAACTGAATCCCATTCAGGAGATAGTCTTTCTCGAGAGTATACTTCTGATTGCTTCTATTTCAATCTCAATTTTAATTGTTGAGATTAAAGCCTTAGGAGAAAGAATCACTTCAAAAACATAATGTTCACTTGTAGCTGAAATGCCTAAAACTAGAGCAGTGAGTGAGTTTGCTAAGAAAGAGGAGAAGATATGCTGTAATCAGACTGAAGCAGACAGAATACAGAAATCCCCACGGACTCACACGGTGCAACTATCTTCTGTGGAACTATAGCCACACATCTGTAAACAGTCATGGTTAAAATGCCCAAGAGTTGTAAAAGTTGTACCCTTAGCTAAATATTCCACAAAAACATGACTCTCAGGGTTCTCCTATGTAAATAGGTCATAGAAATTTGAGGAGATATAAGTAACTTCAATTTATACTATGTGTGCCTGATTCATTTTGTTCAATTCTGGTGAGAAATGTTATTCTCCGTTTGTATGGGGCTTTTTCCCCCTCTTTGGGGCACAGAATTGGTGAAAACAACTGGTCTTCTTCCTCAATTCCTGATCATTCCTCTTTCCATGTGGTTTTTGTCCTTTAGTCTATTAATATGGTTTTTTACACTAATTGATTTTTTGATGTTAAAAAAAGTCATACATTTTTACACATTGTGGCACATACATTGTTAATTTTTAAATTAAGATAATTTGAAATTGGGTATATTCTATGAACTAGGAAATATTCAAAGGAGTCTTTAGACAACTGCCTAAACTTTTTAAAAGAATAAATAAGGCAATGAAAGAAGAAATGTTTGATCTAATCAGATGTTGATTTAAGTAAAACCTAAAGAGATGCTCTTGTGTACCACAGAACTTGATATCACTGACGACTAGGTTTGCTTTCCTTACCCAGGATTGACACCTTAAAACAAGATGATGCACTAGACAAATACTCTCAGCATAACAGAATTGAAGCCTGTCTATGATCATCTATAGGAACTGAGTCTATAACCCACATAAATATAAGCACAAAAAATTAAGCATCTTTCCAAATACAATCAAATACATATGGGATGTTAACTGTTAAGCAAACATTTCATGGTGAGCTAGACTCTTTTCAGGAGTTACCTCATTTTCCCAGACAACAGGAAGTAGGTACTTAGAAGGGCCCAGGTCTATGAATGCTTTGGGGACACCAGGGTAACATTCCAAACTTAGCTCCAAAGCAATAGTCCCTCTGAGAGAGTATAGGTGTTTCTTAAAAATTCATTTCAGCGGTCATGAAAGCTTAGCAAACTCTCACTTTCTATAGGACTTTGCCTTTGCTATGCTAATATGTGTTGGGACTCTCTAGAATGAATCATATTATACAGACTTCTCCAGACTTATTTGACCAAGCAACCTTTTCACTGAACGTCTATGAGCATCTCATTGGGTCCCTAGTGCTTCAAGGTACATAGCTGGGAAAACGTTGCATTTGTGTAATGTGACAAAGCCCATGGAGCAGTAGTTATAAAATAAGAGTGAAAAGAAGATATTCTAAAGCGATCCTGTTCCCTGTGATATCGCCACCTAAACCCAAGCCATAGCATGGAGTATTTCACTATACCAACTCTCAGACTCCTAGCAGTCATCAGAAGTGGCAGGTTGGAGCCAAATGACAAACAATTGTATTCTCTAACGCCATTCAGGAGCATTTCTCAAGATCCCTTCCTGGCCTGTTCCTCAAATTTTATGCAATTGTACATTTTTGGTGCCAGGACTATCTGGCTGTACATTTAATTTCCAGTTTTGTTTCAGAGCCTTGTCATTTCATCAATCAGATCTACTCCATCTGCTGAAATGCTGACAAATCCAGCTGCTTTGTGACTTCTAATCAATTTCATTAATGTTTCCATGTTCTGTTTCAATTAGTGGCCTATTCTTTGGACTGTTTGATGACTTGATACTACCTACTGTCTGCAGATTAAAAACCAAATCACAAATTGCTTTGTCCTTGACATTAAAAATCCTTCCTTCTTTACCAAATCATTCCTATTTAGCACATTTAGCCCTCTTGAGTTAAATTACACTCTACCACGCTGTGAAGTAGGGGTTCAATTGTTATACAAAGAATGGATCCGTACTGGGAAGTTCATCTTGACAGTCACTTAATCCTTGTGCCCTTACTCAGAATTGAATCTTCTTTCATCTAAGTCTTTTCACTGTTGTGAATTTTTTCAGCACATTAAACACTTACTTGAAATGTTATTTACTTGGCCATAATCCTCATGCATTTTTTTAAATTCATCAGACACAATACCTATATTGTCTACTGTCTGCAATTCTTGACTTTGAAAACTGTTGAAGAAGACCAGTGGGACAGTCATCCTTGTTGCTGATTATATTACCACGTAAACCTAAGCAATTAGGAAGCAGCCATTTGAATGCTCTTCTTTAAGTATATTGAACATCTCTTCTCCACCTTTCTACTCTGCCTTTATGTCATAAAAATCAGTCTATGCTTACCTGTTTGAATTGTATAAAAATGTACAGATTTTTACTTTTGTAATAAAATGCAGAAATAGCATAGAATTTTGACTGTCCTTTCCCATGCTTCGTGTCACAACTGACAGCGTGGAGGTTTAGTAGTCTAAAGCAATACAGCAACAGTGCTGTGGGTCATATTTTTAACTTTAATGACAATCTGTAATTGCCTGCAGCCTGCCTTATTTCTGGCCCTGCTGATTTCTTGAGGACCTGTGATAACACAGCTCCAAGTTGGCCCTCTAATCGGGCTCGTGGCCTCTTTTATGTGTTTTTTCTATTTTTTTTTTCCAGGGTTATCAGGTCTTACAGTAAAATAGTCAGAGTCTACAGCCTTCTTCAGGGCATTCCAAGGAATTAGAATTTCCTTCCAGCCTGCAAGCTTTCATAACTGTCTGCCTCTTCCTACGGCTGGGACTGGAGAAGGTTTGAAGCAGCTTTGCTTCAAATTGAACTTCCTGATACCAGCCTTGAAATCCCCTTTAGCTTTAATCATTTTAGACATTTGAAATTTTCAAAATACCACTTGTTAGGAAAAGTTCCCTCTTCCTCCAGTATACCTGGATCACATTTAGATTGTACTTAAGAGATGTTATTTCATTTACAACGAACATTTATAATGAACATACATGTGTCCATTTATTCAATAAAAATGCACTGAATGCCAATTATGATTGTCTTAGAAGGTACTGGAATTCAACAGGAAACAAAGAAGCATTGTCACTGTCCTTCTGAAGAGCTTACTGTTTATGGCGTCATACAAAGGTTAACAAGATAGACATGATTACTGGGGTGGGAGGTTGGGGGGTGTTATATCATCATTAAACAAAGAATCATGATCAAATGAGAGGCAGTCATCTTCCCCTCCAGAAAGTCCTGGACATCACACACTTTCTCTAGTCTTCCTAGCTAATTTGATTAGGATATCTCCCATACTTTATCCATGAAACAATACTCTGGATACTGTATTTCAGCTTGTTGGGATCCAACCTACACACAGAGACAGTCTACATAGCTTCCTCTAACTCTAGCCCTGAGATACTACACACACAAGTGGCATGTTTATCAAAAAAAAGACTTGGTGTTATTTTAAGGCATTATGGTTTTAGTGCCACAATTCTATGATGACATCGTTTTGAGTCTACGTTCCTATTCCATGCAGTACCATTCCATTACCATGCAGTTGATGGCACGGTGGTTTGAGATAAGTAGTCACTGTATCTGTGGTGAATGCTTTGGGCTGCAGACGACAGAAAACAAGACAGATTGTGGCTTGAAGATACAGACTTTTAAAATTATTTTATACACAAGACCATGGAAGTAGGTCTTTCAGGAGTTTCCTAATGTCAGAATGTAGAGGGCATCTCTAAATTCTCTCGGTTCCCTTTCATTGTTACAGGATAGCTGTAGCAGCTCCAACAAATTTGACCTTACATGACAGCATCCAAAGAAGGAAGCAAGGAGATGGCGGGGGGCGGGGGGGATGGGGAGAGAAAAAAATAACGCTTTTTTGCCTGGATCGTTTCTCATTAGCAAGGACAAACTTTCGCAGTTGTCCTTACGGCTTACTGACCAACATGAGTCACACGTCTATACCCCACACCAGTGCTTCTTAGTGTGGTCCTCAGACCAGCAGCAGCAGCAGCATCACCTGGGATCTTGTGAAAAATACAAATTCTCAGGCTCCATCCCAGGCCTACTGAATCAGAAACTCCAGGGTTAGGGCCCAGAATTCTGGGTTATAACAAGTTTTCCAGGTGATTCTGATTCATGCTAAGGTTTAAGATCCACTGTCCCAATCACTGGCAAAGGAAAACTAGATCATTTACCAATCATTATTCATCCATTGGAACTGGGCACGCGGGGGCCTGTATTAAAATTGAGCTTCTGATGGCAGAAAGGGAAGAGAGGAGAGCAGAGGTGAGGAGTGGAAATGGGAGAAAAAGAGGAGGAAAAATAGAAGCGAAGGGGCCCCAATCCCCATAGAAGTAGATCTCAACTCAGACTGAGCCTAGTGCTTGAGAAGCATCTAAAATTATTGATTTTTGCAGTATAGAGGGAACAAATACAACTAATAAAAAACTGGAGTAAATCAGTTTTCTAATGAAAAATAGACTTGATTATTCTACTTCAAATGTGATTTAGAGTGTGATAAGTACTATACCATGCACATTTGCCATGAAGTGATACACACAGCAAAAAACAGTAGTTAATTAGAACTTCAGTAAAGTGTCAGATTTCATAGGGAGTATGATGTGGGGTAAAGAATGTCACTTAGAACAATGCTAATTAGTGGGTTTACATTTCTTCCTGCTTTGTACATCTGCAAAACAGTATTAGAGAATGCACAGAATTTACTTTCCAACTATCTATAGCCATGCTGCCCATATGGTAGCCACTAGGAACATGTAGCTATTTAGTACATGACATATGACTAGTGCTAATTGAGATGTGCTGTAAATATGAAATACACACTGGATTTCAAAGACTTAGTACAAAAATAAGAATGTAAAATATATCATTAACAAATTTCATATTGATAACATGTTGAAATGACAGCACTGTGATATACTGAGTTAAATAAAATATTATTAAAATTAATTTCACTTTTTCTTTTTCCTTTTATGTGCAGCTACTAGAACATTTAAAATTACACATGTGGTTTTCACTATATTTCTATTAAATAGCACTGATGGTTTACTCTTTGATGTGGTAAATCTACTTCATTTGAACTCATAAAAACTTTTAAAAATACCAACCAAGCAAGTCTAAAAGAAATAGGTAGAATTTGTGGTTGCAGGTGACATAGGATCTGAGAGATTCTGGTGGGAAAACATTCCCATGCATAAGCTCATTACCTCCAAGAATTAATGTCTTCAAATTAACCGCATCTTCCTTAAGTATCTTAACTTATTATGTAAATATACTCATGAGAGGACTAACATATTAAATATACAAAACCTGGGAATGGGAAAAGATTTTCCAAGATCTCCAATTTCCATTTCTTCCCTTTCCTAAAAAACAATTCATTTGCTCAAGATCAAGTGCAGTCGAGATGTTAACCCAGTTCTGGGTTCTCACATCTTTTTTTAATGAATGAATTAATTAAAAGCATACAAATATTACAGTGGTACACTTCCTGGGGTGGCGCTGGGGGAATATCTAATAGTGGATCCATCTGGTGTTGGTGTTGAGAAAGTGAGTGGTTTGATGAACAGATAAATTCTTTTGCAAGTTACTCAGGTAGTTTTTTTTGCTTCCAACAAAACAGAAGGAAGAACCAAATCCAGGTTTCCACTGATATTTTTAAATGCTTTTAAGGAGAAATCACTAAGTAATTTTTTTGGCACACAATTCAGAAGAAGTTTTTAAAGAACGGAGTGACATTGTGATAACAGTGTTCTTCCCAATGCCAATCTATTTATGTGAATGAAGTCTGTCAGCATTTGCACCTACAAAAATGAAAAATGGGATGTTACTGATGCTGAACCATGTTTTATTTTACCACCAGGTAAATATGTTAAAGAACACTAAATTAACTTATTTTTTAAAGCCCTATATATCTCACTAAAAATTTCATCTCCAATAAAATTATACCTATTAAGTTTACTGGTTATCAAAATTTGTCATATATATATATGTCAAGTCCATGCTAACAGTACTTTAAACGATAATGCAGCTGAGGAAGAGAGTAATTTTAACTTGGAGCTTTATGGAAAAATTTTTAATGTTAAATTTCAACTGGTAAACATGTTCTTGTTGCAGAGAAATGTGATGAAATAATCAAAGAACCTAAAATTCTGTGAGAGAACTCAAATGGAAGTAGGAGTTCAAGGAGGAAAAGGAATAATATAAAATGTCCAAGGGCTAAAAGAGGGCTTATTCATCTATTTCTTAAATGGATAATGGTAGATTGGTATCAAATCCCCTAGTCCTTGGTTTCATTGGACGTATGTAATTATTTACTTGCTTTATTTTAAAATAACAACATTTGTAATATGTAGAAAAGTACATTATTGAAGCTAAACTTATGTTGAAACATTTTAGATGTCAACTTAAAAATGCTGAATCAAAGCCATAAATGCCCAGACCTCATCTAGGAAAAATGAAGTCAGAATCTCTGGGAGCACTGTCCCACCCACCCCTGTGCTACTCACATGGGCAGGAGTTGAGAACACTGCCATAGGGTGAATTAGCTTTTTCCCTTACATTCCTCTAGAACAGGAAAGGTCTGGGAAAGCAGACAGGAGCAGCTGCAGGACAAGAAAAGGAAGGAACTAAAAGAGGAGAAAGAAGCAGAGGAACAAAGCAGGAAACAAAGGACATTAAAAGCCATTCCACCCCAATTTTGCCAAAGGATAGGCCCGATTCTAATCAATAACGATTTAGTTATTACTGGTGACTCTTGGTAAGTTCATTCGTTCTTTTAAATTTTTGTATTATTTTAATACTTTACAAAGCAAATGTTCAATAAACGTAATTTGAAATGAATTAATTCTTGTTGCTTATCTGATAATAAAACATCTTTTATCTAATGAATACTGATTCTCACCAGCTTTATGCCAATTCCTCCTCCACGGTCTACTCAATATTCAGTCCAAGAGTGGTCTCATCCTTGTTTTGGGTTGCAAACACCGAGAACTCAGAAATAGATACTGTTCTCTATCTACTAGATAATGCCTGCTACTTTGCTATAGTATATTTCATTTTAGAAGTCCTCCATGTTGCTTCTCATACATCCATCCTTTTTTTTTAAAACCACCTTATAAGTGGTAAATTGCATACTTCCTTTGTTCTGACATCACTGGATTCTGACACTCCATAGGTAATTGGTATTGTTTTGATGCCTTGGCTGTTGACATGTGTGGCAATTCCTTTAACTAGTAGCTCACCTGTGGGTACTGAATAATTCCACACAGTCTTCAAAGCCTGTCAGAAGGTACCTTCTTGAAATTTTATCATTTCATGAACAAACATGAAAGCCTTGGTAAAGTCACGGGTTTCTATATATTTATTGCTTTGGAAGCCAGTCTCAATTTGTCAAGCTATGGCATACATTTGCTATGAATGTTTTCTTTCAGTTCATATCAAGATGCTGAAGAAAGCAGCCAAAATATTTCTTCACTAGAAAAAAAATTTATTGTGAAGAACATTTTATTGATTTCACACAAACTTTTCAAATAAAAAAAACAAAAACAGGATGTTCCAAAAGCAGACAGACAGCATATTCCTCATCATCACCACAATCTTCAACTAGGCAAATGCATTAAAGAAACAACTGAATCTAGCTGCATGAACTTGTCATATTGAAGACGCCTCCAAATCATTAAGCAAAATCTCTGAGGCAAAACTGACACTTTTATCCCTTATCTGACAAATTTGACAGCAGCAACTGTGTTCACTAACCCCTAATCCTTTCTTTGGAGCCCCTCATCTTTTATATAAATGGCTCTTGCATTCAAGGCTCTTCAAAGTTTTCATCAGCCACAATAATTTGGGGATAATATCAAGCTGTTGGCTTAGTCCAGCTTTTGTTTCTGAAGGCCAACATTTCATGCTAGACTTCACCAACAAGAGCGAAATAAGAGAACTGAGGCAGCCTACGGAATCATGTACTTGAAAGGTTTTTAAGTAACCTGAGTTTGACAGGTAACTGTAATTCCAGGCCCTTGCTTCCATTTTCTGCATTCTCTACATCAAAATGTGGCCAAATCTGAGTTCATTTCTCTGTTCTACTCTCACAGCCTCTAACCCTCAGTTCGGGCTCTGGCCCCCTTACCTAGATTTTTCTGACAACTGCTGACGGGTCTCCTTGCCTTGGGTTTTTTCTCTCTCTAATTGTTCTCCGTCATACCACTGCTTGTGTTATCTTCAGAAAGCATGGCTTTGACTGTATGATTTCCTTTCTCAAAAAGTTTCAAAGACTCCTCATTGCACACAGAACCAAATCTGAACTTCCTCTAAACCATACATAGCTGAGTCCCACGCTTATCAGATTGAGCATTCACAAGGGGCTTCATTTTCTAGGCACTTATGTAAATAATGAGGTTACGAAAAGTAGCAAGAATATTAAGCATGTATTGGTCTTGAGAGGAAAAAATCAAATATGGCTCTCCTTAGAAGAAGTTCTCATCTACCTGGGAGGCAGACACATAAGTAAATCCTGAAGAAGCAGCTAGTTCTATTCCACTTTTAATTCCCACAAACATTCCACTTTTTGTCCCCAACACACTCCTGGCAGAATTCCTCTCCTCCAGCCATTCAAGACAGTCCACAATCCTTACAGGTTCCCAGCCCTCTGCTACCTCTGCACCATTGCTCATCTGGTCTTCTTCTTCTGGAAGCTTTCTCCCTCCGCTCCCTCCCAAGGAATATTTGATAATCTGCAGTAAATGCTTTAGAAAAAAACCTTGACAAAGTGGTACTTCATGTATTTCCTGTTTTTTTAAAATTTTCTGGTATTGTTTTCCATATCATATGAATATTTAGTTTCAAATACTGAAGTTTTTTATAGCTTCTCTAACCAGACTGCAAGGAAATTCCTTCAGCCACTTTCCCCATAGTGTGGGGAAAGAAAGAAAATATCCGTTTTCTCTAATGTGCTCTGCAACTGCAGATTTCCTCGGCTATGTCTTTCTCTGATGATCCTTGATCCAAATGGTGATACTGTAACCATGGTAGACACTGGGCCACAAAGCACCCACAATTCTAAAGATTGGTTGGCCAAACAAACAAACAAAAAATGCTCAGTAAATGCTTGCTAATTAAATGACTTGGGTAAAGTCCAGGTTTATGAACTGTTACCATCTTCTGCTTTGGATAGAGGTATTCTTGGGCTCCATAACACAGAAGCTATGCTTGTGCAATGACAAAATAGCTGTCAATTAAGTTTTTAAAAAATCAGTCTCAATACAGTGGGGAAAAAAGAATCAAAGTTTTTTTTTTTTTAAATCTCACATGGAAATGCAGTTGGCTAACTTTTACTTTCTGCTCTTCAACTCAGTATTTTGTTATCTTAGAAACAGGATACATTTTTAGGGGGAGGGTACCTACAGGGTATAAAGGCATGATATTTAACCCTCTGGTGAACACTAAACAATAAGCTAAGATCTTCAGCCTTCAAAATTACTCAGTATTTGGGAAGATAAATATATGGAAAAAAGTTAACTTGTTGTTGTCAAATATATAATAATGCAAAGAGGCTATAGATGAGTACCTGACTGACTGATTTCTAAATATTATCTGTAATCAGGGCTGTATACTCTGCTGATGGGAAGATCCCCAAGAATTGGAGTGACTCAGCCACATGGGCAAGAAGGCCAGTGGGAATCCCAGTTTCACCAAAGAGATTTTAATTGGGAAACTAATTTTTTAAAAAATAAGCTTTTTAAAAAATAAGTTGAAAATAAGCTTGTATCTATAATTCCCCAAAATGAAGCCACAGATTCTAAGGGCCAATATCACTTCAAGATTATATAATCCCTTAGATTTATCTGCAGTGTCTGGAAGGACATGAAGGTACAGCCTGTTACCAGAAAGAAAACACTCCTATTGTCAGATGATCACAAACACTCATGGGGTCTGGATGATCACATGCAGAATGCTTCTTTGCTTCCTCCATCCTGTCTTCATCAGACCACACCATCCACCTTGCTGAACATTCTTATTTCATTCTTCTGCCTCCTCTTCCTGCTCAGCCTCTCCCACAACTCTCACAGGCTTTTCTGCCTATATTCCCTCCCCACTGGGTCCCAGGTTTTCAAGGCACTGACCTTTGTTTCTGGCTGTATTATAGATTAGCAGAAACAGAGCCTTCCTCGGTGGTTGGAGAAGATTTCATTTCAGAGCTTGCAAAGTCGTGACCCCCCAGGCTGAAACAAGTCCACAAACACATTTTCCTTTGGCCTGCACAGTGTATTAATTTCTTTCCATTAGTTGTTATCTTTTAAAGATGAGGGACTTTCCAAATTCTTCCCTTAAAAATTAGAATATCCACATCACCACAACTGAGGAATCACTGCTCACTTTTAGATGAAGACAAGCTTTTTAGTCTTCCCCATTCCACACAGCTCCCCACTTAGATCATTCACATTTCCCGTCCGGTCTTTTAAACATCTGAGTTGGGCATTGCTGCCTTAGAACTTCCGGACTCCTCAGACTACAGCATCAATGAGATCAGCAAACCTTTGTTACTATTGACCACTTTTCACAGTATAATAGGGACTCATTACGCTTAAAAACAAAAACGAAAACAAATCTGTGTCTCTATTCTGTCTTCCTGAAAATGTTCCCAAAGGAAAAGGAAATCTGATTCTACAAAAGTTATAAAGTGGACAACTTTTTAAGACTTATTTGTCAAATCACTAAGGTATCATAGAATTATTATATGATGTACTAATCAATTACTAATGAGTGTTTTTAAAAAATATGCATCTTTCACAGGAAAAAATAAATGAAAGTGTAGATACTCAAAAAATCTAAATCTGTAAATAATTTTACTCCCCTTTCTACCTCCAGAATCAATTCCAAATCTTCAGACTGGGGGAATGCAAAAGGCTTCACCCCTATGACTCTCTCTATCTTTCCAGAATGAGCTCTCATCTCCCTGCTACCACTCTAGTGTAAGGCAGCATCATCTGCTGCCTGTTTACTGCAATAAACTCCAAGAGATCTCCCTAATTTCCACGTTGTCCCTCCATATTCCACAGTCCACTCTTAACACAGCAACTTCAGTGTTCTTCCTAAAATGTAATTTAGACAACATCACTCCTCTGCATGAAATCCTCCAATGGTGCAATGTCCCATTGTATTTGGAATAAAACTCAAAATAGTTGCCATAATCTTTAAGATCCTTTGAGCTCTTGCCTGTCTCTCTGACCTCATCGCGTATCATTCTTCCCACTGGTCATGACTCTCCAGCCACACTGGCCTTTTTGTTCATCAGACAAGCTTGTTTTATCACTAACCCTGGCAGTTCCCCTCCCTAGGCCTTCAAAAGCCTGGATCCTTCTCATTATTCTGGTCTCACATCAAATTTTACCTCTTCAGAGAAGTCTTCCCTGCCACACCCACTCTCAAGTAACTTCTCCTCCCAGCCCTGTCACTTGTCATTTCATTACTTTATTTTTATTTTATAGCATCTTTCACTATTAGATTATCTTATTTCTTTATTACCAAACTGGATAATATGTTTTCTCTCAAAAACGTCTGCCACCCTTTCCCATCTCTCCACATTTACTCATGCTATTCTCTTAGACAAAATTTCTCTTTGCCAATTTCTCTTATTGTCAGATTCTATCTGTACTTCAATATCTAGCTCAAATATCATTTAATTCATGAAAATTTTGCTAACCCTTCAAATTAACTTTGCTACTTAAATCTTTATGGCATTTCCCTTATCTTTTTGATATGCCATTTAGGAAATTATATCATATATTTTGGTTATCCATGTATCATCTTATCCCCACCACAAAATGGCTAAAGAACTAGAATTGTGTCTCATTTATCTTTGTACTTCTAGCACCTAGGACAGTGCTTTGCCTTACATGAAGTAGACACTCAAGTTTTATAATAAATAAATTAAATGAATGAATAACACATCTGTGAATTTCTACCTCTAGAAATATACTCTGAGAAATGAAAAAGAAATCCGAACTTCAAGGTCCTTTTTAGAAAAATGGGCAATCCTTGGTATATTCTTGGAAGACAGAATATAAACAATTCCTTTCAGATTTTTCTATCATTGATGTTATTTATAATTTTGAGTTCCTTATCAGACAACAAGTTTTGTGTTCTAGTTCTAATACAGAAATTCTTTTTCAAAAAAAAATAGCGACTCATTAAATTATCACAATATTAAAAGAAAAACTTGCAGCCAACAGCAACTCACTGAACTAAGTCAATTGACCTATATTGAAATAGTCAAACATCTTCATTTAATTTGGCACTAGAACAAAAATATGGGACACAATACCCAGTTGGTAAGTAAACAACAGTATTGTCATTTTCCAGTGGGAAAAGTATGATTTGGTTTCTAAAAAAACATATGAAATATTAGGGAGAAAGGATACTTTATAAGACAATTTTTACCTCAAAGCATAACCTACATATTATAGAAAACATAGCATCAGTCTCTGACACTGAATTCATTGTTTAATTATAACAACATAAATCGGGAGATTGGGAATGACATACACACTACTATATATAAAACAGATAACTAATAAGGACCTACTGTATAGCACAGGGAACTCTTCTCAATACTCTATAATGACCTATATGGGAAAAGGATCTAAAAAAGAGTGGATATATGTATATGTATAACTGATTCACTTTGCTGTAGGGCAGAAACTAACACAATATTGTAAATCAACTATACTCCAATAAAAATTTTTTAAAAATAATAACAACTAAATCACAAAGCACTTCATATGTGCCAGGTGCAGTTACAAATCCTTTACATATACCGACTCATTTAATCAGTACAACAACCTATAGGTATTATTATTGTTTATCATCATATATCACTTTATGAGATAGATACTATCACATTACCATCATTTCCATTTAATGCATGAGGAAATGAGGCACAGGAAGACCCAGCCCTTGCCCAAGGTCACGCAGCTGGTTGGTGGTAGCTCTGGGATATAAATCCAATCATTCTGGCTCCAGAGTCCATGCCTATAACCATTCCACTGTCCTTCCTCTCCAGTTGGTTCTTTAATTTTTCCAAAATATCCTATTCATCTAAAGCAAGCCAAGCTCTTTTCATAGTCAGGATAATGGATTGGCTAAATCCATGGAAGGAAGTTCTCTGTAGATTTCCACAGGCGGTAGAAAATGTCTTTCCCTACTGATTCATGACCCTATTGGAACTACACAGGGCAGCGAACCTTAGATCCCTGATTTACTTGAGAATATCCCAGAACCAGAGGAAGAGCACATATGTCCCAGGTTTCTGGCACAGTCTTACCCTGGCCATCTTCCCAGCAGAATAGGAAGAGTCTGTCTAGATATATATGGAGATCAATGAAATCATTCTATTTTTTTTTATTTTACTGAAGTACAGTTGATTTACAATGCTGTGTTAATTACTGCTGTACAGCAAAGTGATTCAGTTATACATATATGTATTCTTTTTCATATTCTTTTCCATTATGGTTTATCACAAGGTATTGAATATAATTCCCTGTGCTACACTACAGGACCTTGTTGTTTACCCATCCTATATATAATAGTTTGCATCTGCTAATCCCAAACTCCCAATCCTCCCTCTCCCATCCCCCTTCCTCCTTGACAACCACAAGTCGGCTTTCTATGTCTGTGAGTCTGTTTCTGACTCGCAGATAGGTTTATTTGTGTCCTATGTTGGATTCCACATTTAAGTGATATCTTATGGTATTTGTCTTTTTTTTAAGCATCTTTATTGGAGTATAATTGCTTTACAATGGTATGTTAGTTTCTGCTGCAAAACGAAGTAAATCAGCTATATGCATACATATATCCCCATATCTCCTCCCTCTTGCGTCTCCCTTCCACCCTCCCTATCCCACCCCTCTAGGTAGTCACAAAGCTCCCAGTTGATCTCCCTGTGCTATGCAGCTGCTTCCTACTAGCTGTTTTACATTTGGTAGTGTATATATGTCCATGCCACTCTCTCACTTTGTCTCAGCTTACCCTTCCCCCTCCCCATGTCCTCAAGTCCATTCTCTATGTCTGCGCCTTTATTCCTGTCCTGCCTCTAGGTTCTTCAGAACCCTTTTTTTTTTTTAGATTCCATATATATGTGTTAGCATATGGTATTTGTTTTTCTCTTTCTGATTTACTTCACTCTGTATGACGGACTCTATCTAGGTCCACCCACCTCACTAAAAATAACTCAATTTCATTTCTTTTTATGGCTGAGTAATAATCCATTGTATATATGTGCCACATCTTCTTTATCCATTCACCGGTCGATGGACACCTAGGTTGCTTCCATGTCCTGGCTATTGTAAATAGAGCTGCAGTGAACACTGTGGTACATGACTCTTTTTGAATTATGGTTTTCTCAGGGTATATGCCCAGTAGCGGGATTGCTGGATCATATGGTAATTCTACTTTTAGCTTTTTAAGGAACCTCCATAATGTTCTCCATAGTGGCTGTATCAATTACATTCCCACCAACAGTACAAGAGGGTTCCCTTTTCTCCACACCCTCTCCAGCATTTATTGTTTCTAGACTTTGACGATGGCCATTCTGACTGGTGAGAGGTGATATCTCATTGTAGTTTTGATTTGCATTTCTCTAATGATTAGTGATGCTGAGCATCCTTTCATGTGTTTGTTTGTATTTGTCTTTCTGACTTACTTTGCTTAGTATAATCATCTCCAGATCCATCCATGTTGCTGCAAATGGCATTATTTCATTCTGTTTTTGGCTGAGTAATATTCCCTTGTATGTATGTTCCACATCTTCTTTATCCATTCATCTTTCGATGGACATTTAGGTTGTTTCCATGTCTTGGCTATTGTAAATAGTGCTGTTATGAACACTGGAGTGCATGTATCTTTTCGAATTATAGTTTTCTCTGGGAAATCATTCTTGTCTGCACAGACTTTTTCCAGAGCGGAGAGCAAAATTAAGCCTAATTAGAAAGCTTTTCAGAGGAAAAGAAATTATACTGTGTTTAAGAGAAACATTTCTACTGGAAGAAAAAATGTTTCTTTGGCAACTAGAGAGAGATGCTAACTTAAACACAGTGGGTCTTTATTAACTCTATAGAGGGCTGGCGGTAAGGACAAGGCCTTAGGACTTCAGAGGCAGTTCTGCAAAAAAGAACACTATCAGACCAGTTCAGGGGGCTCCTGCAGACTTTCCCTACGACCCATCTCTTTCTTCCTTGCCAGCCCTTCTCTCTTTTCATCTAGGCCTCCCAGCACTCTCTGATCTTTGCACTGGTCTCCTGCTGGGTGACCCCATTTCCAAGTATCCTCTCCTTGTTTCTAACTTCAATCCTCCAGCTCCTCGATTCTTCCCTCTTTCCTCTTCAGCATAAGCAAGAGAAAGGTCTTTTAAATCATGTCTTGAAATATACATTTTTATCTTCTTTTCCCTATCCAGAAACAAAAATAATTTTCTACTTGTTACTCTCAGGGCTTTCTACCTTTCTCTCTCACAAAAAAAAAAAAAAAATACATAACTGATTCTACCCCTGTAAAGTTTTTAGCCATATGTAAATCACTATTCCAAGAAATATTATCTTAAACTTAAGAGTTTAATAAAATATAAATAGCTGCCTTGAACTTTAGATTAAATTTTATTACTCTGAGAGAAGTGTGCAAATTCTAAGTTAACAACTCAAGAGAAAAGAAAAATAAAAAAAAAACAGTATTTTTTCCAATTATTCCAAAGAAGCTCATATCAAAGTCACTTTGATTTATAAACTTCAAAGACACACAGATTCCATTTATTGAAGGTCCAAACAGTCAGCAGTACTGATAAAACCATCCAGTTTTTCTTTAATAGATTAATCCTTGATTTTAACTCTCCTACAACTTCTTAGGATGAACTTAGTTCATATTTGTCAATTGTCAATTCCTTTGCTCTTGGATATTATATGCTAACTAATACTGAATAGTATTTTATTCTTTATCACTGACTTGAACATACTTTTCTGAGACTAGACTACATCCAGTTTAGTTTATCTGAACTTCTAATAAGGTACCTATATTTTATACAGTTTGATTAATGTATTTGGGTCACTGTAGCTAATATATTTCAGAGAAAGACTAAAATTTGCTCCTATACTTAATCCTCTTTTTCTGTATAACTTCTTTCTGCATTTCCCTGCATACCTTCAAGCATAATCTGATGTTTACACTACATAAAATCTTTCCTAGCATTATTATTTTTATCATTAATGTTATTGTTCACTTGGCGTTGTTTCCCTTCTTTCAAGTAGCACGTTTCTCTTTTCGCTGCCAACCAATCTAACATGTTATTTTTATACCTACTGGCTTCAATTTCCATATAATACCTTCCACACCCTTTGTAGCTTACACATCTTGAATTTATTCTCCAGCAATATCCAAAACTATGTTGTAGCTCCACAGGACTCTGTACTCTGCTTTTCTCTGTTTGCATTTAACCTTTTGATGGACTCATCAATGGACTAATCCCCTTGTCCTTTGCACACTAGTTTCATATTTCCAACTATAGCCACCCTCCAAGTGGATGTCCAGCCATGACCTCAAGCTCAACAAGTCCAAAATGCAATACCTTACATTCCTTCTCAAATATAATCCCTTTACAACCATCCACTTTCAAATACTTAAGAACCAAAATGAGAGATGTCATTAATCTTTCCTTGCCTTTCTCTGAGTGTCCATTTGTCATCACTCAAAATCATTCTTTCATTTGTATTCCAGCAGACACTAAATTCACACCCTTAACTTTGTGTACATGAACCCCTGTAACTTCCTCCATGATTGTCAGAGTCAGGTCTCTCCCCTCCGATCCAGCCTAAATAATATTGCCAATCTAATCATAAGAAAAGGACACTTTTCATTGGGTCATTCCCTATTCAAGAACCTTCAATGGCTCCCAACCATTTACTCACTAAGACACCAACTCTGTTGGCTTGTGAGGGTTCTCCGTAAACCTAGTATGTTCTGGCTATTATCAACCCATTCTCTACTCATCCACTCTCCACACTCTCATCTCCATTAGGCTCTCTCCACACTGCACTCCAAACTAGTGAGGTTTATTGCTGAACCCTTCACTGTTTCCTTCTTTCAGATCCAGCTCAAATTCTGCCTTTTCAGAAAGTCTTCTCTGTTTATTCCAGATCCTGATTATGATCTTCCTTCTTTGAATGGGTACCAAAAACTTAGTTTGCTTTTGCAACAAAATGCTCAAAAATGTCACACTCCTCTTGCATAGTCTGTGTTGCCCCTAAGACAGTGCTCCATATGTAGGACTCATGGTAGACCCTCCAAAAATACCTTGTAACCAAGAAATGGGTTAATCAGCACAGACTGTCTTTACAAGAGAGTGTGCTCTGGGCAGTCACTTGAGTAAAACTGTCCACAGAGTAAATAACTTTTTCCCAGCTCTACAACCACTACCACCCAATTCTGCCATTCAGTATAAAATCCGTTTTTGCATTTCAATGCCCTCCTTGATTCTACCTATACCAACCTTCCAAGCTCTCTATCTATCCCCACCCCTGCACTCTCCCCTCCCTACCTTAGCAATTTAGCTCTACTCAGAGTGTTCCTATTAGCTACTCAAATCAAACCATTAGAAATAGCTCAACAAAAGAAACCTACTACAATCTAAAGGTAGGAAAAAATAAAAACAAAACCAAATATAACCAAATTAGTAAACAGAATCATTAAAATTGTAAATGAGATTCAAGAGCTGCTTCTTTGGGAAAAAAAATATAAACCTAAAAGAAATTTAATCCCTACGTTAAGTAAATATATGAAGAGAGAGAGTATAAAAACAGATAAGGAAATTTTTATTTTAAAGTATTTTATTTTAAAGTATTATTTTAAAATATTATATACAACTCTATTCCAGCCCTTTTCAACCAGTTCCAGGAGAGAATTAAGCCCTAAGACATCAACTGCATATAATGAATTAACTTCTCTCCTGTAAACATGGAATGGTCGTAATTATGTACCATTTTGGAAAAACTGAAAACATAGTCACCCAAATAATTCTTTGGAAGCCTAAATCATTGAGATTTCAATAAAAGGAAAACTTTGTGAAAAAATATAAATTACTGAAAATGACTTAAGTAGAAGAAACTGATTAGAAGAAATCGTAAAAGAAATTGAATAACACTTTTAAAATGACCTCCAATATGATCCAAAGCAGTTAGATTTATGGGTGAGTTCTTTCGAATCTCCATGCAATATATGCTTCAGGAAATAGAAAAAAACTTACAGCACCAAAAATATTTTAGGAAACTCTATGCCACCCCAATGCCAAATCGGATAGAGGAAAATATTAAAACTACAGCCTTGTCTTATTTGTAAATATAGATTTGATAATCCTAATAAACAATCTAGTCAACTAACTTCTACAGTACATTGCAAGGAATGTCCAGTAAGCAAAATAGAGTGTATCCTAGAAACACAAATTGAGTTTATTATTCAGAAAACGATTCAGTTAGAAACGTGATAACAAATATTTTCAATCCATGCTTTAGCCTAGGATGAGAATACTTCTTTAACATGAAAAATCAGGCTGTTTTTAAACTAATAGTCAGAGCCACACTGAATGTGAACTACTTGAGACATTATCACTTAAAGTATGAATAAGATGACACATCATGTCAACATACAACATGGTTCTAGAAGGACTGGTCAATAATTTAAAAATTAGACATGAAAAAAGGTAAACTTTTAGGATATAGAAGATAAAATCACCAGCATTTGCATATGATATAATTATACACCTAAAAATGAAAAAAGAATCAACTGAAAAACTCATAATTAGTAAAGTTCAGTAAAGCAAAAGATACATATACAAAAATAGAGAGCTTTCCAGTACATCAGCTCAAATCAGTTAGTAAATACCATGGAAAAACATTCCAATTCCCATAGTAACAAGACATACAAAATGCCTAAAACTAATCTTATTTAATAACATCTGAGATTACATCAATAAATCTACAAAACTTTATAAAATACATTTTTTAGTTTTTATAAATGGAAAAACATACTATGCTCTTCTCTGATAAGAGCGGATATTAAAAAGATGCCATTCTTTCCAATTTAACTTACAGATTTATTGCAAATTTCTAATTTAAATACCCATGAAATTTTTTGACTTGTCTAAATTATTCTAAGATTCATCTAGAAAAATAAAATGTTAAGATCAGCTTTAAAAAAATGTTAACAAAAAGTAATGAATGAGGACTTGGCTAACTAGATATAAAAACTTTTATGAAACTACAATAATTTAGATGGTGTGGTAATAGCACAGGACTTGACAGATTCATGGGGCAGACAAGATAGCCCTGAAATAGGACTAGAAATATATAAAAACTTAATGAAGAATGATAAATGAAAAAATCACATACCATAAAAATGCTGGAAGTAACATTGGTGAATATAAAACTGATTTAAAACCAATATATCACCAAGGAAAAGATACATAGATTTGACTGCATAATTTTTTACATTTGTATACCACTGACATAAAATTTATCTAATGTAATATCAATAATATTTTAAAAGTTAAAAATGAAACTTTTTATCAGAAAACACTATAAAAATATTTAAAAACAAACTGCAACCTGGGAAAAATATTTGTAACATATATGATAAGTTAATAACCTTACTGTACAGAAGAAAATGTACATATCACTAAGAAAAATAAGAACACACTGTGTATTCATTTCCTGCTGCCATAACAGTTTACCACAAATTTAGCGGCTTAAAACAATCCAAATTTATTTCCTTACATATCTGGAGGTCAGAAGTCCAAGTCAGTTTCACTGGGTTGAAGTCAAGATGCCCTAAGTACTGGTTCTTTCGAGGGGCCCTACAATATTTCCCTGCCTCTTCCAGCTTCAAGAGGCCTCTTCCAGCTTCAAGAGGCCACCTGCATTCCTTGCCTCGTGGCCCTTTCCTCCATTTTCAATGCCTGCACAGTAATATCTTCAGGTCTCTCTCTTCTCTGACCTCTGCTTCCACCATCATGTTTGCTTTCACTCCAACCCTTCAGTCTTCCTCCTGTAATGACCTCACCTGTATAATCCAAAATAATCTCCCCAACACAAGGTCCTTAATTTAAAATATCTGCAAAATTCCTCTGCCATGTAGGGCAACATATTCACATGTTTTGGAAATTAGGTTATGGACATCATTGGGAGACCATTATTCAGTACACCCCACATCTGAAAAACAGATAAAGAAGCAAGAGACAATATACAGAATAAAAAACAAATAAATGCCCAATAAAGACCCAAGATGGTGGAGTAGAAGGACGTGCTTTCACTCCCTCTTGCGAGAACACCAGAATCACAACTAGCTACTGGACAATCATGGACAGGAAGACACTGTAACTCACCAAAAAAGATACCCCACATCCAAAGACAAAGGAGAAGCCACAATGAGATGGTAGCAGGGGCACAATCACAGTAAAATCAAATCCCATAACTGGTGGGTGGGTGACTCACAGACTGGCAAACACTTATACCACAGAAGTCCACCCACTGGAGTGAAGATTCTGAGCCCCACATCAAGCTTCCCAACCTGGGGGTCTGGCAACGAGAGGAGGAATTCCTAGAAGATCAGACTTTGAAGCCTAGTGGGAATTGATTGTAGGACTTCGACAGGACTGAAGGAAACAGAGACTCCACTCTTGGAGGGCACACACAAAGTAGTGAGTGCACTGAGACCCAGGGGAAGAAGCAGTGACCCCAGGAGAGACTGAACTAGACCTACTTGCTAGTGTTGGAAGGTCTCCTGTGGGGGGGGGGGCAGTGGCTGTGGCTCACCGTGGGGACAAGGACACCGGCAGCAGTTCTGGGAAGTACACCTTGGCGTGAGCCCTTCCAGAGTCTGTCATTAACCCCACCAAAGAGCCCAGGTAGGCTCCAGTGTTGGGTTGCCTCAGGCCAAACAACCAACAGGGAGGGAACCAAGCCCCACCCATCAACAGTCAAGTGGATTAAAGTTTTACTGACCTCTGCCCACCAGAGCAACAGTCAGCCCTACCCACCACCAGTCCCTCCCATCAAGCCTCTTAGATAGCCTCATCCACCAAAGGGCAGACAGCAGAAGCAAGAAGAACTACAATCCTGCAGCCTGTGGAATAAAAACCACATTCAAAAAAAGATAGACAAGGTGAAAAGGCAAAGGGCTATACACCAGATGAAGGAACAAGATAAAACCCCAGAAAAACAACTAAATGAAGCAGAGATAGGCAACCTTCCAGAAAAAGAATTCAGAAAATGATAGTGAAGATGATCCAGGACCTCGGAAAAAGAATGAAGGCAAAGATCAAGAAGATGCAAGAAATGTTTAACAAAGAACTAGAAGAATTAAAGAACAGACAAACAGAGAGGAACAATACAATAACTGACATGAAAACTACACTAGAAGGAATCAATAGCAGAATAACTGAGGCAGAAGGACGGATAAGTGACCTAGAAGACAGAATAGTGGAATTCACTGCTGCGGAACAGAATAAAGAAAAAAGAATGAAAAGAAATGAAGACAGCCTAAGAGACCTCTGGGACAACATTAAACACAAAACGCAAAACGCAAAACGTTCGCATTATAGGAGTCACAGAACGAGAAGAGAGAAAGGACCAGAGAAAATATTTGAAGATATTATAGTCGAAAACTTCCCTAACATGGGAAAGGAAATAGCCACCCAAGTCCAGGAAGTGCAGTGAGTCCCATACAGGATAAACACGCTGAGACACATAGTAATGAAATTGGTAAAAATTAAAAACAAAGAAAAATTATTGAAAGCAGCAAGGGAAAAATGACAAATAACATACAAGGGAACTCCCATAAAGCTAATAGCTGATTTCTCAGCAGAAACTCTACAAGCCAGAAGGGAGTGGCATGATATACTTAAAGTGATGAAAGGGAAGAACCTACAACCAAGATTACTCTACCCAGCAAGGATCTCATTCAGATTCAAAGGAGAAATCAAAAGCTTTACAGACAAGCAAAAGCTAAGAGAATTCAGCACCACCAAACCAGCTCTACAACAAATGCTAAAGGAACTTCTCTAAGTGGGAAGCACAAGAGAAGAAAAGGACCTACAAAAACAAACCCAAAACAATTAAGAAAATGTTCATAGGAACATACATATCGATAATTACCTTAAACGTGAATGGATTAAATGCTCCAACCAAAAGACACAGGCGTGCTGAATGGACACAAAAACAAGACCCATATATATGCTGTCTACAAGAGACCCACTTCAGACCTAGGGACACATACAGACTGAAAGTGAGGGGATGGAAAAGATATTCCACACAAATGGAAATCAAAAGAAAGCTGAAGTAGCAATACTCATATCAGATAAAATAGACCTTAAAATAAAGAATGTTACAAGAGACAAGGAAGGACACTACATAATGATCAAGGGATCAATCCAAGAAGAAGATATAACAATTATAAATATATATACACCCAACACAGGAGCACCTCAATACATAAGGCAACTGCAAACAGCTATAAAAGAGGAAATCTACAGCAACACAATAACAGTGGGAGATTTTAACACCTCACTTACACCAATGGACAGATCATCCAAAATGAAAATAAATAAGGAAACAGAAGCTTTAAATGACACAATAGACCAGATAGATTTAATTGATATTTACAGGACATTCCATCCCAAAACAGCAGATTACACTTTCTTCTCAAGTGCGCACGGAACATTCTCCAGGATAGATCACATCTTGGGTCACAAATCAAGCCTCAGTAAAGTTAAAAAAAGTGAAATCATATCAAGCATCTTTTCTGACCACAACACTATGAGATTAGAAATGAATTACAGAGAAAAAAACATAAAAAACACAAACACATGAAGCCTAAACAATATGTTACTAAATAACCAAGAGATCACTGAAGAAATCAAAGAGGAAATAAAAAAATACCTAGAGACAAATGACAATGAAAACACAACAATCCAAAACCTGTGGGATGCAGCAAAAGCAGTTCTAAGAGGAAAGTTTATAGCTATACAAGCCTATCTCAAGAAACAAGAAAAATCTCAAATAAACAATCTAACCTTACACCTAAAGGAACTAGAGAAAGAAGAACAAACAAAATCCAAAATTAGCAGAAGGAAAGAAATCATAAAGATCAGAGCAGAAATAAATGAAATAGAAACAAACAAAACAACAGCAAAGATCAATAAACTAAAAGCTGGTTATTTGAGAAGGTAAACAAAATTGATAAACTATTAGCCAGACTCATCAAGAAAAAGAGGGAGATGACTCAAATCAATAAAATTAGAAATGAAAAAGGAGAAGCTACAACAGACACCGCAGAAATACACAGCATCCTAAGAGACTACTACAAGCAACTCTGTGCCAATAAAAAGGACAACCTGGAAGAAATGGACAAATTCTTAGAAAGCTATAACCTTCCACGACTGAACCAGGAAGAAACAGAAAATATGAACAGATCAATCACAAGTAATGAAATTGAAACTGTGATTAAAAATCTTCCAACAAACAGAAGTCCAGGATCAGATGGCTTCACAGGTGAATTCCGTCAAACATTTAGAGGAGAGCTAACACCCATACTTCTCAAACTCTTCCAAAAAATTGCAGAAGAAGGAACACTCCCAAACTCATTCTATGAGGCCACCATCACCCTGATACCAAAACCAGACAAAGATACTACAAAAAAAGAAAATTACAGACCAATATCACTGATGAATATACATGCAAAAATCCTCAACAAAATATAGCAAGCAGAATCCAACAACACATTAAAAGGATCATACACCACGATCAAGTGGGATTTATCCCAGGGATGCAAGGATTATTCAATATATGCAAATCAATCAATGTGATACACCATATTAACAAATTGAAGAAGAAAAACCATATGATCATCTCAACAGATGCAGAAAAAGCTTTAACAAAATTCGATACCCATTTATGATAAAAACTCTCCAGAAAGTGGGCATAGAGGGAACCTACCTCAACATAATAAAGGCCATATATGACAGACCCACAGCAAACATCATTCTCAATGTTGAAAAACTGAAAGCATTTCCTCTAAGATCAGGAGCAAAACAAGGATGCCCACTCTCACCACTATTATTCAACATAGTTTTGGAAGTCCTAGCCATGGCAATTAGAGAAGAAAAAGAAAAAAAAGGAATTCAAATTACAAAATAAGAAGTAAAACTGTCACTGTTTGCAGATGACATGATACTATACATAGAGAATCCTAAAAATGCCACCAGAAAACTACTGGAGCTAATCAATGAATTTGGTAAAGTTGCAGGATACAAAATTAATGCACAGAAATCTCTTGCATTCCTATACACTAATGATGAAAAATATGAAAGAGAAATTATAGAAACACTCCCATTTACCATTGCAACAAAAAGAATAAAATACCTAAGAATAAACCTACCTAGGGAGACAAAAGACCTGTATGTAGAAAACTATAAGACACTGATGAAAGAAATTAAAGATGATACCAACAGATGGAGACATACACCATGTTCTTGGATTGGAAGAATCAATATTTGTGAAAATGACTATACTACCCAAAGCAATCTACAGATTCAATCCAATCCCTATCAAATTAACAATGGCATTTTTTACAGAACTAGAACAAAAAATCTTAAAATTTGAATGGAGACACAAAAGACCCCGAATAGCCAAAGCAATCTTGAGGGAAAAAAACGGAGCTGGAGGAGACTCCCTGACTTCAGACTATACTACAGCACTACAGTAATGAAGACAATATGGTACCGGCACAAAAACAGAAACATAGATCAATGGAACAAGATAGAAAGCCCAGAGATAAACCCACGCACCTATGGTCAACTAATCTATGACAAAGGAGGCAAAGATACACAATGGAGAAAAGACAGTCTCTTCAATAAGTGGTGATGGGAAAACTGGACAGCTACATGTAAAAGAATGAAATTAGAACACTCCCTAACCCCATTCACAAAAATAAACTCAAAATGGATTAGAGACCTAAATGCAACACTGGACAGTATACAACTCTTAGAGGAAAACATAAGAAGAACACTCTTTGACATAAATCACAGCAAGATCTTTTTTGATCCACCTCCTAGAGTAATGGAAATAAAAACAAAAATAAACAAATGGGACCTAATGAAACTTCAAAGCTTTTGCACAGCAAAGGAAACCATAAACAAGACGAAAAGACAACCCTCAGAATGAGAGAAAATATTTGCAAATGAATCAATGGACAAAGGATTAATCTCCAAAATATATAAACAGCTCATGCAGCTCAATATTAAAGAAACAAACAACCAAATCCAAAAATGGGCAGAAGAGGGCTTCCCTGGTGGCGCAGTGGTTGACAGTCCGCCTGCCAATGCAGGGAACATGGGTTCGTGCCCCAGTCCGGGAAGATCCCACATGCCATGGAGCGGCTGGGCCCGTGAGCCTGCGCGTCCGGAGCCTGTGCTCCACAACGGGAGAGGCCACAACAGTGAGAGGCCCGTGTACCGCAAAAAAATAAAAATATAAATAAAAATAAAAAACAAAAATGGGCAGAAGACCTAAATAGACATTTCTCCAAAGAAGACATACAGATGGCCAAGAAGCACATGAAAAGCTGCTCAACATGACTAATTACTAGAGAAATGCAAATCGAAACTACAATGAGGTATCACCTCACACCAGTTAGAATGGGCATCATCAGAAGATCTACAAACAACAAATGCTGGAGAGGGTGTGGAGAAAAGGGAACCCTCTTGCACTGTTGGTGGGAATGTAAATTGATACAGCCACTATGGAGAACAGTGTGGAGCTTTCTTAAAAAACTAAAAATAGAATTACCATATGATCCAGCAATCCCACTACTGGGCATATACCCAGAGAAAACCATAATTCAAAAAGACACATGCACCCCAATGTTCACTGCAGCACTATTTACAATAGCCAGGTCATGGAAGAAACCTAAATGCCCATCGACAGATGGATGGATAAAGAAGAAGTGGTACATATATACAATGGAATATTACTCAGCCATAAAAAGGAATGAAACTGACTCATCTGTTGAGATGTGGATGGATCTAGAGGCTGTCATACAGAGTGAAGTAAGTCAGGAAGAGAAAAACAAATATTGTATATTAACGCATGTATGTGGAACCTAGAAAAATGGTACAGATGAACCCGTTTGCAGGGCAGAAGTTGAGACACAGATGTAGAGAACAAACATATGGACACCAAGGGGGGAAAACTGCGGTGGGGTGGGCTTGGTGGTGTGCTGAATTGGGCGATTGGGATTGACCTGTATACACTGATGTGTATAAAATTGATGACTAATAAGAACCTGCAGTATAAAAAAACAAACAAACAAACCAAAAAAGCAACTAATACTAAACTTTCCTTGGTTTATTTGTATGGAAATATGTTAATATAAATGTTTCAGACATTACATGAAATATCTAAAGAAAAAAGAATGCCCAATATACATGTGAAACACATATTCAATCTCACTAGTATTCTAACAACTAGTAAATAAAACAATAGTGAAATACTTTTTTTGCCTAACAAATTGACACCAATTTTTCTAAAATGTAATACATGATTCTAGCAAGAGTATAGTTTCTGAACCATTCTAGACAAAAGTTAGGTGATATGTGGCTGGAGCCTTCATGTCATTTAGTCCAATAATTTCATTTCTTGAAATTTTTCTTAAGGAATTACTTAGGTAGATATTTGAAATACATAACAAGGCTATTACCCACAGTATTTTTAAAGAGTAATAAATTAGAAACTATGTCCAACATTAAGGCATTGGTTAAATAAATTGTGATCAAGCTATATGACTGACTATTATGCAGCCATTAAATTTAGATCTCCAAAGAGTTTTAATAGTATTCTCACTATTAAAAATATTCTCACAATATACTGCTGACAAAAAATAAACAGAATACACAACTGCATATACTTTGACATATATGCAAAGAGAAGGCTTATAATGGTTAACTCAGAGTCAATGGATGATGAGTTATTTTTATTTTCTTTATTATACTTTACTGTTATAATCATTTAAAAAGGTAATTTAAAGGTTCCAAAGTGAGGGACAACAGATGTTGGACACTGAGCCTTAGAATTCTAAGTAGGATGGAAAATAAAGTGTTACATGCTCCCAAATGGCAGCTCTCACACATCAACCGGAGACCAGCCATGCACATTATTCCTTTCAGAAGCAGAGCCAGCCAGCAAAATGGGCAAATCAGTATCTCACAGTCATGCACCCTTGCCAACAGAGGAGCAGCACAGAGCCCCAGACACTGAGGAAAATCAGATTTTCATCCCTGCCTTTGGGCCTATAAGGGATTCTGGGCCCATTGCAGAGCCCTCCAGAGTGAGAAGGGAAGACTTAAGCAACATGAGCTTTAATTAAACTCTAACGTAGGAAGAAGAAACTAATTGGAATGGCTGAAGAATATGCTACATAAACACATCAAACAGTTCACAGTGCAACATGTTTTCACTTGACCAAAAAAAAATTAATTTTGATACAAGCTCCTAGAAGGAATACTCATTGCAAAGTGAGTTAGGGGTACCTGATGATAACTTTGTCAGCAAACTAATAGAAAGTTAGCTTTATGGCAGCAAGGATGTTTTGTCCATTGCCATATGTCCAGTCCCTAAAACAGTACCTGACTTCTAGTAGGTACTCAACAGATAATTATTAAATTAAGGTTGGATCAAGAGAATTACTATAAATCTTTATATTCTCCATTTAGGTTAACTGGTTTTTCACTTTTATATTATAGGATTTGAACTCACAACCAACCAGAGCCAGGTTTGGGGCATTAACGAACACATCTTGTACACTGGACGGAATGTTACTTTAAGGGAAGATCAGAATCTCAAAGTCTAACGTGAATCATCCAAGGACGCACCTCGAATTGACAGCAGAACCAAAGTGGAGGGCTCTTTCCTCTCCCGTTCCCACACTGAGTGCAAGCATCAGATGCTGCCACACGGTTGGCTTGGCAGGTGGAGGCATGTTCCATTGGGCCAGCTATAAAGCTTCTCACAAAATATGACCACCCACCATATTACCCCACACTGTCTACACCCAGGACTTGCCATTTTCATATTAGTAACTCTAAACCTTAATATGGGTGACATTACTTCTCTCAAGACTAATGGCAGAGATCCTTTTTCAAGTCAGTTGCCAAGTGATTTTGAAATCAGTTCAAGGAACGTCATTTCTGAGGATGCTGAATATCGCAAGCCCAATAGACTTTTTTTTTTTTTTAAGAAGATGTTGGGGGTAGGAGTTTAGTAATTTATTTATTTATTTTTGCTATGTTGGGTCTTCATTTCTGTGCAAGGGCTTTCTCTAGTTGTGGCAAGTGGGGGCCACTCTTCATCGCGTTGCGCGGGCCTCTCACTATCGTGGCCTCTCTTGTTGCGGAGCACAGGCTCCAGACGCGCAGGCTCAGTAGTTGTGGCTCACGGGTCTAGTTGCTCCGCGGCATGTGGGATCCTCCCAGGCCAGGGCTCGAACCCGTGTCCCCTGCATTAGCAGGCAGATTCTCAACCACTGCGCCACCAGGGAAGCCCCCAATAGACTTCTTGCCCCTTGTAATTATGTTGTTCATCCTTGAAGTCTCTGTATTTGACATTTTGCCATTGTTGGCTCATTAAATAAATTACTTATTAAAATAAAAGAGCATCCCTGCAGTAAGTGCCTTGCCTGCTGACATCCAGCTGAGGAATGATGCCAATAGGTTTTCAGCTTTGATTATACGAGTCAGCTTGGCTGGAGCCGCCAGCCCCCAAACAGTCCCTACAGAGGCTGGAGCACAAAGAAAGGGCACAGGATGAGGGCATGGGGTACATAGCGAGGCTATCTATGCTTACAGTTAAGGGTGACACTTTTACAAATTGGGGGCCAAAAACTGAATATGCCATCGCAGGCCACTTACTGTTCTTAGTGAAAATCTGTGATTTAGGATTACCTTTTTTTACATTCAAGAAGAGAAGCTAGGCAGACAGAATGGTGGGATCTCTCAGAGAAAGATACTGACTGTAGCCCACCAGAGACACAGGGACAACACCATCATGAACAAACATCAAGGAAATAGAAAGACTTGAATTCCCTCGAGGACCTCTCACCTCAAAACTTTTTTTTCCAAAACTAAAATTCAAGCAGTAAATATAATATATTAAGGATGAGATGCCCCCACCCCCTTCAGCCTTTCTCCTGTTTCCCTGGATGTGAAGCAGCAAATGTAGGTTTCTATGATTATGTGCAAGGAAAATTGGAGCAGATAAGGTCTCAGCTGGGCTGGGAATATGATAAATATTTTCATGGACTGCTGAGTCTCAGTAATTGAATACTTTAATGAAACTTTAGCTCCCTCCTCCTAACTTCTAACACCCATTTAACCCTTACAACTTTGGGCAATTTTTTAAACAAATGAATGTTTGATCCTGAAGAATCTTTTCTTTTTATTTTCCAACAGATGACCCAGTAGTAAATTGATAATGGCTCCTAATAGAGAAAGAACCATTGCTTTTTCCCACTGCCTTTAGACTCACTAATAAAGAGAATTTCTTTCCTATATCCACTCAAAATGAAATTATCATTAATTAAACATTAGGCACTAAGGAAATGCCCACTAGAACTTTCACACTTCTCTCCCACCATCCTAGCCTACCAGTTCCTCTGCTAACATACTCGGCAGAAAGATGTCTCTTCCTATTGTACCTAAACAAATCAGTGTACAGGGAAGTGATTTATCATTCATGAAAAGCAATCAGATTGCTTGGGGCTGACAGCTGTTCCCAAAATGCAGCTGAGAAACAGACCTTTGGCAAAGTGTAAAATTTGGAACAAAATCATATTACTGTACTTCAGCTGGCAACAAAAGAGGCTGACAGTGAGCTTAATAAACAAAATACCATGCAGCCCAAAATGTATTAGCTAATCTACATTTATGAACAAAACAATGATCACTTTCCCCATTTTTTGTAAGTTACTTTCAGTCAAACAAATCACCTAGGAAAAGTAAAATACTCTCTTTAAAATATGTTTTCTTAAGATTTAGGCAAATTTTTGGTAAAGACTTTTTTTTCACACAATTCATTATGGGAAATGGACCAGGAAAAAAAAATTGATGAAACATACATAGAGGTTAAAGAGGGACACAGCTTTTACTAGAAAAGGAAGAATTCCAGTATATTCTGGCCTCCAAGCCATAATGGATTTCATTTCCCTTGTTGAGAATGCTTTCCCATATCTCTCTGCCTGTCTAACTGTCCTTCCAAACAAAATATAGATCCTCATCCAACCTCCAAAATGCTACAATTCTGAGATGATTTTCCTGACCGTTCTGACCCTTGGTGTTCTCACCTTCCTTTGAAGTCTTGGATCGTTTCTTTCAGCAGCCCACCACCCTGCTCTCCTTCCCCTGTGTCCCCTCATCTCTCTAACCTCTTTCTTTCCCCATCACACTCTCCATTCAATTACATTGAAGCCTTTGCCCTATCCAAAGCAAAATGTGTCTTTTTCATACCTCCACGTTTCTTAAACACTGATTCCTTAGCAAAGAAATGTCCTTCACCCCTTCTTCCTGCCCAATCATACTGCTTTGAGACTAGTTCAAATTTCCATTTCTTCCTTCATTCAGTAAACATTTAATGAGCTTTGATGAGGATGCCTGCTCTGAACTAATGGCTAGGGGTTAAGATATGAAGAAGACACAACCTCCATTTTAAAGACACCCACATATTCTTAGTATAAAAAACCCAAATCCTTAACCTCTTTTAATATCACCGTGTCATGCAGCCTCTGACTCTCACTAGCATCACCATCTGTCGCTCCTCCCTTACATCCATGGGCTCCAGCCACATCAGCTTTCTCTCATATTCTCAAACTCTCTACACTCCCTCCAACTGCAGGACGTTACACATGCCATTTCCTACTGTCATGCATTCATCTTTGACTGTATGACTCCTGCTCTGCTCTACTTCTCAGCCCTCACATTCTTCTCTTAGGAATATCTTCTTCCAGCCTTTGGAAAGGTCCAGTTCTCTTCTTAAGTACTCTTATAGCACCATGTAAGTCTTCAAAACCATCTGGCAGTTTTAATTTTACAATTGTGTATTTGCTTCTTTGTTTAATGCCTGCTTCTTCCATAAGGCTATAAGCCACATTGAGCATAAACTTTGTGTCAGTTTACCAGTAAATCTTCAGGACCTATAACACTGTCTGTACATGTTAACATTCAATAGATATTTGTGGAATAAGTGACCCAAAAAATGGATATGTGAAATAAAAAGTCCAATGGGCAAGGTAACAACAAAGCCCTTTATCATGCAATAGAATGTATGATGGAGGGGAGCCGAGTATGATACAAGAGCCCTGAGAAGGGCCTCATCTAACAGGGTCCATGGCTCATTTTTATGGAAACAATTTCTTCTATCAGACAGATGGTCAGAAGTCAGATTGAAATTAAGGAGTGAACAGGAAATGACGCAGTAGACACAGTAAGTGAAGGCTCTTCTTTCAAGAAGTTTACATGTTGGATGGCTAGAGGGAAAAATCTATAATGGAAAGGATGATTTTTTTTTTTTTTTTACGAGAGACTGAAAAATATGTATGTGCTGATGGAACAGTTAAGAGAGATGAAGAGATTGGATAATTACCGATTCTAGATTCCTAAAGATCTGGAGGGAACAGGAAGTGAAACAGCAGTAAGAGGAACTATCCATAGCAGGCAGAGGGACCTCTTTTTTATTAGGTAGGAGACAGGGATGTTAAAATGTATAGGAATTCAACATTCATTCAACAAACATTTATTGAGCATGTACATGTAAGGGGAGTAGAGTATGTCTGCAGAGGGAGTGGAATGGGATTCAAGGATAAAGAGGGTGAGCCTTATTGAGAAGGTGACAACTAAGCAAAGACATAGAAAAGAAAAGTGGGTTTGCCGTGAAAACATCTGGGAGAAGAGTGATTCGGGGAAAGAAATCAGCTGGTTTAAAGGCTCTGAGGTAGGAACACGCCTAGTATTTAGAAAGAAGACCAGAAGTTGATGGTGTTGCATACTAATGGTTTCTAAATTTTCTTTGTGAAGCAAAGAAAGTTATCCACTGACAGAGGAGCTGAGGCCGGGTTGAGAAGAATAGTAAAAGTTTGTATTAGCTGCTACTGAGAATAGAAGAGGGAACTTACATGGGATGTGTAAAAGGACTTCTGGCAGTACTGAAGAGATTGGAGAACAAAGTCTGAAGTTCATGTATCTACATGGGCACTCCATAGTCCAGTCCTAAGAGCTAAGAAGGAAAAAAGGTGAGCTGATCCAAAGAGAGGACAAAATCCCAAGAAACTGGTGAGACAACAATTCCTGTGATGGACTGTGGAGTTGGAAAATAAAAGAAGTGATGAGCAAAATAGAAAAGATGCACTCGGTAAAATGGAGAAAACCTTCTTGCTTCACAAGATCTGCCTAAGAGCGAGTCCCTCCCTCTCGTGCTTCCACAGCAAGTTCCACGTACATCAATCGCCATATTAATTATGTCGTACTAGCTTATGTTCACATGTGAGAACACTTTACTCTCCTTTGGATCTCTCCCACAGCTTTGCCCGATGCCTGATCAAGACTAGGCACTTAGTATGCATTCACTGCCTTAAACAGTTAATTAAATAATATATCATTTATGTTCTGCTATCTTTTATAATTATTTATCTTTCCATGTAAATGATCTGTCTTCTCCACTGTATTATGTAGGTTAAGAAGAGGAATCATGCCTGTACTTCTTTGTTTCCCTAGGAGGGTGCCCTAGAAATAGAAGAAACTCAATAATTGTTATTGTTGTTGAAGGGGGAAAAAATGATTAAGACAGTATAAAGTAAGGTCAGTTTCTGTAGTTCTCTCTCCCTGAAGCAGTCATAAACTTGTAGTTGAGTAACTGTAAAATTTTTTGAGACAAGAGCAGAAAAATGATGTAATCAGAAGAACTGCAGTGACAAGTGTTGAAAAAGATGATCCTGTAGATAAATGGCTCCTTGTGTCTCCAACATCACCAAGTACTTCTAGAAAATTATTTCCCAGGATAGAACCATCCCTGGGGTTAAGAAGGGCATTTTACAAAATCATCACAGCTTGATGGAACTACTCTTCAGGACAATGATTTTCCAATCATTGCATGAATATCCTCAGGGGAATTGAGGGTGATTCTGGAGATATGAGGAGCCCCAGGGTAAACAATGGTGTATTTCTAAAATATTACTAGATGTAAAATTAAAACATATTATTAACATAAAAGAAATGCAGTTACATTATGAGATAGAACATAAATTTTGAGTGAATTTTAATGATATATATGTAATTCTGTAAGCTCATTTGGCCTCTCCTTCTAGACCTACTGCATGATACTGGGATCAGAGTTGGAGGGCAGGAGGTGGTATTCACTTTCCTTAACTATTCTAGCTATTAGGTGAGTTTGGGAACTATTGTATTATCATTACCAGATTCTTACTGGTTTCATTCAACATCAAGCAACTTCTTAAGTCAACTGAAGTTTTAAGTGTGTATTACCACCAGAGAGAAAGTGCCCTGTGAAGATGACTTTCTACTCCCAGGCCAAGCATATCCCTTTCAATAAGCACATAAATTGTTCTCCAGATACAATACGATCTTATGTGAGTACAAGCAGTGCAAATCAAATAAACACAAAACATTTCATTTACTTGTCCCCCAAAAAACTTTAACTAAAATGTTTATTTTGTTAACCCAATGTAGAGCCAGCCCTACATCCACAAATTCACCAAACTGGAAAAAGAATGGCTAGATTCCATGCTTCAGTGTGAATACTGCAATGGTATTAACCCAAGTTTTAGTAGGCTTTTTCTCTCCTTCATACACTAATTTTCTACATACACTAATTTTCTACTTCATACACTAATTTTCTACTTCTGTGTTCATGGTCTTCCAGTAAATGTGCCCTCTACTGTAATCTTAAATTGTACTTAGCACTAGGTATATATAAATTATAAATTAAAATATAAATAGAAAAGTTGAATCTTTGAGGTAGAGAATAAAAGGGAACATGGACAGTATCTTCTTCACAAACCATCCATGGCCACTCATCAAAACTCTTCCATTCATAAGCCCTAGGAGAAGAGGATTCGTACAGGCAGAAGTGCACCTTCTAACGTGGTTTTACCCGCTCAGAGAAAAAAATGTATAAAGAAAACAAAAAGAGAGAGATTTACAATGTTATTTTTTATGCAACAAACTCCACCAAAAGCCAAGAGTAAAGAATAAAGGATAGGGCTTCTCTGGTGGCGCAGTGGTTGGGAGTCCGCCTGCCGATGCAGGGGATGCGGGTTCGTGCCCCAGTCTGGGAGGATCCCGCATGCCACGGAGCGGCTGGGCCTATGGGCCATGGCCGCTGGGCCTGCGCGTCCGGAGCCTGTGCTCCGCAACGGGAGAGGCCACAACGGTGAGAGGCCTGCGTACCACCAAAAAAAAAAAAAGAGAGAGTAAAGGGTACCTGGGGATAACTTCTTAAAAACTTTAATTAATTTATTGTATTTACTCTCAAACTCCTGCTTTCTCCCTTCTCCCTAAACTATTTACATCTTTAAAATTCAATATTCAAACATATATGTGGATTTTATCTAAAGTAAATTAAATTTAGATGAGTTTGCATTTATGTTTCTTTAATCCACTTATATATTTATTATTTGATCATCAAAACATTAGCTAATGATTTCCAAGGACTGGAGTGTACAAGTAGGCTTTTTATGACTCTCATGAAGTGTTGTGTTTTTTTTTTTTTTACTATATTGATTATTTGAATGTTACTCATTTTAATCAAGTCACTTAATTCAATTGCCACATAAGTTATTTTTATGGAAAGAGCTAAAATGTATTTAAAGGAAACCACAATGAACTTAAAATTTTTTCTCATTGGTCTTAATATGGAAACAATTTAAAGCCAATTTGGTGTTGGTTTAGATATTTTTCAATCAGCAGGATAAACTAAATTATTCAACAACAAATACTTGGAAAGTTTTCCCTCTGCATAATTACCAAGGTTAAGCAATCAGGGCACACAGTCCCAGAGATCTCCTACCCAATTTACACTAAGATTTGGTTTCAGAAACTCTGCTTCCTTTCATACTTTTTCTCTCTCAAAAGCCCACAGCAAATTTTTCAAGGATTTTCACTGCCAACTGCCTTTCCTCATTCTTAAAGTACACTTCTTCGTGGAGTACTTACTAGTATTTTTCCTCAATTATCTTTCCCTATTTCAGGTTTACCTAGAGGGGTTTACTACCAGGTATCCTTCTTCCTAGACAAGCACAACATAATCCTAACAGCTGCCCCAACAGTCTCGAAAAAGCCCAAGGTGTTCGGAAAGTGCCTGTGTGTGCTCAGTATAATCTGAGTTCCAATCTTTGGCTTTGATTCAACACTCTCTACACAGCACCAGATAGAAAGAGACAGGTAGAAAGTCCCTGTTTAAGCTAACCTCCTCTATGTAATTTCACTTGAATTATTTCAAACTGGATTTCTACTTTAACATGCATTTGCATATTTATTATTGGGCTCAGAAGTAAACTGTTGTAACGGCCTCTGAACTCTCTTTAGTCATCAGCAAGGGAAGAGTAAAATACAGTTTGATTTTTACCCAGATGAATTTATTTGTGTTTATTAAAACATAATCTGAAATGGACGCAAAGATTCCCAGAATTAGGAATCATATCTTGAGTACGAAGCCTAACTCCTGTTTACAGGTAGGTGCCATGTGCCAGCTTAAATCTCACTCAGCCTCTTCTGCTCCTGGCCTAACAGGAGCAGACCTTGGTCAACAGAGTCCAAGACAGGACATGTAATTGTCCCTCCTTTCCTCCACTGTATTCATGACAAAGACAGGACATGGACACCTCGTGGTGGGGGGGGCGTGGTGGTCCCAGAGATGTGCAGTGTTCAAGGAGACCAACGGAGAAACCAAGTGAGACCAAGAGGGAAAAACAAGTCTTTCCCATCCTTCCCTCATTCCTCCCTTCCTGCACCAACACATATAGTACCTACTATGCCTTGCACTTAATGGAGGTGTTCGATAAATGTCAAATTAGCAAAATAAGCAGGCAGGTAAAAGCAGAACCACTCTTAGGCCCAGGTAAGAGGAACCCCAACTTTAAAGGATGCCCCACTCAACAGGGATCCCACTCAGGCTGTCCTTTAGCTGCATCTCTCCCCTTGGGGTCAAGAGGACATGCCTACTGGGAGTCTGTACCCACCCCCCACACCGACCATGCTCTGGGAGTGGAAGACCTTAAAATTCCCTGCCTAAATAACCCTGAGCCAGTTCCTGCCTAGGCCTCCCCCCAGGGCCTGCCCTCCCAAGGGCCAACCAAACTGGTGTGCACACTTCCAGGGTGGCCAAGGGGCAGCTGACTGGCAGGAGTGGGGGAGTGGCCTTGGACAGAGACTGGACCTGCAAGCTCTATAACATGCATGTATGGGAGGCCCCTCCAAGAGCTGGAGAAGCACGAGATGGGAAAAGAAAAAACGGCAGCTGGGTGCAGGGTGCCAGGAGTGCACTCTCCCAGAACTACCATATTCTAACTCAAAATTCTGAAGAGTCTGAGAATTCTAAATTCGAACACTTCTCCCTCATTACAAGGGTATATTTGTCAACGTAGGAGGACAGAAAATATTTTAACAGCTTGTAAGTTTGTTTCACAATTTTTAAATACTTAAGACATATAGTAGATAGACTTCATTTGTACTCTTGCCCCAGGCTCCATGAATGTTAGAAGTAGGTTCTCCTATTTAGGAGAGGGAAAGAAAGAGGTGGGAGGAAGAAGGGTAGAAAGCAGGAGAGAAAGAGGTAACAATGAGCTGCTTATCAGACAAGGATTAAGTATATTATCTTGATAGACTGTACTCAGTGCCCAGTAAAATGCCTGGAATATTTCAGGTGTTTAATATAAATTTAGTGAATGAACAATCAATCAATCAATAATGAGGAAACCAGGCTAACTTTGCTGCAGTCACAGTTATGACCAAACTAGGGATAACAAACCTTTCCAATATGCCAACTACTTATTCAGGCATCTGATCTCAACCTCAAGAATGGAAAAGGCGGGCTTCCCTGGTGGCACAGTGGTTGAGAGTCTGCCTGCCGATGCAGGGGACACGGGTTCGTGCCCCAGTTCGGGAAGATCCCACATGCCGCGGAGCGGCTGGGCCCGTGAGCAATGGCCTCTGAGCCTGGGCGTCCGGAGCCTGTGCTCCGCAACGGGAGAGGCCACAACAGTAAGAGGCCCGCGTATCGCAAAAAAAAAAAAAAAAAAAAAAAAAAAGAATGGAAAAGACAAAATTGGTAACTTATCTGTTGTACGTATGCATAGAACTCTCCTGACAGATCCACAAAGCCTGTCACCAGAGAATGAATTGACCCCCAGGGAAACATCCTCACATCTTAGGTTTCAGGCAGACCAAATAATCAAAACAAACAGGAAGGCCAGCTTCAGGACTTCTGAAATTGTACCCAGGCAAGATGAAAACCTTAAATTTGGCAAGGACAATGAAGCTAAAGAAGGAGTCAGATGTTAGAAGATTTCAAAGGGAAAACTGACGTGATCACTGAACGTGGCTAGTAACATTGCTAATTCAGATATACTGGCTTAAACACTTAAAAATTCTGTTTTTGTACACAAGCATAATTGAGTTAGAAAGCGTGTTCATCTTTCTCTCCTCCTATCTCCTATACCCCACCTCCATTTATGTACACAGTGGTTCTCAATCCTGCTCCTCCAACCTAGAATCATTTGGAAGCATTTAAAAAACACCAGTGCCTGGGCCCCACCTATAAAAATTCTGATTAAACTGAGAATAGGGCCTGGGAATTGGTAGTGTTTTAAATTGTTCCGGGCTATTCTAAAATGTAATCTAGGATCGGAACTACTGAGCCCCAGGGAGTACAGCTATTTGGTTCATTAACCTGATAACGGCATTCTCTACCTGGAGGGGGGAAAAAAAAAGTCTAGAAAGGAGTGAAGATTCTCTGAGGAGGTGACCTGAAAAGTACCAATCCAAGAGGATGGCTATTATTACAACATAGAGATTTGGTTTCCAGTTATATCTCCTTGCTTTCATCATTGAAATAATTCATTCGGTGCTTGAATGACTTGCTTCCAAATTTTTCAAAATCACTGATTTGTATTTCAATTTTCCAGAATAGTAACTATCCCTTCATATTTAGACTCATCTGAATGTTCAATGATATTCTCAATTCTCTGAGCCATACTCATAGTAAGAATGTTTAACAGGATGTTGAATAATATCACCCTTCTCTGCAGATTAAAAACTTCAGTGAGCATAAGAATCTGGAGGGTGTTTGATAAAATTCACATTCTAAGCTCCACCCAGAGTTCACATTCAGTCAATCTGCCAAGGGACTTAGAGATTTGCATTTTTAACAAGTTCTTCAGATGATTCTGCTATTGGTGATTAGTAGGCAACCCTTTGGAGAAGTACTGCTCTCAGGGCACCGGGATCAACGGATAATCGCTAGACACGGAAGATTTTTTCACTTTCTACCACACTCGAGCATTTTGTAAGACAATGACACAGACATTCCAGTTCTACCACTCCTAGGAAATGGATTACAAATAGATTGAATTCCCTTACTCTTGATAATCTTAGGAAATACCACCTGTTTCAGAGTCTATGTTATATTCAAACCAACTCATGAAATCCTGGTAAACTGACTCAATTTTATGTGAAATCCTTGAGCTGATTCCTTACCTTATTATCTTTTAATATAGGACACAATACAAGTTAATTAATGATAATCACACATATATCAAAAAGTTTTGAGCTCAGCTTACAATGATATCTTGACAGTCATGCAGGATTCCACTGTCATTTCCTTATATTTGAGGGCTTTTCCTCAATTATAGAGGGTAAATACCAAACTTGGTAAGACACTATTTGATCTTCCTAAAGCCATATGGGTTGCTTCCCAACCTCTTGGTTCTTTTACATTGTTGAGAATCAGTTGCCTGATGACTTTTTTCCACTCATTTCCCATGTATCAATGCAAACTGATACAATTTATGCTTGCTATCTTGCAGAAAACTGTCCTTCATGATTTCTCAAAAGCAAATGCTGACAGCTGTACAGTGACATCTGCAAGTGTTAAGTGTGTCCTAGGTTCAAATAGCACTTCATGATTTTTTTCACTTACTCTGTACAATTCTATGAGGTAGGTAATATTATCTCCATTTTACAGGTACGGAGAGCAAGATTCAGAGGCCTTCTTTTCCCAAGGTCACTCAGTAAGTAAGCAGTTAAACTGAGACTAGATTCCGGGTGTTCTGAATATTTATCCAATTCTCCTTCCACTGCATTACACTGCCAATCATCTGGTCCTGCTAGTTCCACTGTACCCAGGCATTCCAGGTACTCTTTAATTACTTCTTTCCCAGTCCTAGGTGGCCGGCCAATCTCCTCTCACAGCTGAGACTCGTTCTAGCCAAGTATTCATATTTATATAAAAGGCAAAAATGAAAACTACATTAAAATCTCCTGCCATTTCACTGTCCTTTATAATTACCTTTTCCTTTCCTGTCTATCTAAGGGTGGTATATTCCTGGTCATCCTCTCTTGTCTATTACATTCATCATCTCTAAGTATTAGAATTGGCCACAACTGTGTGGTTGGCACCATGCTAGGTGCTACTGTGGTCACACAACAAAATGACAGTCTCAGAGTGCCAAACTCACACTGGCAATGGCCGATAACAGGAGGGGAAAGAGATGTGTGCAGGAGGAGTTGGGCCAAAATTAACTCGTAGAAGTGTGTGCTTTGACAAGGACCAGGTGCAGAATGGATGGCTAGGAGGCAGAGGTAGGAGATTCTGCCCTCCTAGTCCCCAAAGCCTGCCTGCTACTCTGTACCATTCCTAGGAGTGGAGACAGAGGTTCACAAATGTGATTACTACATATGCTGCCAATCAACAGACAGTAATGGCTGCTGAGATAGGTACCCACTCCGGGCTTCTTGGGGAAAGCCCTCTCTGGCTCACCTCGGATACCTTGCAATCAGTCTTCCCCTCACATCACCAGCTATCTACCATAATGTTAACCATTGTTGAACTGTATTTCGTGTCCAATTGTTCAAGTTCATTTGTAGCAAGACCTCAACATTTGAAGACGGTTACAATTTTAGCCAAAATAAACTATTTAATCAATAAATAGTTATTGTGCATCCATGATATATGTGAACGTCACTGTGCTCAGGATAAAGGAACAGATGACAAGACACAGATGGTTCCTGCGATCATGGAGCTGACATTCTAGCTATCTCAGAATTCTAGTTATCATATGCAGAGAAACTTTCACATAACTGTTTCATCGACTTCCCATCAGTGTATAGTACAGAATCCTATGTCTAGTGAAGTGGAATTTTTACTTTAATATTCCAGTGCCCAGAGAGTCTGTTTTAATAGGTGTTGGGGGAAAGCCTGAGCATTGACGTTATTTGAAAACTCCCCCAGATAACTGAGTATGTCGCAAGGGTTGAGAACCAGCTTTGTTCCAGTGTTTCCTGCCTCTGCTGGGTCCTAAGAATCACATGGGGATATGATTAAACCTAGGCCCCAGACCGACTATATCAGAATAAGAGGGCTGGGAGTCTGTATTTTAACAAGCATTCCGGTAATGTTTATAACAGGACCAATTTGGGAAATGCTGATTTTTTGTCAAAAATAAAATAAAACTTGTCAATTGAAATGTGAATCAATCCATCATAAATTCTAATTTTTAAGTTAAAGTTTAAAAATTTGTAATCAGCTTTTCATTATTAATGAGCCAGAATTTGCCTTTATAATAAATATTATACCACTGTTTAAGGAAATGTCAGAATGAAGTGGAATTAAAATAAATATGGCCCTATATGTTGTTGGCCTTTAAAAAGCCAAATAGGGGCTTCCCTGGTGGCGCAGCGGTTGAGAGTCCGCCTGCTGATGCAGGGGACAGGGGTTCGTGCCCTGGTCCGGGAGGATCCCACATGCCGCGGAGCAGCTGGGCCTGTGGGCCATGGCCGCTGGGCCTGTGCGTCTGGAGCCTGTGCTCCACAACGGGAGAGGCCATAGCGGTGAGAGGCCCGCATACCGCAAAAATAAATAAATAAATTAAATAAAGAACCAAATAAAAAAGGACTTTGTCCTGGCATTAACACAATTACAAATCAGTTTGTTAAAATGTTTGGATTTAGAACATCTGATTTCTTGATCACAAACGAACCTAAACATTTCTTATTAAATGAAATTTAGTCGTAACTGGAAATATTTGAAGAAAAGCAGTCATCCAGAAAATTAAGGTCAACCAAAAACAGATGGCATCTATGAAATAGGGTGTTGAATTCTGTTATGCCAAGTAAAAAAATAAAACAAAATCTGTGTTAGAAGACAGTCCTTCTGAAATTTATGTCTTATCTGGAATGCATATATATTTTTTTAATAACCCAGACTTTTTAAATAGTAGTAGGCCTTTCATGTTTCCCTCTAAGGCGTCTGTCATTTGAAAGTAAAGTTCCAAGAAGCATGGTTTTTGGAGGAAATATATTTTCATGTCACAAATCAGCTAGGACTTCTTAGAGCCCATTGCATATACTACATTTCCATTTCCATCCATTAGAAAGAAAGCATCTTTTCTGTTTTCTTACTATAGCCTTTTAAAGAACTTTATTTTCACCCTAGTGCTACTTTTGGAGAAAAACTTTCCCCAATTATGACGCATAAGGGGAAAAAGCATGTTCTCAAGTCTCAGCTGACTAAGCCATCTAGACTCCCAGAAAAAGGCAGGGAGAATAAATGACACTGGCAAGGGAACCAAATGGTTTTGCTGATGACAAAAATAACAGATACTATCCTAGGGCAGCAAACACACAATGAAGCAAACGGTTGCTGCTGTAGAGCTTTTGCATCATTCATTTCCACTACAACTTTCTATCTTTCAGATATACTGAGTAACCCAGAATTTTTCATTTACCAATGCAGAAAACCTCTTTCTAGGGCACTGGAATGTGAAAGGCATGAATAAAGATGAAGAAATGGGCATTTTCATTTTGACTGGAGCTAAGTAGTTTAAAAAATGATAATGGGATTGAAAATGTATTTAATAAAAAATTGTGCTGTGAATAATAAATCAGGTATTGTAATTCTGACATTAAATCATTTCCTAGAATATCTGTTTTTCAGTAGAATATGAGCTCAAAACTAAGAACTAGAAAATACATTAGATATTTTTCTGTCCTGAATGACATTTTTTCTTCTTTGTAGAAAAAATAAAGGGCAAAACCATGCCCTAAATTGATATTTATGGATAATGTTTTGTATGGTTTTAAAATTAAATGTATTGTGAAATGCTTTACAAATATTAATTCATTAATCACTACTAAATTCCTTTGTAGATTACAGCAAAAATGCTATTAAAAGAAGCCATACCCTTGTCCTGTCTTCCAAATGGCTTTTTCCTATACTGGGCTCTACAGTGAAGAGCTGTATATTTCATGATTATTCAAGTTCCTAGGAAGAATTTGGTCTTTTCCTGACTAATGATAGCATTTGGTTCCAAACATCTGATTTCCAAGTTACAGAATAAATGATTCACAGTATGGATTTATTCCAACATAACTTGCTCTCAAACATCTGTTGACATCTCACTGAAATCTAATGATGTGGAAAGTTACTCATGTTATATTATAAAATAAAATAGCAATTTATCAAATACTATATGGTGCCAAAACATATAAATCTATACCTACAGCTACAGCTGTTGATATGTCTGAAAAGAATTATAGTTGCTTCATGCTTGTTTCCACAATGAACATGGCTCACTATTGTAATTTAAACGTATTTATTCATGGTATATATTGGTGAGATATGTATCTGGTGAGATAAGAGATAAAGAAGGTAGTCAAGATTATCACTTAATTGTATTTAAATAAATTAAATTGTTAATTGTATTTAAATAAATTCTTAAATAAACAAAATATCAAGACCACAAAACTGGAGTTAGATTTGTCATCAGAATTTCCAAGATCCTGATTAAGTCTTTCCCCCTCTGCTCACTCAGCACCTAGGCTCCTTCATCTCCTCGCAAACATTTGAGACCACCCAGTGCCCTCTGGATGTGTGCTGGACATCTGGGAGTGCCCAAGGTTTACCATCTTTTCCACAGCATGGGCAAACAAACCTGGATCCCAGCCTCAGGAGTTTAGAAGAAAAGAGAAGCCATGTTCACAAATAACAACCAGAAAAACAACAGGATAAGTTCCTTAAAGAGAATAAAACCGTGGTGTTATGAAACTTTAACACCTTCTTCCTATGTGTTTGATTCCACTGCCCACCCCTTCCGCCCTGCATACCTTCACTGTCTCTTCTTTTACACCTTCAGTCTCTGCGAGCTCCTGACCTCAATTGTGACACCCTCTCTAGTTTTGGTCCGCTTTCTCCCCTCTTGAAATTTCTTTCAAGAAATTTCTGTCTAAGCTTTCTCAAAATAAATATGCATTGTCTTTTTCTCTTTTATTTTACCCCTAGTGACTAGAATACTAACACAAGAACCGGAACATACTGCCTGGGGATTGTTTTCTTTGTAGGGTTTTACACTCACTCCCACCAATTTCCTCTACGACGAGGGTAATTTTAGAAATATAACTCAATCATTGCTAAACGTTCTAGGACATTTAGGCTGATCATAACGTATCTTCATGATGTTTATATTCATCGACCCAAAATAATGAAAAACTTTGAGCCTTGTTTGCTGGGGGAGGGGCTGAGAAGAGAAATGGGAGAGGGCCTGTAATTTTCAGGTAACGTTTTGAGTTAAGAGAATAGTATAAACTGACTATTGTGAAAATACTGAGCCCCGCAACTTGTTCAGTTATGTAAGATTAAAACAGAAGATTCTCTTTTTTGGTTTTTTTTCCCGTAAAAACCTCTAAAAGGGTGGTCAGTTTTTAGATGAAAGGTCGGAGGAAGAAAAGCATGAGAAGGTGAGATATAAAGAGAAGGAAAGAAAAAAAAATCAAGGAATTAGAAAAATAAGGCCTTATAGCATTTCCACCTTCATTTTGAAGTGAAAAAAAGTAGAAGGGAAGTTCAGGTAAAAGGGCTCCTAGCTTAGCCCACCCCCAGGCCCTCCACAAGGCTCTCCTCTCCCGAACGCTGAAGGGTCGGTGCCGGTGCCGCAGTCGAGTAAGCACTTCATTAGGCTCGTCTCACCTTCAAAGTCAAGGCTTCCGCCTTCACAGACACAACCCCAGCTCCCACAGAGACACGGCCGCTCACTGCACCAGAGCCCGGGAAACACCGGCCTCAGCTCGCCCCACGCCAGCTTTTCCCGCCCGGACCACAGCCCCGCGCGACCCTCTGCGATGCTCGGCCCCAGGAGTCGGGGAGAAGGGGTCATCCGTGGTGTTTGGGGCAAGAGTGGAACCCAGAAGCTACCTTGGGATGTGAGGACGCCACCGCGAGGGCGCTCCGGAGGCTGCTCCCCGCAGGCCCCGCAGGACTCGACGCCTCCCCGCCCTCCAGACAGCGCTCCTCCCGGGAAACCCCGGCAACCGGCCGCCGCCCGAGACGTCTCCCGCGGCTTTGTACTCACTCTGCCCTCGAAGTCCGTCTCTACAGCCCTCACGTCGGCCAGGCGCTCCCCAGAATTCAATAAGGGACGAGGCTCGGCCTGAGGGCCAACGGCCTAGTCGACCGGCTGCCTGGAGGCGGGAAGAGGCAATATCGACGGCAGCTGCGCTCCACCCCACTCGGCGCAGGCGCAGGCGGAGTATCGCCGGCCTCCGGGCCGTTTTATCCCTTTGCAACAGGGCTTGGAGCTGCCCTCCCAAGTGTAGGCATCTGCACAGAGCTGCAATCAACAGTGTCCTTCTGGGCCCATGCCCCATATCCCAGAGTCAAGCTAAGCCTCCTCCCTTTGAAGAGTCAGTCGGGACCCTACCTCCTAAATAGCCTCTAGCACTTCTCATTTTTCCCCACGGCAATTGCACGTGGCAAAGCATGCAAAACAGGAGATGTGGAGGAAAAAGCATGAGGAAGGAAGAGCGGTTGGTAACAACCAGTATTTCCCAAGCAGGGTCTCAGTTCTAAGTTCATACTAGAATGTGTCTGAGTCTGTTTGACCGAGCTAAATATAGTGTGTTCACCACGTTTCTTCCTCTGCCAGTTCCAGGAGATGGCTTGGTTGCTCTTCACTTCCACGGCCTTCTTTATTGCTGATACGGGACATTTGTTGAAGAGAAAAAACCAAGAGGGCAGACAGCTGCAGACCAAGGAAAGGCATCCACCTGGAAGCTGAAGGAGGCAGTAGGGGAAGGGCAGAGGAGCTGGCAAAGCTAGGAGGAGGTGGGGTTCTGACCATTTAGGAGAGCGAACAGAGTTGGGGCCGGGGGAGTGCTGTAGCCTGTGGATAATGGGAATGTTTGCCAGGTGCCATGCAACGTAATTCCAGTTTGCTGTCTCTGCAAAGTGCCTCAGGAAAAGCGTACAGGAACTTTATAATTTACTTGGGTTTCTTTTAGATTTGACAGAAAGACCTAGGTCTAATTCAGGTTTTGGTACATGTGCGATGTCAGGGTTAGTGAGGGGTCTGAGGAGTGAGAGTGGGCAAAGGAGAAAGGTAAGACCCAACAGAATATGGTCCTTGAGTCTCCAGAGCTTTAAGAATACTCTATTTGGGACACATACCCCTACATTTGCTAGACATTTATTGCTGCCAATTTTTCCCCACTAACAAGAAATGTTCTACAGTGTCATACTAATCTATTTAAAAACCAGAAAACCGTGAAAATTCTGCACAAAAATCCCAGACCCATGACGAAACAAACAGAAATGCTGCTGTATCTACATCCTTTAAAAGTTATCGATGTTCATTATAAAATATTAAATGACTGAGTAAATATTAGCACACATTCTATTGTTTTCTTTAATTTCAGTGGAGTTAGGAACTAAAGGGGCAGCAGAAATTCTGTTTCACTGGTGTGAATCACTCATTCTGTCCTAAGTACGCTCCTACATAATCAAGTTTAACATACTACTCTATCATCTGGGGGAAAAAAAAACTTTTAATAAGCCACAGTTCTAAAAATTAATGTTTTATATTAAAAATGTTATCATACTACAAAAAAAATGCATTCTGGGATTATGGAAATGCAAATAAACCCAAGAGAGAAACAAAGACTGAGAGAGAAATAATTTTTTAAATAGGTACCATGAATCCTTTGGCTCATTTTACTCACTAGAGAATTTTGTTCTACTTGACCCTAATTTTACCCTGATCAGAGGAACCAGAGTTTGACTCAGCTGTGCTTATGCTGTATCATCACTCAATAGTAATACCCAATGTTAATAGGACACAACCTATACACGTGCAGCTGAACTTTGCCTTTCTCTGATTCATTAAGCTCATCTGTTACCAGATTTTAACTTCACAAATCCAGAACTTTCAGTATCTCTTGCCAAAAGAATTCATATGGACACCAATCTGTCCAGCAGTTCTTCTGCAGGATATGTCTGCATAATACCCTCTGTTCACTGTAAAGCTTTAGTCCTCTGGAAGCTGAAGGTCTTCTGAATCATTATGAAGATGTCTGCTGAACGACCTCTCCTTTAGGGCTTTGATTCTTCCCACAATCATCTCCTTCAATCTTTCACTATAATTTTGAATCCTCTACTAATCCTAGGAAATGGAGAAATATGGTCAGGCCATGTGTTTCTTTACCGGAAAAAAATATTTGATGAGGTAAGCCTATTTTCATTCTACTTGGTACAGGTGGAAAAAATCATGATTGTATTATTTATTTTATTTTCATGTGTCCTGTTTAGCCTTGAAAAGACAAAAGTGAGAGCTTCCTCCAAGTTTTACCTATTCAGCCACTCACTTTCCAGGATCCTTCATCAGGAAAGCAATTGTATTGGGTAAGAGATTGGAGTCAATACTAGAAACAAGTTTCCCTGGTGGCGCAGTGGTTGAGAGTCCGCCTGCCGATGTAGGGGACACGGGTTCGTGCCCCGGTCTGGGAAGATCTCACATGCCGCGGAGCGGCTAGGCCCGTGAGCCATGGCCGCTGAGCCTGCGCGTTTGGAGCCTGTGCTCCGCAACGGGAGAGGCCGCAACAGTGAGAGGCCTGCGTACCACACACACACACACACACACACACACACAAAGATAAAATTACAGAATTATTATACTACTTTGAAGGTTCCAATATCTCCATTTTTCCTTAATCTTTTTTTACATTATTCAAATTACTTATTTTTTTCTGATATAATTAACATATGATACTACATTAGTTTAAGGTATACAGCATAATGATTTGACTGACGTACTTCATGAAATGGTTACCACAGTAAGTTTTGTGAACATCCATCATTTCATATAGATACAAAATAAAAGAAAAAAAATATTTTTCTTGTGATGAGAACTCAGGATTTACTGTCTTAACTTTCGTATATAACATACAGCAGTGTTAAGTATATTAGTCATGTTGTACATTACATCTCTAGTACTTATAACTGGAAGTTTGTACCTTTTGATTACCTTCATCCAACTCTCCCTCCCCCCCACTCTCCTGCCTCGTTCCAGAACTTTTTAAAACCCTTTGTTAGGGATCTTACCAAAAAGTCAATATTTTCACATTAATGACATATATACACTACCATGTGTAAAATAGATAGCTAGCAGGAACATGCTATAAAGCACAGGAAGCTCAGTGCAGTGCTCTGTTGACGACCTAGATGGGTGGGATGGGGGAGTGAGGTGGGAGGGAGGTCCAAGAGGGAGGGGATATAGGTACACATATAGCTGATTCACTTCATTGTACAGCAGAAACTAACACAACATTGTAAAGCAATTATACTCCAATAAAAAATAAAATAAAATACCCCCCCAAAAAGTAATAGTAGACTTGACTCTCCCCAGATAAGTTTTGACAATTTTCCTCTCTACTACTAGTTTATGGATATCCACAGAAATGTATTTACAATTACCTTTAAGCTAAAGTCACATGACTACTATTGGGCCCTAGAATAAATATTTACTACTGATAAGAATATGGGATGCTCTAAACCCAGAACTTGCAGACTATGAAGCCATGATCTAGGCAGCACTATTTTGGACTGAATAAGGTCATTGATGATTAATGCAATAATAATAGCAAATATCTGCATGATGTTTTTTATTTTATAAAATACTTCTACAATACTCAGTATGTCAACTAAACCTCCATTACTAAAGTAGTGCAGCAGAAATTCTTATTTCCTATTTAGGATGGGGAAATTAAGACTCTGGGAGATTACGTGACTTGCTCGGGTAATTGTTTCAACAAGTTTTGTCAGAGCAGTGACTCAGAACCAGGACATATGACTCCAAATCAAATGTTAATTCAGCCGTTATATGCTGGTGGCCTTTTCCTGTCTTGAGCCTACATGAGAATTAAAGTCACAAACGAAAGGGCGCTAACCATTTTCTGGCATTACTGAGCAGCTGAATGTCACTGTTGATGCTTTCGGTCTTACATCTTTATAGTTGTTTCATAACTGCCTGGTCCTTACATCTCCTAAATGCTTTTCATATATAATAAATGTTAGAGACAGTGGTTTGTCATTGTCATTTCACTGCTTAATGATTTGATGGAGAATGTACAAGTGGCCTGTGTATACTTGATTCAGAAGTCAGCTTGAAGCAGTGAGTCACTACAAAAATAAGCATTTAGCCATTATATTCATTCATTTTAGGCAAGGATGCTACTTTATCATTTACCCCTTCTTCTTTGGAGCTGATAAAGTAATGGATGACTCTTTTGACTGCTAGTCATCATGAAAGAGGGATATGTTATTGCTTTTTACAGTAATCAGAGCTATGGTTATGTTGGAGAGAACATGGATAAACTCTCTACCCCAGAAGCCCCAAACAGGTCTCTGGGACTGTCTCCTTTTATGTTTGTTTAAAACAGTTAAGAATGATGTTGGGTCACCCTTTGAGAAGGGCAGGATGCAAATGCTTTGTTTTACATCAAACTTGTGTGCTCAGAGCTCGTATTAACTCCAGCTTCTTTCAGCGCAAAATAAAATGGAATATATTGAGTATACACAGAATAGTCCTCCACCAGTTCCTCTCACTTTCATGCATGTCCTAAACTCCTCCAAAACATCTTTCCTCCAGACTAGATGAGACGGTATCATTCTTTTTAAATATAAAGACTTCTTTTCAATGTTAAAAAAAAGTCTAGATTCAAAAACAATAATTGTAATTAATTGTAATTGTTATCTACTGAACAAGAAAATACAAAATAAAAAAGGCTTCAGTGAATTAAATAATAGGTTTAAAAAGAAAACTTTGTTTTATTCACCATGGTATTCTGAATACACTTTTGAAAGAAGTAGTATGTGTATGCAAGACATATTTATGTTTCATCTACACATGACTTTACAGTCATCCGCCCACCCATGCATCCCTCCCACAACTGATCTAGAATTTTTGTTTCCCAGATTGTTCCATTGTCAGAGCAGTCTCCATAGCTCAATCTTCTCTTCAGGTAGAGAGATCAGCCTTTATGCAAGAGCAAGGAGCTGGTATGAATTCATCCATCCCTTCAGCAGACATTTTAGTACCTCCTGTCTAAGTGCCATGCTAGATCTAGGTGGTGTGATTTCTGGGGATGCCCCTCCACCCACCCATTCATGTCTGAAATTGTGCTAGTTAGAACTGCATTCCTTTCTTATCAACCTCACATCTCTCAACGTTCAGATTTCTCTGAGAAAGGTAATACTACTGAGTTGTTGCTTGCTTCTCAATCCTAGCTACACAGTAAAATCACCTAGAGGACTTTTTTAAAAAACTGCCAATGTCTGGGTCCAACCCCAAGCCAGTTAAATGAGACCACGTAGGGGAGGAGAACCAGAAACTGTTTTTTGTTGCATTTTTTTATTTTGTTAAGTTTCCAGATGATCTAATATGTTGCCAGGTAAGAACTATTGGTTTCTCAGTGTTCCTAAGGACCCAAAGGAGAACAGCGGCAACAGGAATGATGTGATGAAATGTCTCTGAACGTGAACCTGCCGTGGAGTCTGGATAGGCAGGCAGGATAGACAAGGAACAAGTCCTAATGACAAATTTCTTCAACCTCATAACTCTGCCCTCGACTTGTCCTGACCCACTCCCTTATCTTGAACATGTTACTTAGAATGTTTTCATCCAAAAGACGTTTCATTTGGCTGAACCCCATGTCTTCATTCTTTTAACACACACTAAAATATTTATTGAGCACCTACTGAGTGCCAGGCACAAGGCAAAGTTCTGCCCTCATAGAATTTACATTCTAACTGGGGAGAAGGGCAATAAAACAATGAATTTAACATCCATTTTGTACTTCTGGTTCTTATCTCTTTTATTTGCTGGCGTCTTCCAGGTACTTGATATTACTCTGATCAACTGTAAATGGCTCTCATATTGGATTCTTTTCTATGTCATTATGCAGAGGTATCATGTGGGCTTTTTAAAGAGAATTTATAATCACACTCCATAAATCCATGTCTGAGATGACTAACTTCCATCCTACCCTTAGAAAATTAAAGTACTTTGGTTTTAAAATGTTTCTGTCTCCAGGTAAAATAAGGAATTGGGGCAGAATTTAAAGTCAGGAGACCCAAATTCAAATTCTGACTCTGTCTTACTTGGCTATGTGCCCTCAGACCAGATACTTAACTTCGCTAGGTCTCAACATTCTCACTTGTGAAGTAAGGATAATAATATGAAAATCAAATGAGAAATAAACACATACTATTAACAGAGATCCACACAGAACACACATGTAAGACCAGTGACCAAGAGTGAACTCGCCCAGGGGCCAAGACCACCCTCCCTAGCCCTTCCACCTCCATAATCAAAGGTGAAAACAGATTTTCAGAAACTCCCTCCTTCTTCACCACCAAACACGTGTTCTCACCACCATTATCTATCTTGACAACTATCTCATTTATTCATTTATCCTAATTTATGTCAGCTACCACAAACCCTCCTAGAATCCCTCTTATCTCCCACACTCTAATCCTTTAAAAACTCTTTACATATCCTATTCTTTCATCTTCTCTCTCCCTTCCACCACTCCTGAAAACCCATCCATGGTGCTTTCTGAAATTCATGTCCATTGTTTGCAAAATAACCTTGTATTAATTATCAATAGATTCGCTGCATACCAAATAACTCCAAAAATTAGTGACTTAAAATAAAAACAATCATTTACTATATAGCATAGTTTTTGCAGATTGGAAATCAGGTAATGACTTGGTTAGACACTTTTAGCTTGGAGTCTCTCACAAGGGTGCAGTCATCTGAAAGTTTGGGGAGGAAGGATCTGCTTTCAATGTAGTTCACACATACTGGCAAGTTGGTGGTAGTTATTGGGGGGGAAGCCTCTTTTCCTCTCCACAAGGACCTCTTGACAGGGCTGCTTGAGTGTCCTCATGGCCTGGTGGCTGGATTCACCAAGAACTAGTAATCTAAGAGAGCAAAGCAGAAGCTGCAGTATGACCTTGCCTCAGAAATTACACATCATCACTTCTGCAGTATTCTATTGGTCACACAGGTCAGCTGATCCAGTAAGGGAGGGGACTAAAAAATGGCTTACATACCAGGGGGTGAGGATCACTGGGTATCATCTTGGTGGCTGGCTGCCATACCTCTACTTTCACAAACATTCTTTGAACACTACCTTCACCTTCTTGCTCTCATCAAAACCTGGCTTTCCCCTGAGAATACCCTATCAGCCTTCCAATTGGAGACTGCTTTTCCTTTTGTAGCCTTCAGATCTTCGAGCCTGGAGATGAGTAGGTGTCATCCTTGCTCCTCATGGCTTTCAGACACTTCTCCCTCCCTCTTCCCTAAAAACGCCAACTTGAATCTCACATCATCATATATCACACATTGATTGATGACTCTGCTATCCCCTCATCTCTCTAGATTCTAGCTCCTGGCCGATAGTTGTACTATCCTGTGCTACTCCTGCCTTCATTCTTGAACCTATGGACACACAAGTAGATCATCATGCCTGCACCCTGGCCTCTCAATTCCTTGAAATTTTCTCTTCTCCATTGATCATGTCAACAGCCGCTAATCCTATGGTCATAGCCCTAAGACCATGTTATTAGCAATAAATGCAACCCTTCTTAATGTTAAATTCATGCCTTCCACCCTCTGACCACCACCTCCAATCTTTCCAAATCACTCCCTGTACTATCCCATCCTCAATCATCTTTCAAATTCACCTGGACCTCCATTGATCTACCACTATTCCATTGTCCCTCACCCTTTAATGTTATCATCCCCCTACTTGCCAAGCTTAAATTCCATGATCAAGTTTTATAACTGCTCCCTTACGTATACCCTTGACTCTTCTGCCTCTCTTCAGATTTATCATACTTACTTGGAAGACCAGAGTCTTGGTTACAATCTAACTCTCTGCCTGTGCCAAACCTCCACCCTACAACTGTGACTGGAGAAAAACATACAGTTCTGCTGAATGGTCTCACTTTAAACTCATGCTGGATCCTCAGATATGCTCTTAATACTACTTACACATATCACAACAACAGGAATATCACAACTTAATTTCCCAAGATCATTCCGTTTCCCACTCTGCTAGATAACCTTTTCACACTTTCACTCTTCTCAAATACCCAAACGTCCTTCCTATCTTCACTACCCTTCATCACTGAGAAAACTAAAGCAATCAGAAGACAACTTCCAAAGGCTTCCACCACCATATTTACACACCTACCAGTACACATATCACATCTCTGTCTTCCTGCCTGTTATTATCCATGATCCTACCTAAAGCCAACACCTTTTCTTAGGCACTAAATGGCATTCCCTACAGCCTACTCAAAGACATCACTCCAGCACTCTCTGCTGTATCATTTTCATTTAAATGCAAGTAAGATACTGATGTCATTCTTATCTTTTAAAAACATTAAAAAAAAATAAAATAACTTCTGGGCTTCCCTGGTGGCACACAGGTTGAGAGTCCACCTGCCTATGCAGGGGACACGGGTTCGTGCCCTGGTCTGGGAAGATCCCACATGCCGCGGAGCGGCTGGGCCCGTGATCCATGGCCGCTGAGCCTGCATGTCCGGAGCCTGTGCTCCGCAACGGGAGAGGCCACAACAGTGAGAGGTCCGCGTACCACAAAAAAAAACCCAAAAATCAAAAAACAATAACTTCTTTGGATTCCACTTAACCCACTGGCTATTGGCTCATTTCTTCCCTGTCTTTTGAAGAAAAACACCTCCAAGAACACCTATACCTGCTGTCTGTATTTTATTTCTTGCCATTCTCCATTAAAACCAATTTAGTCAGATTTTTGCCTCCAACGAAACTGCTCTTAACTGTTCACTCTAAATGTGAACAATATCCATGATGTTGCCAAATCCAGCAGCCCGGTCCTACCTTCGCTTGCCTATCAGCAGGATTTGGCACAGTTGATCACTCCCTCCTTTCTGATACACTTTTTCACTTGGCTTGCAGGACACAACATTCTCTGGTTTTTCTCCTATCTCACTGGCTACGCCTTTTTAATCTCCTTGGTTAGTTCTTCCTCTTTTGCTCAGACCCTTGAATGTTGAGATGCCCCAGGGCTCAGTTTTCTCTGACTATACTGATTCCCTTGGTGAAAACAGCAGTATTATGGCTTTAAATACCAGTGATATGCTGCTGACCTCCAAATGTATATCTCCAACTCAGAACACATTCACAGGCTCCAGATTTGTATGTCCTGGGATGTAAAATAAACATCTTAAACACAACATGCCCGAATTTGAACTGATCTTACTGCCAAAACCTGCTCTACCCTCAGCTTTCTCTTAGTTAATAACAACCCCACCTTCCTATTCAGCAAATGAAAAATGCTGGAGCCCTCTTTGACTTCTTTCTCTCACAGCTCACATCCATTCCAACCACAAATCTTATTTGCTGTACTTTCAAAATATATTCAGAATCTGAATGCTTTTCCCCACCTTCTCTGCTGCTACCTGCTGTATGCCATCATCTCTCACCTGGCAATAGCCTCTTAACAGTTCTTCCACTTCCACCCTTGCCCCTTTATAAGACTCTCAACATGGCGGCTAGAGTGACTCTTTTAAAACACTCTTGTATCCATCTTCTGTTCATAATCCCCAATTGTCCTCCTCCTGGCACAGAGTAAAAGACAATGGCTTACTAGACCTTACAGGACTGAAAACACCATCTTGCTTACCTCTCTGACCTCATCTCCAACTGCTCTTCCCCTTGATCACTCCGCTCCAGTCGCATCAGTCCCTTCTTCTTCCTAGAACATGGACCAGACAAGCTCCCACCTTAGCAGCTACACTTTAGTTGTTCCTTCTGTGTGGCTGTTATTCCCAGCTTGGTTAAATCCATAACTTTTTCATGTCTTTGCTCAAATGTCACCATATCATGGAGGCTTACCTTTACCACCTCATTTATTACCACCTCATTTATTACTGCAATGACACAACTGTGCACGTGCGCGCGCGCGCGCGCGCGCACACACACACACACACACACACTGCCAGTGCCCACTCACCCTGTCTTATTTTTTAAAAATTGTCTGGGGACTTCCCTGGTGGTGCAGTGGTTAAGAATCCACCTGCCAGTGCAGGGGACAGGGGTTTGAGCCCTGGTCCGGGGAGATCCCACATGCCTCGCAGCAACTAAGCCCATGTGCCACAACTACTGAGCCTGCGCTCCAGAGCCTGTGAGTCACAACTACGGAGCCCACGCGTCACAACTACTGAAGCCTGCACACCTAGAGCCCGTGTTCTGCAACAAGAGAAGCCACTGCAATGAGAAGCCCGCGAACTGCAACAAAGAGTAGCCCCTGTTCGCTGCAACTAGAGGAAGCCTGCGCACAGCCACAAAGACCCAACACAGCCAAAAATAAATAAATTAATTTTTTAAAAAATTTCTGTCATTTGTCATATTCTATGGTATTTAGTAATTTATTTATTTATTTATTTTTATTCACTATCTTTCCCTTCTTCCTTCCTCTTCCTCCTACAATGCAAAATGAAACCTCTTTGAGGGCAGAGATCTTTATAATAGTCACTGATCTATCCTAAACCTAGAACTTCACGTAACCTATTCAATAAATCAATAAACAATGTCCTCCTAGAATTTACCACCAAGAGATTTTAGGTATAGTTTCTACAGCTAATTAGTAGAAGAGCTAAAACTTGAACTCAGACATTATTGTTACAAGTTCAGTGACCTTTCCACTCTCTTGCTCTACATTCCAGACAAGAACAAGCCTTTCTCAAACCCTTGAAATACCAATATTATTTGTTAAATTTTGACAACTTAATGAGAGTAAAATATATTACTTTAATTAAGTATTTGATTATTAGGGCAAATATTTTTCATGTTTTTTGCTGAATTAACTGAATTGATGGTATATTTTGCAGTTCCAAAACTTCTGTTTTGTGGCCAAGAATGATTGCTTTCTTAGACCTCTATTCTTTCTCTTTACTACCGTCACCAACGCTATTTTCTTTTATAGCCCATTTTACACAAAGAAACTAAGGTTTTATCACTTTAGGAGCGTTTGTGTGCATGCTAATGAGAAAGAACACAGCCAAGTTGAAATTCAGAGGCTGTGGTGGATGCCTCCCTATTTCTGTGAGTCATTCTAGCACATCAGTATTGCAAAGCTTACAACCAAAATTCACTCCTCAGCAAAACTGCAAATCGTTACATGTTAAGTTGCTTGAAAATAGTCAAAAGCACAAATTTTTAAAACTCAAGTGCCAATGATGTACTGTCATTGGATTGAATCATTACAACAAACACCTTAAAGTAGGGGATAGCACACAGATGAAAAAGAGACAGGAATCCAAAGTTAGGACTATGTAGAGTTAGACATTTTTCTGCTTTGGGCAACCCTCTGCTCCTCCAGGTGGTGGCAGGAGGAAGGCAGCAGAAGCAACAATGAACTGTCAAAGTAAACATGTTTTAATGTTACAATTGTGACTCATAAATATTAAGTATGTCAAAATTTACATAACTCATTCATGAGGGAACCAGCAGGATGATAAATCTGGCTCCAAGAGGATATGGAGAACTGAGTAGTTATAGAAACTGAAGGAAGAATGTTGGAATAGATTGCTAGGTTAGATACAAAACTGGCTGATATTCTACAAAGCAGTAAAAGCATCATCTCAAGGTTATATTTTCTATAAATGGAAATCATTTGCACCTCTACCGGATAAAACTTTATACATTAACATGTAATATCACAGAATACAGGCCCTAATCAATACAAAATAATATGTCAAACAAAAGGATAGTTCTCCTAAAGAATTAAGTAATTCTTGGGTGGGCCTGTTAGACAATGTTACATTATGATGCTGAAAAGACACACAGCCATCCCTTTGCTTTATTTCCAAATTTTTAATAATTTTTTTTAACAGAACTGACATAGGAGAGCCTTCTCTTGAAAAGCTGCCTTTGGAGAAATACTCTATTCTACTCCATTAGAAAGTGTATATGGTCTGTTTTGAGACCCCCTCCTGGTTCAAACGCTAAAAGGATCCCTTCAGATCACAGCCTATCTTAGTACAGAGTATTTTGCTTGAATATAATTATATCTCTTCTAAACAAGAATATAATTTATTAATTAATGATTGAATGAATCCCATATTTCAGTCTGACTGATAAAATTCTCTGTATTCAAAGAATTTCAACTGTATTTCAGATGTCCAGATGATGTCCAGAAAGGTTAAGCAATTTGCCCAAGGTCACCCTGTGACTCTCAAACTTAGCTCATAGAGAAACTTAAAGCAGAAAAACACATGGGGCTATAACAGCTGTAGAAATTCCAGCTTCTGTGGTTGGTCTCTCTATAACCATGATCTCTAACCCTCAAGTCATGCTGCTGTGCCAGAAAACAGGCCGTATAGCAAGGAGCTCGTGTTTAAGGACCGTGAGGACATTCTGACCATTAGTAACTTTCTCCAGTAGGATGCACAGCAAAAGAAATAGGTTAATTCAACCGCAAAAAACAAAATGATGAAAGCTTAGACGTAGCGCCATTTAAATTGGCTAGTCACATCATTTCATCTTTCATAACTTGGCCATCGCTTGTTCTAATTGTTTTTCCAGAGAGAAAACTGCCTCCTTGACAAACACTTTCATTTTAGAAAATAAGGCCATATTGGTGAAATAATCAGTTTTTCAAAAGATAAGAGTATATGCTGATACCAAAAACACAAGGGATTTTGACTAGTGAATAACCTTGATGGCAGATTAGAAGGCACTCACCTTCTTTTTAATTCTCCTTATCTACAAATTGAATTTCGAATACAGGATGGGCTGGTAGCGTTGAGAGTGAGTTTTGTTACTTACTCTCAAGTACTTATGTCAGTCATGATAATTATGCTTGAGCAATAACAGTCTTTCATCATGAATTTGTGGAATACTGATTCTTCTCCTACCAAAATTATTCACTTAAAACCAAGGATTTGGTATTCCAAGATGAATCTCAATGAGTGTTCAAAATTGGTTGCTAATTCCTGCCTTGATTCTGTAATCCCTAAGTTACTCTGAACAATAGTCTTTACACAATTTAAAGTTAATTCAAATCTACGTTAGTTTAAAATACATGTGCATACAACATGGCACTTTTACATTTAGGGAGACGGAGAAAACTGTCAGACAAATAGGATAACCAAAATGGACGGTCAAAGTTCTGAAAACTTTAAGAATAGTTGTAATATCAAAAATACACCTTCTTAGTTATATTTAAAGTTTTAGCTCCATATTATCTCATAATTATCTTAAATCCTAATAGGAGGCTTAATACTTACTACCCAACCTGGACTATTCAAAATAATATTTTATTAAAATCCTCCAAATATACCATTCAAAATGACTGAATAAAAATCTTTTAAAATGGAATCTGATATTCTTATTCAGCTCTCTCAAGGTTGTTAGTAAACACTCACCTTTTAAAATAAATGAATATATCCTAATACGGAACAGAGGTCTCAAGAAAATTTAGACATCTTAAGCTGCCCAAAGCAGTATTTCCTAATAGTGTTCTTGCCACATTCAAATGATTTCATATTCTCCTACTTTGGCTGAATGTATACTAAAAAGAAGTGTTACTAGTTTGATACAAGTGAGTGACCAGAATGGGGGGTTTTGGAGGCACCAACCCCATGCTCTGACATGACAAACTGCAGCCTTCAAAGGGCAGAGATCCTTTGTGACTGAGAAACCAGCCCCTGAAGTCTGGGGAAACCTCTGCATCTCCATTCTGCTAGAAAAAACAAACTGTCTAATTGTTCCTAAAAATATGATGAAAGGACAATAATTCTGGTGTTTTGGTTTTTTGTTTATTTGTTTGTTTTAGCATTTGAATTAAATGTATGTGTATGCCTAGGAGAAAGAGGGAGCTGAAATTCCCAGGTCCTAAAATCTAGAAACTCGTTAAGTGAAAGGTTCAAAAATGTCCTTTGGCCATTGAATCATGTCTGTATTCCAGCTGACCATTTTCCCCCGCTTTAGACCTCCTTAAAGTCACTAGAAATTTATATCTTGAGGGATTTGTATCATTTTAAAAACAAAATTCCTTACTAGAACTCAGATACAAAGTCACTAAGGTCACGTTTTCACTTACTCTAGGGAATTGATAAGTGGGGATAATTTCAACATGTTTGCTCCTCTCTCATACTCCTTCAGTTTCCTATATCAGGTGCCTATTCATACAGATTGAAATGTGAAAGGACTGGAAATTAACAATGTTTTTTTGCCTAAGGCATGAAAGATGCTAGCAAAATGCTACCTTAAAAGGTTTTGGTGGTCCATCCAGCTTCACAGGTGATCCATAAAAGGGTTAAAAAAAAAAAAAAGAAAAAAAAGGTTTTTAATAGATGAAGAGAAAAGTCCCAAACTGGAAATGTCAAAGATAATCTAAGCCTAAGGAGACATTCTAAAGTCGGTGGTGACATCATTGCCTTTCACCTTGCTGTCAACAGACACTGTATACTTTTTAATGGAATTATATGAAAGTATGTTTATGTAATTCTAAAAGAATGAAATATCGCTATCTCAAGAGATAATACATTTTCCCAACATATACGTGCCCTTGGGGATTATAGATTAGAATGGAATATGTGCCTTATATATCTAAGCAATGTTTAAAAAAAATGTGCTTAATAATAAAATTTAGCAAATACATTGGGAACATGACATACCCTAAAGTTATCATTTATAATGAAGACAAAAATAATCTGAGAATAAAGACTTCTTTGAAGAAATAAATTCACAATCATGTAGATGGTCAATGCTGAAGTTAGAAATTGAATTCACTAACATATTTCTATGCCCTGTTAGTAATAAGTCCCTAGGTTTCCATACTGTGTTCAGTCTTTTTGTTGTTGTTTTTAACTGTTGTTTTAACGAATGGAAACATTTTATATGTAAAATAAATGAGAAACTAATGAGTATAAACTACTACAACAATCTTGGTAGCACATGTACAAGATATAAAATAAATGCTTTAAAAAGTACTTAAATTACTCAAATCCTAGCTCTGAAAAAATGGGCCCACATCAAGGAAAACACAGAATCAAGCCAGACATGCGGAAATTGGTAAGTAGCCTTAGCCAGCCACGTGGATCTTCCCCTCCTAGCCTCCCAGGCTCAGTAGGTCTATGCTGTACTATTCCCTGGGAAGGACTGGTGTTTTCCTTTTTGTAGTTCACAGGTAGCAAGGTTTTGAATCTACTTGACTTTTTCTCTTTGTAAGCAGCAAGTCTCCTGTAACCAAGGCAACTGATATTGGCTCTGGTTACCTATTCCATATTGTTGTGCTGTCCAGGGTTATTTTCACAGCCATAATGAATCTCTTTGATAACTTCAGGGCTCCAGGTAATGTAGACAATCTTGGGATGTCTTTTTCTAAATAAGAGGAGATGCTTGCATTCTCCTAGATACAGAGAGTTTCAGTATACCTCTCACCCATCACTAATATCTTATACTACCATAAAACATTTGTCAAAGCTAAACCAAAACAGAACAAAAACCTTGATACATTATTATTAACTAGTCTCCTAGTTAATAATAATTTGGATTATTAAATATTAATAAATATTTGGGTGTCATCAGTTTTTCTAATAATATCCTCTTTCTGTTCCAGGATCTAAGGGTGACACACTTCATTTACTCATTATATCTCCCTAGTCTCCTCTAGTCTATGACAGTTTCCTGGTATTTCCTGGTACAACTTTCCAGTATTTTCCAGGTTTCTCTATTGGAAAGTTCCTATTTCTCCCTTCCTATAGTCTCTTTTTAGAATTAAGTCACTAAGTCTAGCCCACCTTCAAGGCAGAGAGGGTCCACCTCCTGAAGAGGAGAATATCAATATATACAAAATAGAATTCTCTTGTAAGGAAGGTCTGTATCTTCTCCTCCAAACTCTTTATATGTGTCCCATCTCAGTACACACACACACACACACACACACACACACACACACACAGACACACACACACACTCTCCCACTGTTACTCTCTGAGTCCTTCTCCTAGCCGTCTCCCCCATTCACTCTGTGCTGGCTACACTGGCTTCTATGCTATTTATCAGCCCATCAGGCATGCCCCAGCCTTAGGTAAACTTACTCTTTATTCTGCCTGAAATGCTTTTTCCCCACTTATCCACATGGCTCATTTCTTCACCCCTTCAGGTCTTTACTCAAATGTTATTCTCTTAGTGAGGACTTTCTTGGCAACCTTATTTAAAATTACAATCTCCCCTCGTAATCACTGCCCATCACCTTCCTACTCAACACTACTTATTCCATCTCCCTGATTTAATCTTTTCCATAGCGCATGGTCAAACATGCTATGCATTTTGTTTATCTTTTTATTGTCTAGGCTACCCCTTGAGAATGCCTAAAAGCAAAATGGTTATCTCCTGTGGTGATCACTGTTTCCTCAATCCTTGGAACTATCTCTGCCCCTTTGTAGAAACTCAAAAATACATGTTGAATGAAATTATTTTTTTCAATATCTTTTTTTCAGGATCTTTTTTTTCAGGATCTTAGTCATTTCAAGCTTCTGGGACCCCCTCACTTTTCCCTGGGGGCTGTATCTTTGTTCTTGGGCATATGCAGAGTCATTGCAGCAGGGGGAGAGCACCTGGTCCTTGGTTATTAACGATGATAGTAATAAGGCAAGCAGAAGAAAATGACATGAAATCTGTATATTCACCAAGATTTCCAACTGAATGGTCCATGAACTCTGCATCCTCTTCATTCCCACCGTGATGTCCCTTCAGGTCCTCTCACCCTCCAGCCCAAACCTTCTCAGAGATCAGGAATGCTCTGCTGTCTGAGACCTGTGAAGCTGTCTGCAGCCTATTTGTCTACGCCCGCCTCACTACTGATTCACCATGCTAGCACCAAACAAGCCAGTGGGTTCATGGAGAAGCTAACAGTCTCCTCGGGCTACATTCTTTAAAATGAATCACATGGGACATCCCTGTTGGCTCAGTGGTTAAGAATCTGCCTGCCAATGCAGGGGACACGGGCTCGAGCCCTGGTCCGGGAAGATCCCACATGCCGCGGAGCAACTAAGCCTGTGCGCCACAACTACTGAGCCTGTGCTCTAGAGCCTGCGAGCCACAAATACTGAGCCTGCGTGCCACAACCACTGAAGCCCGGGCACCTAGAGCCCATGCTCTGCAACAAGAGAAGCCACCGCAATGAAAAGCCCGCACACCACAAAGAAGAGTAGCTCCCACTTGCCACAACTAGAGAAAAGCCCGTGCACAGCAACGAAGACCCAATGCAGCCGAAAATAAAACAAATAAATAAATATTTAAAAAATAAAATAAAATGAATCACAGATCTTTTCCATAGCTTCCTCCAAACTTTATGTGGAGTTGTAATCACCCTCTCTTGTCTTGGTGGATGGGAGTGTTAAGGACATAATTAACCCTTGAAAATTCTTGTCTTCATCTTCAGTGCAGGACAGATTTTTAAATTTCTTTTGAAAAGTATGTGTTGGAGGAGTGGGTAGAGGTGGTGGCACAATTCTCTCACACTTACAGTTAATGGATAAACTTTACATACGAATATTTGTTAAGACCTTCGGCTCTTGATATTCAAAGTAAAGCTTGTACAATTCCAAAAAAAGAACTTTTCTCTCTCAGAAAGCTCTTGCAAATCAAAAGCACCCAGGCTTCCAAGACTTGGAAGTCTACTATGGATATTTCAATGTATTTAGAAGTGCAAATAACATTTTCTTTCCTGACTCTTCCGTGTCTGGCCATCCCTGGAACAAAAGAACGCCTCCTGAGGCCACAGAGGGTGTTAGTTCAGTGAGGGAGTCGATGCTTGGGAGGTGGAACCAACCAAGAGAAACAAAACCCACCCTGATAGTTCCCAAATTTACTCTGCCATGCAGAATATTCTGCTCCAATTGCTATGAAAACTCAGAAGTGCAGGCCACCTAACTTGTTTCTGAACAAGACAGCCAGACGGGGTCTCTTGTACCAAGCAAGTGTCAGGAAATGGTGCAAACCTGGTCCCAGTTGACTTGCCTAAGGCCATGATGGCCAATAAATGGCTTCATTGGTTTAGCTCAGGAAGAGACATAGCAAGGAAAATGTTATCATGCAGTAACTAAGTGGTCTAGAGTAGTGGTCTCCAGTACAGTTGAGGAATTCTAGAAAAATTATTAGAACTATTATTTCATTTTATCTAAAGAAAAATAATAAAAGTAGTTTAGCTTTGTTATTATCTCATACACCAGTTGACCCTGGCACCTTGCCTAGTTCTGTACGTTAAGTGGTTGTATGCACTTTAAATTCCTAAACGGTCTTGAGACAAGAGTGGGAGTTTCATGAAATCGAGAGTGGCACCTGTTCTTGTTCATCTGCCTTCAGTATATTATGATATATTAAAGCTAACCTGTGCCTGGTAGAGCAGCCACACTCATCTGAAATCAAATTTGCCGATGTGGCTTTTCAATAAGGAAATCAGCCCCTGAAGTAATCCAGCAGCACATACAAGGTGTTAGAGAAAGCGAGTCAAACTCTCAACAAATGGATAGACTAATATTTTACTGAACTAGCACTGTGACCACTTTCAACTGTAGTATATTATCTTGTTTTAGCTACACTAACCTTCAATTGTTGGGCAAGTGGCTTAAAGGAGCTGCTACAGTATAAACACGGATAAAAGATACTACTACTAAGATAAACAGAAGTAAATTTTAAAATGGCAGCAATGACCCACAAGAGAACTCTTAGCCACATACAGACAAAAGCAAGGACAGTTTAATCCAGAGGCTCCCAAACATTCTCCATTCACAATGTCTTGATGTCTCAGTAGTTTTTTCTTGGTAGCCCTAGATTAAAAAAAAAAAAAAAAGTTTAAAAATTCAATAGTTTCATTTATTAAGTAGTTAAGTCCGAAGAATTTAAGTATTTCCTTCCTAACAACTTAGTAGTCATTTGAAAAAAAGTAATACACATAAATTGAAAAAAGAATTTATCTCATTCTTTAACAGTGACAATTACTAATAGGATAAGTGCACCTGCTGGGGTCTGCAGAGCCTCTCAAACCTTGGAATCAGATTGGACACACCACCCTCTTTTCCTGTTCCACACTGATTTTCAGAGGCACTGCTTTTTATTCCAGCAACCACCAAAAACCTAGGACTGCAAATATATGCCATCACTGAAAATATTACAGCATTACATAATGTTGAAAATGGAATCTACCTTGTGCTGGTAGTTCACATCCTATCCAACAGATGTTGATTTTTGCTGTGTTTCACTCAAAAGTTTAAAATATCCTGCTGCATCTCTGTGTAAGACCCTTGGGAAAAATGCCTGAGTCCAAGACTGGGGCAGAAGATGCACAAGGTAAGTCTAGAATATTTTCTCATATTCATGGGGGGAAGGAAAAAAACTCTTAAAAACTACTAGAGTTTTATCAGAAGGATTCTGGAGCCAGCTTAAGGAGGTTCTCATTGGCCAGAGATGGGATCATTTAAGCATGTTGAGAATAATATCTTTAATAGATTGAAACATATCAGTTTGTTTAAATCCTTGTCTTAATAATAATGATTTAAAAATCCAGTTGGTCATCTTGTAGATATATATCAAGTCATTATTTCGAAAGCTGGTAAATAAATAGAAATAATCTAGCATTTCTCCTCCCTCTCTTTTTTTTTTTTTTTGCTTTATCTATTACAATATTTTTAGTCTTTATTTTTTATTGTAGTTTACATACCATATTATATTAGTTTCAGTTGTACAACAACGTGATTCAACGTTTATATACATTACTAATTGATCACCATGATAAGTCTAGTAACGATCTGTCTCCATACAAAGTTATTACAATATTATTGACAATATTCCTTATGCTGTATCTTATAACTTTTAGACATTTATTTTATAACTGGAGCTATATATTTTGTAGCTCTCAGTCTTCTTCACCTTTTTCACCCAACCCCCCCACCTCCCTTTCTTCTGGCAACCGCCAGTTTGTTCTCTGTATCTATGGGTCTGTTTCTGTTTTGTTTTATTTGGTTGGTTGGTTGTTTTTTAGATTCCACATATAAGTGAAATCATACTGTATTTGTCTTCTTCTGTCCGACTTATTTCACTTTGCATAATACCCCCAGGTCCATCTATTTTGTCGCAAATGGCAAGATTTCATAATTTTTATGGCTGAATAATATTCCATTGTGTAAATAAAATATACCGTATCTTCTGTATTCATTCATCTATCAGTGGACACTAAGGTTGCTTCTATATCTTGACTATTGTGAATAACGCTGCCATGAACATTGGGGTACATATATCTTTTTGAATTAGTGTTTTTTTTCCAGAAGTGGAATTGCTGGATCATATGGTAGTTCTATTTTCAATTTTTTGAGGAATCCTCATACTTTTTTCATAGTGGCTGTACCAATTTACATTCCTACCAACCAATAGAGGGCTCCCTTTTCTCCACATCTTCACCAACACTTGTTATTTGTTGTCTTTTTGATAACAGCCATTCTGAGAGGTCCAAAGTGATACCTAATTGTGGTTTTGATTTGCATTTCCCTGTTGATTAGTGATTTGAGCAATTTTTCATGTGTCTATTTTCCATCTTTATGTCTTCCTTGGAAAAAGTTTATTCAGGTCTTCTGCTTATTTTTTAATCAAATTGTTTGTTTTTTGATATTGATTTGTAAGAGTTCTTTATACATTTTGGATATTGACCCTTTATCAGACATACAATTTGCAAATATCTTCTCCCATTCAGTAGGTTGTCTTTTTGTTGTATTGATGATTTCCTTCACTGTGTAAAAGCTTTTTAGTTTGGTGGGGTTTTTTTTTCTTTTTCCTTTTTTTTTTTTGCATTTGTTTACTATTGCTTTTGTTGCCCTTACCTTACAGATCGAAAAAGAATATTGCTGCAATGTCAAAGAGTGTACTGCATGCTTTCGTCTAGTAATTTTATGGTTTCAAGTTTTATATTTAGGTCTTTAATTTATTTTGACTTTATTTTTGTATATGGTGTGAGAAAGGGGTCCAGTTTAATTCTTTTGCATGTAGCTACCCAGTTTTCCCAACACCACTTATAGAAGAGCCTGTCTTTTCCCCCATTGTATATTCTTGCCTCCTTTGATTAATTGACCAGTTAAGCATGGGTTAATTTCTGGGCTCTCCATTCTGTTCCACTGATCTATGTGTCTGTTTCTGGGCCAGTGCCATACTTTTTGATTACTATAGCTTTGTAATATAACTTAAAATCAGGGAGTGTGATATCTCCAACTTTCTCTTTCTCAAGATTGTTCTGGCTACTTGGGGTCTTTTTGGGTTCCACACAAACTTTAGGATTATTTGTTCTAGTTCTGTGAAAAATGCCATTGGTATTTTGTTAGAGATTCCATTGAATCTGTAGATTGCTTTGGATCATACACTTTAACAATATTAATTTCCACCCTATGAGCACAGTGTATCTTTCCATTTGTTTGTGTCATCTTCAATTTCTTTCATCAATGCCTTATAGATTTAGAGTACAGGCCTTTTACTTCCTTGGTTAAATTTATTCCTAGGTGCTTTATTCTTTTTGATACAATGTAAATGGTATTGCTTTCTTAATTTCTCTCTGATTGCTTTTTTTTTTAATTTCTGATTTTATTTACTTGAGCCCTCTTTTTTCTTCATGAGTCTGGCTAAAGGCTTACTAATTCTGTTTATCTTTTCAAAGAACCACCTGTTAGTTTCAGCTGTTGATCTTTTCTTTTTTTTCCTTTTCTTATTTTTCTTTCTTTCTTTTTTTTTGTGTCTCTATATCATTTATTTCCACTCTGATCTTTACTATTTCCTTCTACTAACTTGGGCTTTTTTTGTTCTTCTTTTTCTAGTTCCTTTAGGTGTAATGTTATATTGTTTGAGATTTTTCTTATTTTCTCTCTTTCTTATATAAACTGAATCATTGGGTAACCAAATAGTAGATGAAGGGTGTTTCTCTTTATACAAGTATTGCAGCTAGCTAGTAAATAAAGAAGGGATGAAATAATTATAGAATATTATAATTTTGCAACGTCTAATAAATTATAAAATCTTGAAATCAATTATAAATGGTTGGGACCATCACAGGAGAGAGAGAGAGAGACAGAGAGAGAGAGAGAGACAGAGAGAGAGAGACATCCAGACACTTGATAAATTTGACAACACACAAATTTTAAACTTTAAAACACCATAAAAGTCAAAATACAAATAAGCTGGAAAAAAATATAATATACATATTAGAAAATAAGTTAATTTCTTTAACATTTAGAGAACTCTTAAAAATCAGTTTGAAAAAATTAAATATGCCAATAAAAATAGATAAAAACATGAAACATCAGTTCCCAGAAAAATAAATACAAGGACATTTATTTCAGCTTTGTTTATAATAGTCAAGTCTTGGAAATACATGTTCATCACTGATAAAAAGAAAAAATAAAAAGATGGAGAGGAGTATATAAATAAAGATAAAATTAAAAGACATGTCAACCAATCACAATGTGTGGACATTTTTCAAATGATGACTCAAATGAAAATATTTGTTAAAAAGGAATGACATTTATGAAACAATTGGAAATTTGAACATTGACTGAATATTTGATAATAAGGAATTAGTGTTAGTTTTTTTCATCCGATAATGTTTATGTTTTAAAAAGCCCTTTTCTTTCAGAAAGTCATACTGAAATATTTATGGATGAAATGACATGATATCTGAAATTTCCTTCAAAATAAATAAGGGAGAGAGAGGTGTAGATGAGCCATGAATGGCTATAAGTTGATAGTCAATGGAGCTGGGTACTGAGTACATGTATGTTCAGGAAATATTTTGTCTACTTTATTGTATATTCAAATTCTCATAATAAAATGAAGTTTTAATTTTGTTAAAAAAAAAGAGCCAAAGAGGAGGCAGTATAGCTTGATTTTTAGGAGCACAGGTTTCAGAGTCCAATGCCTAAATTCAAATTTTAGCTCCATGGGGCAATTATCTGAGCAGTTGCTTTCTCAGTTTTCTGATCTGTAAATTTGAAGTGATAATAATACCCACCTCACTGGACTGTCCTGAAAATGACCTTATAACACCCTAAATTTGGCAGACAGAATGCCATTGACTTTGAGTTCAGAAAATCATGACATGGATGTAATTCTTCCTATTATGTACACTATTAGTTCTAAATTGTTCCCACACCATCCTTATCAGTGTAAATAATCAGAATCCCAGAATAAGAGTGATATTTTGAAAATTCTACACAGAGACTCTAGTATGCTTGCCACAGGGGTCATGATTCTGCAGACCATTACTCAGGCAGTTTCTTGGGGATGCTCACATGGCAAGAAGCCAACAGCCAGCACCAACTTGCCAATCATGTGAGTGAGCCACCTTGGAAGTGCATCTTCCAGCCCCAGTTAGGGCTTCACATGGCTGCTGCCCCAGTTAACAACTGACTCAACCTCATTAGAAACCCTGAGCCAGAACCACCAAGCCAAGACACTCATGAATTCCTGAATGGCAAAAACAATAAACACTATGAGTGATAATAAAATAAATTAGCGGCCATTTAAAGCCACTAAGGTTTGGAGTAATTTGTTACACAGTAATGGATAACTATTAGACATATAAAGATATGTGAACATTAAGATTCACTGGTAAATATAAATTCAGCTGTAAAATGCTACTCCAGTTTGCATAATTCTCAGAGAAAAAAATGTTCTGGAGTGTACTGCAGAGAAGTTCTTTTACAAGATCAGCAGCAGTCATGATTAATATATGGACCAATTAACATAGCAGATTAAGTGTTGGCTCAAAAAAAAAAAAAGAATTTGCCTTCTTAGGCTATATCATCCACTTGTTTGAAAACAAAGTGTGTTTTTGAAAAATAAACATTGATTTGATTAAAAACTATCTAATGTAAAGCATAAGAGGTAATATGGACTGTCAGCAACAAACTACTCCTGATGGCATGTGTAATTTGGGTTTGTGGTCAATTTATTTTTTCCCTCCATTGATCTTAGTATTCTTGTTGGAACCATCTGGCAATACTATTTCCAAAAATGCACTGGAAGTTCCAGTATGGAACTTTGCATGGAGCTATGCAAATAAGGTCAGGGATAGTTAGAGCTATAGACTATAATTGACAAAGACTTCGGTTGAACAGAAGGTCTTCTATTTGTCAAGTGCTGTGCTAGATGCTTGAAACAGGAAACTCAGTCAAGTGTGAATTTTTAAAAACTCAGAGTCTGAAAACTCTTTTAAGTAATAAAGGCATTGATACAAGGGATTAATCAATTCAAAAAGGATGGGAGGAGAACCAAAATGAAAATCAGGGGTCACAAAGAACTAAGATGACTGAAGAACACAAGGGGCCAGCCAAGAGTTATGTGACTTCCCTGCTGAAGAGAGATTGGAAGTTCAGTTAACACCATCACGATGCCTGTTAGTTTTAGGTTTTTCTCTAATATAATTATGATATTAAATGTTTTTTTCTTTTTGGCTGTGTTGGGTCTTCGTTGCTGCACGCAGGCTTTCTCTAGTTGTGGTGAGCTGGGGCTACTCTTCGTTGCGGTGCGCAGGCTTCTCATTGCAGTGGCTTCTCTTGTTGCAGAGCACGGGCTCTAGATGTGCAGGCTTCAGTAGTTCTGGTGCACAGGCCTAGTTGCTCTGCAGCATGTGGGATCTTCCTGGACCAGGGCTCGAACCCATGTCCCCTGCATAGGCAGGCAGATTCTTATCCACTGTGCCACCAGGGAAGCCCAATACTAATTATTGAGTAAACTCAACTCTCAATTAACTCTCATTCCATGGGATGGGTCCTATTAGTCTTGGTATTTCCAATAATGATATAAATTGTAATTATAAAACATTTATACAGAAATATGTATGTCACACTTTTAAAACTTAAAAAAATTTTTTTTAATTAATTTATTTATCTTTGGCTGCATTGGGTCTTCGTTGCTGCGCGCAGGCTTTCTCTAATTGCAGCGAGAGGGGGCTACTCCTTGTTGAGGTGCGCGGGCTTCTCGTTGTGGTGGCTTCTCTAGTTGTGGAGCACAGGCTCTAGGCATGCAGGCTTCAGTAGTTGTGGCACACGGGCATCAGTAGTTGTGGCTCACGGGCTTAGCTGCTCTGCGGCATGTGGGATCTTCCCGGACCAGGGCTCGAACCCATGTCCCTTGCATTGGCAGGCGGATTCTTATTTATGTTTTTTTTTTATTTTTGGCTGCGTTGGGTCTTCGCTGCTGCATGCAGGCTTTCTGTAGTTGCAGTGAGCACACAGGCTTCTCATTGCGGTGGCTTCTGTTGTTGTGGAGCATGGGCTCTAGGTACGCGGGCTCAGTAGTTGTGGCTTGCAGCTCTCTAGAGCGCAGGCTCCATAATTTCGGCGCACAGGCTTAGTTGCTCTGCAGTATGTGAGATCTTCCCGGACCAGGGCTCGAACCGGTGTCTCCTGCATTGGCAGGCAGATTCTTAACCACTGCGCCACCAGGGAAGCCCGGCAGGCGGATTCTTAACCACTGTGCCGCCAGGGAAGTCCCTAAACCTTTTGAACTAAAAAAAAATTTTTTTAAGAACTAATTTGGTAAATGTACATACCCTAAACCTACTAATTTCCCTTCTAAGGAGCTACCTTAAAGAAAAATCTTGCACATTTGCACAAGAAGATGTGTAGAAAATATACTTTCCTGTATTGTTTATAATAGGTAATATTGGAAAGTTTAATGGGATATTAAAATATAATTTCTTTCATTGCTTTTCATTTTAGGGTTTGCCTACTTGTTCCTGCTTGTTTATTTTTCAAATTAGATTCAATTTGTCTAGCTCTAGGGGAAGAGTTCACTGGTATCTTTATTGGTTTTGCCTTAAACATATATTAACTTGAGAGAGTTGACATTTCTATGAGGTTAAGCCATTCCATCCAAGAGCAAAGAATATCTTTCCATTTGTTTAAGTTACCTGGAGTTTTTTTTCTTTCATACAGTTTGCAGAGCCATCCCTCTCTTACTCTTAGATCATTGGTGTGGGTGGCATTGAGCCTAATCTGACTGAGGGGAAAGAGCGGGCACACGGCCCAGGTTCTATCCATCAGAGTAAATGTTGGGTTCAGGAATGGATATATGACCTGACCTGGACCAATGAGCATCAGCTGGAGAACCGTTTCTGCCTCTATAAGGAAAGAGAGACAGTCTGCTGGGGTTGCTGAGGTGATAGAACGTAAAGCTTCAGTTGTTTGGAAAGAGTCTAAGAACAAAGCCAACACCAAGAAAAAGACAAGTCAAGGGATGGAATGAGCCAGGCTCCTGACAACAATCCTTGTACACCAGGATCCAGCCTTGCCTGATCGTGTACCTTGGAGTCAATACATTTAGTTTTTTTAAAACAGTTCAAGTTTAATTTTTTTTTTTTTTTGCGGTACGCGGGCCTCTCACTGTTGTGGCCTCTCCCGTTGTGGAGCACAGGCTCCGGACGCGCAGGCTCAGCGGCCATGGCTCACGGGCCCAGCCGCTCCGCGGCACGTGGGATCTTCCCGGACCGGGGCACGAACCCGTGTCCCCTGCATCGGCAGGCGGACTCTCAAACACTGTGCCACCAGGGAAGCCCTCAAGTTTAATTTATATCCCATGCAACTGAAAGAGACAACATGACTAATATAATACTTTAAAAAATTATTTTGGAAATCCATGTAGCACATGATTCCATTGTTATCAGATCATTTCTGCCTTCTACCTTGGTCACCCTCATCTAACTTTATCTGGATCAAGGTCTTGAGGCAGAAGAAGGACATAGTGAGAGCAGTCCACACACATCATTTTCTCTGCAAACTTCTTTGTCTCTATAGCTGGACAAGAAGGTCTTTGCTTAGAGACATGCAGTTAAACTTATATTAAAGATTTCAGCTCCAGAAGAAACGGCCTGGCCCTCTACAGCCACGGGACACTGTATCACACGTATAAGACTCCTGATAACAATAAGTCTGACACATCCCTTTTTTCTGAACATAAAAATCAGCCTTCCGGCTCTCGTTTTACAAAGCGAAGACATGCTTTGTAACTGACTAAACACATAAAGGACAGAAGGTATGAACCTGGAGCTACTGTTTCTAAGTAGTTGAAATACATGAGGCCAAAAGCTACAGGAGATCTTTAATATACCTGTCCCCGGTTCACATATTCCGCTGCTTCTGACTTGCACCACAAAACACAAAGAGCCCAGCAACACAAGAAACCCAGCAAATGTGCAGACGGCATGTCCCAGCAGGGGCCTCAGCCTCTCACAGCATGGGGCTCTGCCTCTCAGCGATGTGAAAAGCCCGTCACAGACACAAGGTTTCCAGCTGATGCTGCAGCCTTCTTACATTGTGGATAAGCAACTTCTCTACTGCTACTTTTTTTCCCACGAATTTCACAGACGGTTCACGTGAATTTGGCACAACCTCGTCACCTGAAATTTCCTAAGAAATGACATCTCTACCCCTGGACCGATGAAGTAAATGTGTAAATGTATTTGAGGATTTTGCCTTAAATATCATGCTACATATTCTAGTTACATTGTATCTTGGCCATCATAATGTGTTTCTTTTTATACATTCTAGATTATATAACATACACTCTCTAAAAAATTTATCAGAATCTCTAAAACCGTTACTTACTTCCATCCATTCCTCTTAAATTATTAAGGATTTATTATGTACTCAATTTCTTGAATTCTGTACCAGAACGAATTATTTATTCCATTCCTCCTCTTTTGTTTTCCTCCCCTTTCATTTCCCTCCCCTTTTTATTCCCTCCCTCTAGTCCTTCCTTCTTACTCTGAAGTTCCTTCACTAGGCCCTGGATTACTGTTCTATGTGTGTGTGTGTGTGTGCGTGTGTGTGTGTGTGTGTATGATAGAGTTTAATGAATCTATTATAGGTGCATAATCTGTTAGAAGTATATCAATTTACCCTAAGGTTTTCTTACTGGGGGATTTAGGAATGGTGGAGCAGGTAAATCAAGAGTCTATCTGCAGCAGGGAAAAAAAAAAAAAAAGAATTTCCTCAGAAAAACTCACTCTAAGGGGAGAGTCAAGATGCACAATTTAGTGGTAGGAGTGAGGGTGGTGAATCCCAGAAAAAAGGGCTACAATAAAAGAGTGAGAAAGCAGGTGATGTCACCATCACAGGTGAGTAGGAGACCCCAGCTTCCACCCCCAAATAGCTATCCACGAGCAAAATTAGCTCTGGGAGAGCTTAGAAGTCCACTTAAGAAACTTCAGCAACACAGTGGAAGAAAATTCCTTCTGAGAATAACCACACACACACAAAAAGAAGAAAAAATAGCTTCATTTTCCCTACATCATCCTATCCTCCAGGCTGACATTGCACAGTACCAAGAGGGAACTCTCTGGCTCAAAAGAGTGCCCCTCACCAGGAAAGCGGGAACAAGGTAAGTGACCAACTTCCCCAGACTTTCAGGATGCTTCATGAAAGACCCTCTTCAGTCTCGCCCTATCTAGAGACTAACAAAGCTGAGACATGTAGAGATGGCTAGAAACAAGGAAGAAGAGAAGAGGCTAACAGGATCAGACATGCAGCGGGAACCATGAAGTGGGGGAACCATGAAGTGGGGGGAGCCATGCAGAGCAGATTCCCAGTGACTGGTTCTGCAGAGGACCCCAGCAGCTTTCACTGCTGAAGAAACCAAGGCAACACAGCTGCCGCAGGCCCCCTACAGATCTCACCACTGAGGTTTTCCCCCAAAGATTTTTCCATTTGCAGACACCAGCTCTCTCCTTGCTCTCTCTCCAACCCTTCCCTCCCCTTTCCCCAACAAACATGGGATCCATACTGGTAGCCAGCGCTGGCCTCTGCTACTGTGTGAGTGTGAGACACCAGCCTAGACGCTAGCAGCTGGCCCCAGAACTGTATGTGCTTTGAGGACTACCCCCTCCAGCTGTGCACCTGCAAGACCCTGGCCCAATTCCTGTCACCAGTTTCCAGTGCCATGCACATGCCCATAGGGAGACCCTGAAGCTACACGAGTACACACGGACAGCCAGGGTCTCCAAAGCTGACTGTGGGCCCAGACCTGACACAGTCTCCTGTCAGTGGCCTGCACTGCTGGCTCACCTGTAGCTAACCCCTTCGGCTGTGCACCTGTTTGCCCCTGGCCCAACTCCCATCACTGGCCTTCACTACCGTATGCATACCTGTGGGGATACCTACAGCCATACGAGTGCACGCTGGCAGCCAGGGCCTCCACAGCTACTAGCATGCCCACAGTTGGCCCCAGCACTTACTGCTGGCCCCGGCCGCAACCACTATGTATATGTCTGTATCCAGCCCCTGCCACTATACAGGCACCTGAAGTCAGCCTCCATGGTCAAGTGTATGCACACCACCAGTGCTGACCACCACTGATGCCCTGTTCTGGTAACTGGAGGCCCTGCTAAAGACCCAAACAGGCCTTACAGCCACTGCAGAACTCCTTCAGTGCCTGCCGAGGACCACACAGTTGTCAATGCCATGGACCTCAGCAGCCTAAGCCAACAAGACATTATACCTCCCCCAGAACCAGAACCACCACAAGCCCCCACATTCGGTGACCCATACCACTAGACCCCAGTTTGCAGCATGCTACAACATGCACCCACCCTGAGGTGAAGTACTTTCCATACCAAAGTTAGTCTATAACGTCTGAAAGAGGTGACTGCTTCTTCAAATGTGCAGATACCTATGCAAGGCTACAGGCGTCATGAAGAATTAGGGAAACAGGACACCACCACAGGAACAGTTAACTTACAGTAACTGACCTCCCAAAAATGGAGATATATTAATTTCCTGATAAAAGATTAAAAATAATTGCTATAAACATGTTCAGAGAGCTATAAATGAACAGAGATAAACAATTTAACAATTATCCATTTGAAATTTTCCAGTCAGAGGAGGAAAGAGGAAAAAGAATGAAAAGGAATGAAGAGATTCTATGGGATCTATGGAACACAATAAAGAGAAACAATCTGTGCATTACTGGCATGGCAGTGGGAGAAGAGAGAGAGAAAGGGACAGAAAGCTACTTAAAGAAATAATGGCTGAGAATTTCGCAAAACTGGGGAGAGATTTGGACATACAAGTTCAGGAAGCTCATAAATTTAAACCCAAAATGATTTCCTCCAAGAAACATTATAATAAAACTGTCTAAAATAAAAGACAAAGAGAGAACCTTGAAAGTAGCAAGAGAAAATAAGCTTGTTACTTACAAGAGAACCCCTATAAGTTTATGAGCAAATTTCTCAGCAGAAACCCTACAGGTCAGAAGAGTGAAATGATATATTCAAAGTGCTAAAAGAAAAAAAAATTCCAACCAAAAACACTTTTCCCAGCAAACATTGTCCTTCAGAATGAGAGATAAAGACACCCAAACAAAAGCTGAGGGAGTTCATCACACTAGACTTACCTTACAAGAAATGTTGAAAGGAGCTCTGTAAGTTGTAATGAAAGGATGCTAATTAGTAACATGAAAACATATGAACATATAAAACACACTGGTAATGGTAAGTACATAGCAAATTCAGAATACTGCAATACTGTAATATGGGGGTATGTTAATCACTTAACTCTAGTATGAAGGTGAAAGGACGGAAATATTAAAAATAGCTACAATAATTTCTCAATGGGTACACAATAGAAGAACATGTAAATTGTGACATCAAAAACATAAAAGTTGAGGAGGGAGTAAAAGGGTAGAATTTTTTAGTACAACTGAAGTTGCAATCAGCTTTAAATAGATTGTTATACCTGTAAGAGGTTTCATGTAAACCTCAGGGTAACTGCAAAACAAAAACCTGTAGTCAATATGAACAAGATAAAGAAAAGGAAATCAAAGTATACCACTATGGAAAATTATCAATTCACACTGGAAGACAGCAGGAGAGGAAGAAAGGTACAAAATAATTAAAAAACCAGTCAGAAAAAAATTAACAAGATGTCATTAGCAAGTCCTTACCTATCAATAATTACTTTAAATGTAAACTAAATTAAGTTCTTTAATCAGAAGGCATAGAGTGGCTGAACGGATTAAAAAACAAACAAACAAAAAAAACCCAAACTATCTGCTGCCCACAAGAGACTCATTTCAGCACTTCAGCTTTAAGGACACACATAGGCTCAAAGTGAAGGGATGGAAAAAGATTTTCCGTGCAAATAGAAAGCAAAAGAGAGCAAGTATAGCAAAAGCTATACTTAGATAAAACAGACTTTAAATAAAAAACTGTGACAACAGAAAAGAAGGTCATTATATAATGATAAATGGGTTAATTTATCAAAAATTTATAACAATAAATTATATAAATATATGCAACCAATATCAGATTACCTAAATATATTAAGCAAATATGTAAAATATCTGAAGGGAATAATGGAAAACAATGGAATAAGAGTAGGGGACTCCAATACCTCACAATGGATACATCATCCAGACAGAAAATCAATAAGAAGCATTGGACTTGAACTATACTTTAAACCAAATGAACCTAACAGACATATACAGAACATTCCATCCAACAGCAGCAGAATACACATTCTTCTCAAGCACACACTGAACATTCTCCAGGACAGATCATATATTAGGTCACAAAACAAACCTTAGCAAACTTAAAAAGATTAACATCATACTGAATACATTTTCTTAGCAAACTTAAAAAGATTAACATCATAATGAATACATTTTCTGACCACAACGGTATGAAAGTAAAAATCAATAATAAAAGAAACACTGAAAAATTTCACAAATATGTGGAAATTAAACAACACACTCCTAAACAATGAATGGGTCAAAGAAGAAATCAAAGGGGAAATGAAAAATATCTTGAAACAAATGAAAATGGACACATAATATATCAAAACTTATAGGACACAGCAAAAGCAGGTTTAGGTAGGAAGATTATAGCAATAAATGCCTACATTAAAAAAAAATAAAGATCTCAAATAAACAACCTAACTTTACATCTTAAGGAACTAGAAAAAGAAGAACAAATAAGTGCAAAATTAGCAAAAGAAAGGAGATAACAAATATCAGAGCAGAAATAAATTAAATAGAAAATAGAAAACAAATAGAAAAGGTCAACAAAACTAAAAGTTGATTTTTTGAAAAGATAAACAAAATTAACAAAACTTTAGCCAGAGTAACCAAGGAAAAAAGGAGACTCAAAATAATAATATTATAAATGAAAGAGGAGACCTTAAAACTGATAGCACAGAAATACAAAGTATTGTGAGACTACTATGAATAAGTTAAGTATACACCAGAAAATTGGACAAGCTAGAAGAAATGGATCAATTCCTAGAAACATCCAACCTACCAAGATTGAATCATGAAGAAATAGGAACTCTGAGCAGACCAATAATGAGCAAGGAGATTGAATCAGTAATCAAAAACCTCCCAAGAAAGGAAAGCCCAGGACCAAATGGCTTTATGAATGAATTCTACCAAACATTTAAAGAAGAATTAATGCCAATCTTTATCAAACTCTTCCCAAAAAATGAAGAGGAGGGAATGCTTCCGAACTCATTTTATAAGGCCAGCATTACCCTAATAATAAAGCCAGATAAGAAAGTGAAAGGAAAAGAAAAGTACAGGCCAATATCCCTGATAAATATAGAAGCCAAAATTATCAACAAAATATTAGCAAACCTAATTCAATAACCCATTAAAATGATCATACACCAGGTCAAGTGGATTCATTCCTGGGATGTAAGAATGGTTCAACATATGTAAACCAATACATGTGGTATATCACATTTATAAAATGAAAGCTAAATATCATGATCATTTCAATAGATACAAAAAAAGTATTCAACAAAATTCAATACCCTTTCATAATAAAAAAAAATCTCAACAAAATGTGTATAAAAGTAACACACCTCAACATAATAGAGGCCACATATGACAAGCACAACTAACATCATAGTCAATGGTGAATGGTTGAAAGCTTCCCTTCTAAGATCAGGAACATGACAAGAATGTACACTACCACCACTCCTATTCAACATAGTACTAGAAGTCCTAGCCAGAGAAATTAAGCAAGAAAAAGAAATAAAAGGCATCCAAATCAGAAAGGAAAAAAGTAAAATTGTGTGTTTGCTGATGACATAATACTGTATATAGAAAATACTAAAGATACCACCAAAAAGCTGTTAGAACTAATAAATGAGTTCAGTAAAGTTTCAAGATACAAAATCAACATACAACAGTTTTATTTCTATACACTAACAATAAACTACCTGAAAAATAAAGAAATAAATAAATTTCATTCACAACAGCATCAAAAACAATAAAATACTTAAGAATAAATTTAACTAAGGAAGTAAAAGATCTACACACCAAAAACTATAAGAAATTGTGAAACAAATTGAAGAAGACACAAATAAATGGAAAGATATCCATGTCCATGGATTAGAAGAGTTAACACTGTTAAAATGTCCATACTACCCAAAGAAATCTACAGATTCACTGCAATCCTATCAGAATTTCAAAGGCATTTTTCACAGAAATAGAAAAAAAATCCTAAAATTTGTATGATATCACAAAAGACCCTGAATAGTCAAAGCAATATTGAGAAAGAAGAACAAACTTAGAGGCATTACATTTCCTGATTTCAAACTATATTACAAAGCTATAGTAATCAAAACAATATTGTACTGGCATAAAAACCGATACATCAACCAATCTAACAGAATTGAGAGCCTGGAGATAAACTCATGTACATACAGTCAACTAATATTTGAAAAGGTAGTCACGAATACTCAATGGGGAAAGGACAGTGTCTTCAATAAATGGTACTGGGAAAACTAGATATTCACATTCAAAAGAATGAAGTTGGACCCCTACCTTACTCCTTTCACAAAAATTAATTTCAAATAGATTAAGGACTTAAGCACAAGACCTGAAACATAAAACCCTTAGAAGAAAATAAAGGCAAAAAACTCCTTGACATTAGTCTTGACAAGTATTTTTTGGATATGACACCAAAAGCACAAAACAAAAGCAAATATCAACAAGTGGGACTACATCATACTAGAAAGCTTCTGTACAGCAAAAGAAACAGTTGACAAAATGAAAAGGTAACCTATGGAATGGGAGAAAATATTTACAAACTGTATATATGATAAGGGGTTAATATCCAAAATATCTATAGAATGCGTATAACTCAAAAGCAAAATAATAATAATAATAATCCAATTAAAAATGGGCAAAGGACCTGAATAGATATTTTTCCAAAGAAAACTTCCAAATGTCCAACAGGTCCTTGAAAAATGTTCAATACCACTAATCATCAGGGGAATGCAAATGAAATCCAGAATGAGATATCACTTCATATGTGTTAGAAAAACTATTATCAAAAAGACAAGATACAAGGGTTGGTGAGGACTCAGAGAAAAGAAGACACCTGTGCACTGTTGGTGGCAATGTAAATTGGTATAGGCACCATGGAAAACAGTATGGCGGTTCCTCAAAAAATTAAATATAGAACTACCATATGATCCACCAGTCCTACATTTGGTTACATAGCCAAAGAAAATGAAATCACTGTCTCAGAGAGCTATCTGCACTCCCATGTTTATTGCAATATTAGTCACAATAGCCAAGACATGGAAATATTATTCAGCTGTAAAAAAGAAGGAAATCCTACCATTTGCAACAACATGGATGGACCTTGAGGGCATTATGCTAAGTGAAATAAGTCGACAGAGAAAGAAAAATACTGTATGATCTCACTTATGTGTGGAATCGTATAAAGCCAAATTCATAGAAGTAGAGAGAAGAGAACTGTAGTTCTCAGGGGCTGGGGGGTGAGGGAAATGAGGAGATATTGGTCAAAGGATACAAACCTCCAGTTATGAGAGGAATAATGCATAGCATGGTAACCACAGTTAACAATACCATATTTTATAGTTGAGAGGTTTTATGCAAGTAGATTTTAATTGTTCTCACAACAACAACAACAAAATGGTAATTATATGAGGTGAAAGATGTGTTGACAAACCTTATTGTGACTAACCTTATATATCTCCACAATATATACATCTATCAAATCATCACAGTATACACCTTAAACTCACACAATGTGTCAATTATATCTCAATAAAACCGGGTTGGGGGGAGAATGGAAAAAGTAAGAAATGCTAAAACAGACAGAAGTTCAAGACAGCAGAGTGATTAGCATTGAATCCATCAGCCTCTGCAGCATCAGAACATGGCACCCTCAATGTATATTATGCATGCTCTCACAGTCCTGGCTGCCTTGAGCCCAGACTTAGGGACAGACCCAGAGGCCTCACTACCATCTCTGGCAGTGCCCAATACTAGGTACTAAGGCAATGGAGCCATCAACAAGGAAAAGTGACCGTCACTGATGGACATCAGTGGACAGTCCCATAGGCATTGACGTTTGGGCTCCCATAGCAGCAGGAACTATCACCATCCCCAGGGCCTAGAGTGAACTCTTTCCCAGTACTCATCGTCAGAAGCTGAGAAGGGCCAAACTGTGACTCTATTACAAGTCGTTATTATCCCAGCATCTACCACAATACCTGACACAGAGGAGGCATACGTTGAATATTTATGGAACGGATGCGAGAATAAATGGATGAGCAATGAATGAATGAACAAACGAGAAAATATTGAAGTCACTGGATACACATTTTCAACTATGGGAATAAGTTTCATAGACTGTCTTTAAAAATGTATGAAGGGAATGTTTGTGAACAGTTAAAACTCCAATCAAGGTGGCGGAGAGCAGTCTCAAGGAGGCAGAACTGTAATTGGTTGTAAGTAGAACCCTAATCAAGTATATCAGACTCATGTTTGAAAGAAAAACCACACGAAGAGAAGATGATCAGCCACATGAGCAGAGAAAAAACAGGATCCCAGAGGAAGAAAATGTTTACAAATAACTATGCAAGTGTTACCTAGAGGAAAAGGAATTCTGACTGAACACTAACATTTTGAACTTCTTGGTAACGGTACCCCAGTCTGTTCCAGCTGGGGGATACTTCTTGAATCAAATCCCTCCTAATATTTGGATTCCTTGCTCACCAATCTTCTAACAATCCAGGCATTTTCATTTCTTGACAGTTATAATGCTTCCTAAAACTTGACAAATTTATGCATAGGAGACAAGCCTCTGAGAGCCGGGTTAATGGCACTCTCTTGGGGTGCTGGAAAAATGAGATTTCTGAGCCCCAGAGCTGAGGACTAGCTATGCCCTGATGGTAGTGAAACTCCCAGAGTGAAGGCCACAAGCTGTGGAAAGTGGTTGGTGGCTGGCTGGTCTTCTAGAAGTCACTTCTCTTCTTTGCCCAGTGCCCTTGCCAATATCACCTGTTCCCCCAAGAGAGTCAGAGGAGGACAGTAGGAAAATGGTGAATGCCACTTAGCAACCAGTGGTTTGTAATAAACATAAAAAAACACCCTGGAGTTCCCAAAAAAAGGGGAAAGAATTTTTAAATCTCTGGATTTTTCTACAAAGAAAATAGAAGCGGAACCAAAGAAAATCCATTTGTGTCTGTCACTATGACGCTGTACTTTGTTGGGCCAGTGTCTCTGGGAAACTTTGTTTACACCATATTTATCCCAAATCTAATAAAATTCAAAGTCACTTAGTATTTGCTTCTGTGCATCTCACCAAGTCGCCAATTACTTCCAAATTACCAAGTTCATCTTGTTCATTGATTATCTTGGTACCTCTGAAACATTTGACATTGTAGATCACCAGCTCTTAATGGAAACTTTTTCTATTAGACACAATGATGGGGCAACATGCTGCCTCTCACCCTATCTCTTCAGTGGCTCCTTCACTAATTGCAATTTTTCCTCCTTATGCCTACTGGAGTTTGAGTCTTCAGACCTCTACTCTCTATCTTTACTCCTAGCGAGTCCTGACCCATTCTGACTACTCTAACCACTTCGTAATTGTGACTCAAGCCCAGCCCTGACTGGTGTCTGGAACATTAGATGAATGCCTCTAACAGAACTTCCGGACATTTATGTGTTGATGGCCTACCTTCACCTCCAACAAAGCACAGTATTGGATATGCAAATCAAAATAGCTTAAATATAAATTAAAATCATTTGCTCAAGCCCAGGTGTAGAGTGAGTTTCAGGATTCTGGCTTCTTTTTTCTGTCTCAGTTCTGCCCTCTTCCATGGATTGAATTAATGCTCAGGCAGGCTATTGGCATTAGCACCATCTTCTTAGAAACCTCCACGCCATGAGAGCCAAGCGGAGGAAGAAGCAGATGTGCAGGCTGAAGCCCAAAAGAAAAAAGAAAGATGAGTTAGAGGTCCAAGTAAACCACTACCTTGAACACCCATAGAGGCCACAAGAGCAAAAATATGGAAGGCAGGTAGCCAGGCACAATGGTACAAGTTGTTAGACTGCATGCCTGGAACTTGTTTCAATGGATCTAGAACTTCCATAGCCATCTTGTTGCCACAGTCCCCGCTGAGAGGCCCACTTTGCACACACCAAAACAAACTCTCTTGGTTCTGTGACATTCTGGACTAGTTGTATTCTCAGGTGTGGCTGAGTGTAACACGTGTACAATAGATCATCTCTTCTGCTGCCTTAAAAAAATTCCTCAGGTGGACTTTCTCATCGTAACGAGTGGCTGCCGCAGTTCCAGGACTCAAATGTACATCTCAGATTACAGGAGAAGAGAGCCTCTCTTCCACAGCCACTGAACAGAAGCTAATGGCTTTATCCTGACTGATGAATTGGGGTCAACATCTACCTCTTAATGGTCACTGTGGCCAGAGAAATGCTTTGAGCTGTTGGTTTAGGTCACAGCTCTAGGCTCTTTCCTGAATCAGTTACTGGGGCAAGGGGATGTGATTATCATGACTAGTTTGAGCCAAGCAGAGCCTTTCTCTGGAGAGCTAGAATTGTGTCAGCCCCACCAAAAGTATGGCTGCCAACTAATGGGAGAAGGGTGGAATGGACGCCAGAGAGGCAACCAATAGTTTTAGCTACATCTTGTCTATTTGGAGCCCATAGAAAAAGAAGAATTCTGTATAATCAAGTTTCCATACAGCTAAGGGTTTACTTCATTCCTTATACATATTAACCAGCTTGAAGGACATAGTTCAGAAGTGTATTCTTTATATTTTCTACTATTAACAGAAGTATACCGAATATAACTTAACCATTTAATGAGGATTTGAGGTCATCATGCTGAAAATTTATTATTGTACCGATTACAGTACAGGGACTGACCCCAGGAATTACTGAGCTGTGCATGGCTATGGCCCATGAAATGATCCAGAACACCATGAGCTTTAACAAATTTTATCTACTTTTTATGACTTTTCTTTCTCTCCCCTCTCTTTAGATTGCTACTTCTAATCTACAGTGGAATAATGAAGGTTTGTAAATTGCGTATAAATTAAAAGTAAAAAGAAATTGCCTAGGTGGAAATACGCCAGAATGCAAACCACAGTTGCCTCTGGGAAGGGGTGTTAACTTGTTTTTATTCATCTTTGTTTTCTCATGATTGTTTTCTATAATGATTAAGAGTAAATTTTATGATCTCTCACACACACACACACACACACACACACACCACACACCCCATACACACACGCATGCAAAACTAAACAAAGTAAATAGGATTTGGGTGGTGCCTTAAAATTCCCCAAGTGGAAAAATGTCCCAGCTATTAATTCTTCCAGCCTGCGGCAGATCTTCTAGCAGATTTAAGGCCTTGCTGTTGATTCCCTGTTGCCTGGTGTTTTCTGGGTCAGGGAATATATATGCTTGAAGAGAAGAGATCATAGAAATGTCAAAACATACCAGGGGGATGGTCAGCTACCTACCTACCGTGAGGGTTTGACCTGGTAGCTCTCCACCAGGCAGAGACTGGCCCTCCGCCTTACAGATGGGGAAACCCAGTTTTGCCTGTGCCTCAGGGTTGCGCAGTTCATGAGGATGATGACTCAACACTGTGGAAACTCATGATTGACATGTGTGCTTCTTACCCAGAATATCAATTTAATGACAGACAATGAAAAAGGACCTGCTACTCAAAAGGCATTTTTCTCCCGGCATAGAAACCATATGGGGAACCAAATTATATTTAGAAGGTTGATATGGTGAGCATAAAATTAGAACAAATTATTAAGTGTCATAAGGTTAAAATAGCCTGGTACATCCATCCATCAACAGGCTGGGTCATATCTGCCAATCACACCAGACTGCCTAAGGCCTCAGACCACTCCAAACAATGCTTTTTGGACACTGCCAAACTTTATCTTCATGGCTCACCGTTTTATTTATTTCATTACCAAATAACCCCCTTTCTAATGAGTAATTCTTTCTTTGGATGAGTTAACACAGTCACAGGCTATGGATAAAGGTTATTGCTCTTAAAGTTACTTTTCATACTCCTCTTTACATATAGCTCTGGGAGAGCAGTTTTCAACTGCCAGGGCCACCTCATGGTTACCTCCTACTCTACATACTGTGTTCAACTTCTAAGAGAACCGAAATCCAAATCGAAAAGAGTACAAATAAATATAAAACCAAACTAATTACCTTACCCACAGCACCTCCACCAAACCAAATCAGTTCCCCAAACTAACTTATCTTTTTAAAAAATTAATGATAAAGCTCATCTTTGACTCTTCTTGAGGTGGCCAAGTCTTATTTTCTCCTCCTTCTCAATGCCTCCCCCATCCATTGTTTGCTTTCCATTCCCACTGCCCCACTTTTTTTTTTTTTTTTGCGGTACGCGGGCCTCTCACTGTTGTGGCCTCTCCCGTTGCGGAGCACAGGCTCCGGACGCGCAGGCTCAGCGGCCATGGCTCACGGGCCCAGCCGCTCCGCGGCATGTGGGATCTTCCCGGACTGGGGCACGAACCCGTGTCCCCTGCATCGGCAGGCGGACTCTCAACCACTGCGCCACCAGGGAAGCCCTCACTGCCCCACTTTTTAAAAAAAAATCTCAACCTGAATTACTGCGAGTCCAGTAATTTCTTTCCTTGCCTCCTGTTTCCTCTCTTCTCCTCTCATCTGCATATCATTGGCCTACTAATCTTCTAGAAACTTTCTCAAAATATTTAAGGACCCCTCATGACACAAAGAATGAAGTGCGAATGCTCTGGACCAGTGCTCAAAGTTCTCCCAAGTTTGGTCTTTATGTTCTGTTTGGCTTTGCTTTCTGTGACCCCTCAACAGGACCCTGCATTTCAGCTTTGTATATTCACTATGGACAAATGAAAACGTTAAATACAGACAGTACTTATGTTTTGTAATGCAAACCTACCAGGAAGAAGTCTTAGAAATTAACACCAATAGATACAGTTTGCAGATTTTCATTTTAACAAATCATTCAACTTAAAAAAAAATTCCCTGTATTTAACTTCACAGACACATACATACTTTCACAGAACCATGGCTAGTTATCAGGTAATCAACGAGTATCCGCAGCTGCAGTCATGCTTTTGAAGGAAACCTAAACCTGTCCAATGTAGGTCTTAATCCAATGACAGCTTCAGACAAGCATCGCATAACTCATATTGACTTGTGACCTACCATCATTCAGAAATATCTCGGAACATAAATGTCTCTGGCATTTAATGTGATAGAAACTCTGCTTATTTCTTATGCAGGATGTGACCTTGAGGGACATAATATGATCTGTTGGGTTTAGTCACCTTTCAGTAAGAACCCGACACAAAGTGATTTGAGCAATAAAGGCAATATTTTGACTCATGTAATTCAAAACGTGACATAGCTATACTCAAGTATTCAAACATGAACATATCTCAGCTCTGCATTTCCTCATGCTTTATTCCCCAGTAGATTCTTTCCAGATAGAAGGAACGACCAGCAGCTCAGTCTTAGCAACCCCAGCAAAAAGATGGTGTCACTTTCCCAATACTATCAATAAATATGCTACGGTGGATTCTTATTGGGCCAGCTCAAGTCATATGCCCATTACTGAACCAATCATTGTGGCACGGGGATACATTGTCTTGATTACCCAGGACTGTCTCATGTACTCCTCCTCCCTGCTGAAGCCACAGGATGGGGTCAGCCCCACTGCACTACATGGATTGAGAATGGAGGAAATGTAGTTCTCCCAAGGAAAATCAAACGCTGTTATCAGAAGAAGCGAGAACAGATACAAAACAAACAGGTGAATACTAGGGGCAGATTCTTACATTAATGGGCATCCCTATTATCTCTTATTATCATATATTCATTCATGAGTCCCACAACTTTATAATCAAATTTTGAGATTAACTTTAGCAATTTGTATCAATATTTTTAATATACATACCCTTAACCCAGCAACTCCGTTTCTAGAAATGATAGCTCTGCTATTAAGTGTTTTCCTACATGTCCAACACTGGCCTGTGTACATTGCAGATGTTATTTCATTTAATACAGAACTCTAGGATGGAGTGGTATTATCTCTATTTTTGAGCTGAAGAAATTGGGCTGTTAAGGGACTTAAACAAGGTTGCAGAGCTAATAAGAGGTAAAGCCAGAAGTCAGCCTTCAAAGTCTTCACTACTATTAGTTACTTCCCTCAGCAGTCTCTGTGGCATATAGTCTCATGAATTTATTCTAAGCAAAACTATGACAGGTGAGAAAAGAGGTACATCCCAGGAGGTTATCTATAAATATTTGTCCACAGAACTCAAGTGTGAAATAAAGTTTCAATAACTTATGTCAACCTACATATTCCTCTCATTATCAGTAAATATATACTAAGTTCTTACTTTATAAAAATGATAAAAGATTAATGACTTTTTTGGTAAGGCTGTGAAATTACAATTTTGTTCAAACCAGCTGTCTAAGCTATGGAAACATCCACAGTTAATCAAACACAATAAGGCCTTGTGCATTGTTTCATATCTCTCACCATGTCAGTTTACCATTTAGGAAAAAGTTGGATACTGAATTTGTACAACTCAAAATATATCTTTATACATTGCAGCTGTCTATTATCAAGCCAAAGAGAGCTTTAGGCTAAATTATTTAACCTTGATGACACTCAACACTGGAACATTCCATCAAATTGGAAAGTGAGTGGCCTAGAAACCCACAGACCTGCTGGTTTTAACCATTTCACCCAAGAGTGAGAAGCTTCTGTTAGCAGTCAGAAACCTTCGCTCTGCGCTAGTCCCCAAATCAGGGCAAAAGAGGGGGCAGGACAGCAATGGCCCTGAAGCCAATGAAGAGCTTAGACCACTCTAAGGACAGCTGGAAAGGTAGCCATACTGGTCTAGGTTTCTGACAGCTGCCTGGACTAGGTGGGAGGAGAGGGAAAACTCAATATATAGAACTCTGTAACACACAGAAAGATCAGTTAATTTATAATCAGTCTCTTTTTCACCATGCCTCCATTTCTCATTATCCTCGGGAATGTATCCTCAGCAAATATAGCCCTAAAACACTCCTGAAAAGCACATGAAGGAGAAGCTCATTTGCACAAGAGTAATGATTTAGTCCTGTGAACTTTTAATTTCCATAATCCCCTTTCCTTTCCCCCTTTTGTAAAGGTCTTTGATATTTTTTTCTCCAAATGATGTGGGTTGGGGAAAAGAATAAAGCAAGCATCAAAGTTCTCCCTCCTGTGTTCTCAGCTATTACATTAATCTTTAAGATTTTTCTCTCCCGTTTATTAAAAATCAGTGACTCATCCAACTTTACACATAAATCCACATCAAAGTTAATTAGAATCTTGGTAGGCTAATGTTTGTCTCTTCCCTTATTAATTCCTAGAAGCTTGAAGCAAGGCTCTGTGTGTGATTGTGGAAGAAAGGAAAAGAGAAGCCAGTGGACTGACCTGCTAGGGCTTCATGGGCAGTGTTTGCATGGCTGGATTCAGAGTTGGGCCCAAGCCCACTCACTGTGAAGAAGGACCAGGCCTCTAAGTAGCCCTGCTGATGGTCAGGTCAACCTCCTCTGGAACTGTGGTGAACCCTGACACCAATCTGAAAGAGGGAAAATGGAGGTAAGAATTAAACAACAGAGGATAGAGCCTTCCTTGCTGACATCTTTTGCTCTCCCTCCTCTATAATCAGGAAAAGCAGCCAATCATTCTTGTAAATTGACTTTCTCTCCTTCCTTCCTGTAAAGTTAAACAAAAAAAAGATACCATGCAGCTTTGTAGAACTTCTACTGGAAGCAGGAAAAAAAAAACTGCAAGAGGTAAGAGGATAGTGCAAGATAGAAATGATCACACAGCAAGACATTTTTTTACGCGGGCCTCTCACCGTCGTGGTCTCTCCCATCACGGAGCACAGGCTCCAGATGCGCAGGCTCAGCGGCCATGGCTCACGGGCCCAGCCGCTCCGCGGCATGCGGGATCCTCCCGGAACAGGGCACAAACCTGCGTCCCCTGCATCGGCAGGCCGACTCTCAACCACTGCGCCACCAGGGAAGCCCCAGCAAGACATTTTTGTGTTTGGTTTTCTCAAAGTGTACCTGGAAACAGAATGTACGGAGAGTACATGAGTAGGACAGGGGATTCGATCTAATGTACTTATTAGTGAGAAACTGACAGCACCAGCTCCAGGATTTATTGCATATTGATTTTGCTTTAGGAAGTTTGTGTGGAAATCACATAAAACAAACTGAGAAAACAAACTTTCTTCCCAAACCATTCTTGAAATGTGTTGGGCAATCTTCCAAAGTATTTTCTTATTTTGAAAAATTAGTTACATTATTAACATTCCAAAGTCTAAAGTATACACAACAGGAAAGCCAAAACCTCATACTTCTGCCCCATAACAAGAGGCTTAAATTATCCACAGATAAGACAAGTTAAAGTTTTAGAGCATAATAAACTTATTTCACATTCATACTTTTGAAACTACTCTTTATAAAGCCACATAATTCCACACTATATGTAAGGAGATAATTTGAAGTCCTAGAAAAAGTTAAAACCAAAAGAGTTCATATTGAGTTTAACCCACACTGGAGGGCTGATGCATTGTATTCAGAGCTTCCTCTCTTAGCTCTGATGACTAAGACTTTGTTCTGGGTCACATTCCATGTGCTCAGATCCTTTCCTCCCAGGAAGTTTCTTACCCTTTCCCACCACCTTCCTCTCCCCCTCAAAACACAAGTATCAGGCCGACTCACCAGCTTGCCCAGAGCCAATGCTCCTGAGCCCCAGCTTGAGTTCACCTCCCAGGAGGCTCTTCTGCCTCCAGAGAACAAGAAATCCAGGCAGGTTGAACCTGCAGAAGAATTGATAATTCCATAAAAAGAACAGGGACAGTAACAGGCAGAATCAAAGGCACTTTGAGTCCTACAGAGGGGCGGCCACAAGATTGCTTTGGATTCTTCACACCATTACTCTGGATTCAGAGTTGGGCCCAAGTCCACTTGCTGTGAAGAAGGACCATTAGCCATTTTAGCCATTTTAGCATGGCTAAAATGTAGGGCTGGGGGTGGGCACAGATGCCTCAAATATGATAATCAGTTTATAATATTCACATTGTCACACAAGACCAGGTAAACCAGACTTGGGTTTTGCAATTTACATAGCCAAGTTCACGTCCTTGAGGCAACTCTACCACATTTCTACCCGCTACTGTTCAGTCCCTTTGGGATATGAAAAGGGTTGTTTTCCAACATCCCTTGGCCCTTCCTTCCCTAGAGGCTACATTTAAACTTCATCTTCACTTTTCAATGCCCAACCCACCCTGCTCTTGAGGATCTATTGTTGTTTTGTATGAAATAAAATGATAAACATTGAATTGTGACACACCTTCTGTGCCACACTAATTCAACACCTACAAATGAGACATTTGTTTTGATTCATTATATGTAACAGAAATTATACAGAGGAGCCATGTTTTATGCAGGGATAGGTCTAAAGTCAGCATGTAAAATAAAATCACGTAGCAGCTAAATTTGTTATTCCCTTAAACTAATTTGGAATGCATAATTTTGTGTATACAGCCCTACTCAGTAATATATATCACTTTCAAATGATTCCACTTAATATAAGCGAAACATATAATTTTCAACATTTTTTAATTTTGTAAGAAGAGAGAGTGAGAAGCTGGTATTCTTCATTGAGTTCTGAATAAGGTAGCTGGTTTGCATTTAGAGTGCATGTTCTATTAAAAAAAAAACTCATAAAACAAAAAACACAACCATGCCTTTAAGGGCTAGAATCCCACGGAGCAGCAAGACGCTCCTGAGACTCACATGAGAGCTAGACAACAGGGGAGCACCACTTGTTGGTGTCATGGTGGATGCACGATTAAAATAAATACTTTTGTCCTTCTCTCACTTTTATCTTGTTTTTTATTGTTGTGTAGGCTGTTGGTTTGCTAAGCCAAGCTCTTTTAGTTGAATTCCCATAAATTAAATGTGTGTGTGTATGAAATGCAACTCCGCTGTAGAGAAAAAAAATGTGTATCGGGTTGATTACCCAGCAATGTTCACTTATTTGTCTATTTACTCTAAATATGAAGTTTGACTCCTTTTTACCGGGGGATTGAATCTCCTATTGCCACTGTTGCATGCAAAAAGATGTCCATATACACATGCACAGATGCATGCGGGCGTTACACACACACATGCACATACCGCCACCACTGAGGGGGCAGTATATGAAACACCCTCCTCCAAAATCTCCAGTCAAGGTTTAATCAACTTCGTCCCACTAACTGTTAAACCCCTTGGCATCTACAACCCCACCCCACCCTTGCCATGTGGCCAGATGTCTCATCTACTTCCTTGTGCCCTGGAAGTTACCTACATGGTGCCTACAATGCCCCTTTGGGCACTGAGTTCCTCCGGGGCCCCATCAGTACCCTGCCCTGGTCCAGGGCCCCGCTGTGTGCTGCAGGCTCTGCTGCCCTCGCTGTGACCTGCACTTTTGCCGTGGCCACCTTTCTGCCCCCAGCACTGCTGGTAGTCTCTGTTGTTGCTGCATTTGCTGCAGTAACCAGTACTGCTGGCTGCCTCTCTCCTAGAAAAGCAAGAAAAAGAGGAAACCAAGACACTCTTGGGTACTAGTCAGCTCTCTCCTTCAACAGTTCAAGGTCTGAATTTCTGGGTTATATGAAGTCTTGAAGATACTACCGCAGGAGGGAAGGAGGGGGCCTTGTCAGCAAAGGGCATATTTCAGGTTAGTTGATAATGGGAAAATCATTAACAAGAAATAATGGCAACAACAAACACTTACATAGCACTTAGAACACCCTAAGCACTGTTTTAAGTGCTGACACATCTTAACTCATTTAAGGCAACTGTTTTGGCCCCTTTCAATATTAAGAACATGTTGCTACCTGTATTGGCCTCCTAGCCCCACCCCAAACTTGCCAATAGGAGGGAAATCCCTTTCTCTCCCATTGTCAGCCAGAGTGACATTTCTGTCTTCCCAGTCAGGGCATACTCAGATTGCATATGGCCGATAGCTGGCTTCTCCCAAATTCTAGCAGTCCTAGCTTACTAGATTACAATATAAAGTGTAGGCTTCCTAGGAACAGATACTGTGTTTGCATTCACATTTTTAAACTCGTTTTATAATGAAAATGAGTAGGAAACGTTTATACATACATATATACATGCATATGCATTGATACGTTTATCTCATATATATGAGATACACATGATATACATATGAGAAAACAAATGTCATATATATATAGTCATATATATATGAGAAAAACATATATAAAAATTAGAGAGAAGAGTGTAATAAACCTTTATAAACCAGTCCTAATTTCAACAGTTATCAACATGTGAATAATCTTGCTTCATCTATACCCCACCCACAGAATTATTTTGAAGCAAATTGCAGACATCCTATTATTTCATCTATAAATACCTCAGTATGCGTGCCAGTTATCAGTTTAACATTCCGCAGCTCCAAACCCACCCTTCTTTGTTCCAGTGTGTGATTCTGGAGCTGGACCCTAGAAACATTTCTCTTTTGCCAGCTGGCAAGATGTTAAGCTTTATCGTTAGAGGACATCAGGGGGACCCTGGAGGCGGAAGGGGTGTCTCTTCCAGGCCTCACTGTGCTCTCCCCTGCCTGTTCTTATAGTCGCAGGCAGCCGCAGCTCAGGAGCCGCATAGGGGCACTTACCTCCCAGAGAGTTTGGCAGCACCCAAACGGGTGGCTTCCCGGTGAGTTCTGCTGGCATCTCAGCCAACCTCCCAGTGAGTCTCACATGTGCTCAGCTGGGGTCTTCTCATGATTTTATATATGTGTGTGTTTGTATACAGCTATATGCAAAACATTTCCATAATTCTAAAGTTATAGCTACAAAACAAAGAACATTTAGTGCAGTCTAGCTTCCATTCGTGTCCTCTTCCCTTTCCTTTAAGAAATCATTTTTCATTAATTTGTCAATTCTACCATTTTTAAAGATAAAAGCAAAAATATTCACATTCCCCTTTCTTTAAAAAAGGTAGCACACTATATGTACTATTTTGTACCTTGCTTTTTTCCACTTAACAGTATATCCTGAAAATCACTTCGTAAATGTAGAGACGTCTGCTGCAGTTGCTTAGTATTCCCTGAGTGAATGCACGGTATTCAACCATCCCTGAACTGGTGGACATCTGAGTTGTCTCCAGTCTTCTGCTATTATAGGCAATGCTTCAGTGAACATGTCTTTTCATTTTTGTATCAGAGTATCTTCGGTATTGTATCAGTTAGCTTTTGCTATCTATAGCACATTACCTCAGAACTTAGTGGCATAGAGCAACATCATTTATTAGCTCAACATTCTGTAGGTCAGCAATTTGGGCAGAGCTCAGCCCTGTCCTTCCTTCTGCTGTTTTCACTCATGTGACTGAAGTCAGCTGTCAACTCAGTTGGAACTGGAGAGTCCAAGGTAGATTCACTCACATGTTGGGAGGTCGGTCAGCTGCTGGCCAAGAAGCCACGAGTGGCCTCTCACCCTCTGGTAGGCTAGCTGGCACTCACTTATACGTTCTTGTCGCACTCTCAGGGTTCCAAGCACGTCAAGAGAAAACAAGACCCAGTGCACAAGTACTTTTCAATCTTCTGCTTGCGTTAACTTTGCTACTGTCCTAGGGTATTCAGACAAGCTCATTGTTATGGGGAAGAGGGTGACTACCCAAAGATATGCACACAGGCAGAGGTATTCTAGCAGTCATTTGCAATCTGTCACAGGGATAGATCTCCAAAGACAAGGTTGTTAAGTCACAGGGCAAATTCAAATGTAAAATTTCCAAATCCCCCAACCTCCTAACCCTAAGGATTAGACCATTAGTATTCCCTCCCACTATGAAGGAAAGTGCCTGTTTCTCATAGTGTCAGTGCCCATACAATAGTGTATGTTTTCAAACTTTAATATCTTTGTCAATCTAAAAGTGAGTGATGATATCTCAGCGGCAATTTAATCTGCATCTCTCAATATGAGTGAGGTTGAGCATTCTTTTCATATGCTTAGGAGCCATTTGGATTTTATCTGTGAACTGCCTATATTTCTTGTCCATTTTTTCACTATCAATCGCTACAGAGTGATTGGTCTTCTCTACTTTTACAAGCTTTGTATATATTAGGACTATTAGCCCTTTGTCAGTGATACAAATTTAAATATTTTTCCCAATTTATCATTTGTCTTTATGCTTTTTTAATCGTGCAATCTTTCCTTTGTTTCTGGATTTTGAGCCATTGTTAGAATAAGTTTTATCCATTCCCAAATAATGGGGGAATTCACCCATGTTCTTCTAATATTTGTGTGTGTTGGGAGGAGGGGATCTAAATATTCCAGTTTCCCTATCAAGATACCACCTCTGTTGTAAACTAAATTTCCTTAACTAATTGGGTATATATTCAGTTGACATTTAAAGTATGACTAATTCCAAGTGAAAATGTGAATTAGTCAAATTCTGTATTCCTGTTCTCCATCTCTGCCTCTACCTACAGCTGAATTTACACTCCCTTCTAAAACCAATTCAAACCCCATCTCCTGTCCACACTGTCCAGTGAGTCAGCAGGAGCCTCCCAGTTTCCATATTGCTAGGTAGTTGAAAGTACAAATTCCTGGTTTGTGATCTCAGGCAAATTATGTCAATCCTCCTAAATCTTAGTCTTTTTATCTGTAATCTGTGACGATAACAAGACCTCCCTCACAGGGTCATTTAATAGAATCAATGAGATAATGTAGGGAACTCACTAGTATAGTACTGGCACATAGTAAGTGCTCAATAAATTATGGGTCACCCATTAGAGAAGTGGAAAGACCAAGTAATGAAAAAAGGAAAATACCTAAGACTGGGAAATGCGGAGCTTAATGCAGAAAAAGCTTTGTTGGCAGCGATTAACATGTGTGTATATAAACATGTGTGCACAAACTGGGAAAGAACACACAATTGTGTTTTCTTTAGTGTGTTTCATCCAGGGATGCTTCCCTATAGATGAGAGTGGTGGGCTCTTTGCTTGGCAAGGAACTTTTACACTCTTGAGTATAATAACTCTGAATTCCTACCTGTGAGAAGAAAAGGCAAAACCGTAAGGAGTAGAAGACACTTCTGGTCAGCTCAAACCTTAAGAAAATCAGAGTTTTCGATTCAAAATGTGCTAAATAGCTGAGCACTTGACCTGCAAACACTGAAGTTCCAAGGTGCCTCTTGCATGCCTGGAGCTCCATCCCAGAGGACTTCATGTCATGTCCTGCCAGAGGTTCCCCTTCCAACTCCTGACTCAGAGCTGCTTGGGGCAGATGGTATGTTCCAGGTAGCCAACTCCTTCCAGCCACACCCGTGGGACTGCAAGCCCTCCTACTCAGCTGGTCTTCATTCTAGCAGTTTCTACCCCAAGAATCTAGGATGTCAGATGTAAATTTTGAGGGGGAAAAAATAGATATTAGTAAGGGCAGTCCTGGGGCTAAATTGAAACAAGACAGAATAAAAAATACCAAGGTCATGGAATTACACTTGTGAGGTGTGTGAGGGTGCTGGGTTTGTTAGCACTCTGGCATGGCTGGAACAGGAGTTACATAGCTCAGTGAGGCAATCTAGAGCTGCCCTTGGCACACGTGAAACTTTTACCTTTATTTAAGCTAAGAGTGGTTTTTAAAATATCAGAAAAGTGACTGCCACTGGAGCCATGGGGAGGGGGGTTTGCTTGGGAAGATGCATGAGGGAAGTTTCTGGAGTGATGGCAATGTTCCATATCTACATAGGGGCTGGAGTTAAACAGGTGGCATAAGCATTTGTTAAAACTCACAAATGTACACCTGAGATTTGTGCATTTCTTTGTAAATTTTACACTAAAAACAGCAAAACCTTGAAATCTAGTGAACAGGCATGCTGAAATAGAGAAATATTTAGTGCACTGATGTCTGCAATTTATTTGAAATGTATTAAAAATGGACTAATGGATGTCCAGAATAGGATGAATAAAAACAAACATAGGGCTTCCCTGGTGGCGCAATGGTTAGGAATCCGCCTGCCAATGCAGAGGACATGGGTTCAAGCCCTGGTCTGGGGGGATCCCACATGCCGCGGAGCAGCTGAGCCCGTGCGCCACAGCTACTGAGCCTGCGTGCTAGAGCCCCCGAGCCACAACTACTGAGCCCGGGTGCCACAACTACTGAAGCCTGCGTGCCTAGAGCACGTGCTCTGCAAAAGAGAAGCCACCGCAATGAGAAGCCCGTGCACCACAACAAAAGAGTAGCCCCTGCGCGCTGCAACTAGAGAAAGCCCGCTCGTAGCAACGAAGACCCAACACAGCCAAAACTAAATAAATAAATAAAATTTTAAAAAAGAAAAAAAACATAGATGGTAATGGTAAAATCACGCTGGTGAGTACACAGGTGTTTACACTACAATTCTTTCAACATGTTTGAAATTTTTCATAATAAAACGTTGGGGAAACTTACTTAATACTTTATCAGAAGCAAACCAGCAAACTCTGGATACACAGCAATCCTGAGGACTGTCACTGGGAAAATAGAATTCCTTCCAGCACCCTCTGCTCTCCCCTTGGCCACTGACCTCCTCCCTGACACAAACCCTGGCCCACACATCCTTCCTCTTCCCCTGTACCTTCATAATCATGCCCTCACCCTCTGGGCAAAGGTGAATGGAAAAACAGCACAGGGTACTCAGGTATTGGGCAGACTTCATGATGAAGACTCAAGCCGACATGCTATCCTCATAATCATGGTAAATTGTCAGCACACGTACTATTCTGCACCCAGAAGACTGTAAAATCTTGTTGTTTTTTTTTTAAAAAAAACCTAACGCAGTTATATAAATTGCTTAATATTCCAGATTTTAAATTATAGAAAAGATTGTCTCCTACTAATGGCATGGAGAAATGACCAGTATTCGCCTCTTATTTCCACTGCTCACGGAGAAAGAACATAACATTTGTTAAGCCCTAGATACAGAACAGATGCTTTGCATACATTGACTCACATAGTTCTCATAGCCCTGCCAGCATATAGCCCCAATATCCTCATTTCATAATGAAGCTCATGATTATAGAGCCAGTAAATAGTAGATCTAGGACTCAAACCAAGATCTCCTCAGTTCAAAACCAGTTCTTTTCACCAAAGCACATTGTCCCTGGCACTTAAAATAGGTTATGTTCTGCAAAGCTAACATAGCTCCAAGAACAACAGCAGTCACTTGGCCAGGATTTGACAAAATACCACTAGTAAAGGAATAAAATTTATAAGGGCAGTTCGTGTTCTACTTCAACTGTTTTTACCAAACCACCACCCACCCAAAGGTATTTTTAACAGTTTACACGTCCCACCAGTATTATTGTTAAATGTAACAAGCATACAAAACTTGGCAACTATTCCCATATTTTCCGTAGCTTTAGGGGCAGTTCAGGGTTTAATAAACCTGCTTAACTGAGGGGAATTTATTTTTGATGTCGGTACTGCCTGTTCATAAACTAGAATTAAACAGATAGCCCAACTTCTCCTTAATGATCTTCCATATGATGCTTAAACCATCAAAAACTCCTATCCAATAATGAAATAATGGAACCTTTTCCTCACATTAAGCCAGATTTCTATACTACTGAAACGATATAGTAATCACCCAGTAGATGGCACTAATTGTGCTGACTACCCTGTTTCTATTGATTTTCTATCTTAATTAATCCAGAGACTTAGGTCAGAGGTCTTACTCAGCTCCCTACTAGGGTTATAAATATTTAAAACAAAAGACTAGCCCCACATGGCAGTCAAATCATACCTGGTATATTACTTCTTTATGTAAAGTATTTATGGTATCCATCTCTCTGAACAGAACAGGATTAAGATCTGTAAGTGGTAGGTTCTGTAGGCATTCTCAGTAATATTTATCATGCCTCCAACCCCACCAGCATCTCTCTACATAACAAAGTAGGAAACTGAGGAACGCTTTGGGGGATAGGAGGAAGGTAGAAGATGCTGCAAACAGATTTGCTGAAATAAGCAACAATAAAATCTTTTTTTTTTTTTTTAACAGAAACCTAGGGTGAAAAGGCTTATTTTCACTTTGATCTATATAGGTCCAAAGGAAGTCAGGCAATTCCACTATGGGTAATCTGACCTTAAAATATTCTATTTGAACCTAATTCAAAACTCAGTGCTCAGCTCACATCCAGAGGCCATACTCAAAACTCCATTCTGCTGGGAACTACTCTGCTTTACCCATCAATTCTGACCTTCATAGATATATGCTTCCAAGTACAATTCTTCCACATTTTATAATACAGAACCTTGGTATATTCTGGCCTCACAAAGATAAACTGGTACATGTATGTGTGTACATACACTTCAAAATTATTTCTTTGTTAATGGGAGATATCAAGGGTAGGGGACGAAAGTTTTCAGGGACTTTGTTTCAAGTGCAGCTCTCCCAGACCTACACTTATAAACTCTCCTCCTGGTAGAGAAATAATCCATACATTTAACAAGTTCCTGGGAAGAATCTCATATAGGTTTATAAACCATTCTTTGTAAGTTTTATTCAACATCTATTCAATTTGTGGACCAAAAAACTGGACTCTCTCTTCTATGTCCAAAAGCATAAATTTTGATGGCGTGAAATATTTTTAAATGTACTCAAATTTTTGAAAATGGTTAAAGACCTGATTTTAAGGACATGTCAATGGTCCTTCAGTTGAGGCTGTTAGACAACACACATGGTGTGACAGTGAGGACTGTGGTGTGTCAACAGCCTCAAGAGACCTGGGCTCTAATACAATTCAACATCTAGTCCCTAAGTTTTCAGGAGGCACGTTTTTAAAACTTTGGGAGCCACGGTAAGATTGTGTATTACCTATCAAGACCTTTAAAAAGACTTAAGTGATTAAATGTCTACTAGCCAAACTTGTTAAAATGTTCATCTTCTTTACATCATACTGATTACCTCATTGTGGTAAACAGCTCTTCGTAACATCTTTGGACATAATGTTCTTCATGAGGAAACATACTAAATAAGGGGCTTGTCAGTCTGGACTTGATTCTCTTGCCTGTGATTAGTGCTTTAAGAAACATCATTATACCCTTTTAGTTCAGAAACCTGGAGTAATGTGGTCACAGCTCTGGAAGACAAATTCTTGTGCATCCCTAACAAAGCAAACCTTGAGGAATTTGGAAAAAACTTGAATACACCTGGAAAGTAGAATGTTTTTCTCCCTCGGGTCCTAACATACTATCATTCACGATAGTGCTGTTTTGCCAAGGTCACAATTAGATTTCCTCAGAAGCATAACTTAACTGTTAGTCATTATGGCTACTTTGTGAAATGTGGGCTGTTTACTCCATTTACTTAATAATTGGCTGGAACCTCAATACACAGATTTTCACTACGGCCAAGTATATCTGCTTTTACCCCTGTCATTAAACCCATACCAGAGATCGACTGTGACCCTCTTCTACTAGAAATGTTCACCTTCATAAGACAGGGGATAAAACAAATTAAGAGAAGGAAAAATAGATTAAAAAAAAAAAGAGGCCACCATAGGGCAAGTTTTCCCAAGAACAAGTCTAGAGGTAAGAACAGACTTTGGTGTGGAAAAGTGTTCCATGTTGATACTGCTTTTCACATGGTTTTCTGGTTTGTTGTCTCTAGAACTTTTGTGAATACATTAAAGTCTCTTAAGAGTCATGGCAGCCTAAAAGTGCTTGGAGCAATCAGTCATTATGGTACATTATGATACTTAATGGTATTATTAAGGTATAAGAAAAGGGAAGTCACCTCAGTAAGCAAACTGGAATGTCAGATCCACATAAACTTAAACTAACAACTGCTACTGTGTCTTAAGACTGATGTAAAATATTCTCAATTTGCACCTTCTGAGAAAACTTTTTAGTTTATCTTAAAACTTCCTATACTTTAAATGTTCTTTATATATCATAAGATTACTTTTTTACTAACCTCACATCTGTTTTTAGTATCACTCCCTTGGCATTATTACTCAACCCAGAAAAGTAAACACCCTTAAAATGTTAAATGATAAAAATACAAGTGACAAATACTCAGTGATACAAATATTTAGGGTAGTCTAAAGCTAAACTGTCCTCAAATTTAAAACGCAATTACTAAACCTACAGGAACAAAGCAAAATTGAGTTGGTATACTATAGGAAAACCAGTCTAAGTGTCCATGGGAAAGCATACTGCAGCTTTCACTATTACACATCATCATCTGGGCTTATGGGTTTCATCTTTCCATGTCTGTACTGTAGCAACTCCCAAACAACCTGCCTAGACAGGAGGGGCCACCTGCCTAATGAGACTTCAATCCACTTTAGAACTGGTTTGTAAAAATAAAGTGGGACCCAAACCTAGCAGTGTGTATTTCTATACTAAATGGCTTTTGTTTTCGGGAAGGTGTTTAAACTTATTTAAAAGTTGATAGCTGAAAGCACCAGGAAGGAGGAAGGTAGGAAACTTTCTTCCTCTTAACTTCTTGATGAGTACTGTCCAAGCAGGCTGGGAAGGCAAATGTTCATTATGGATTGCAACTCACTTTGCTTTGGTTTTGAAGGCTTTCCTTAAGAAAAAAGAAATTTGTTAATAAATGATAAAAAAATACAGAACAACAAGGTTAAATGATTGAGGCAAATGTCAATTACAAGAGTAAAAGATAAGGTCTTTCTCTACTTAATCGCAACACAATAAAGGGTAACAATACTTCCACACCTAACCCTGCATTTTCTTCTGTTCTCGAGGTATGACTAGACAACAAACATTTGACTGCTTATTATGAGCCAGAAGTCATTCTACTCATTCACACAGGAAAATCTTAACTATACAAAGGGGTAATATTACTCACTTACTTGTTTTTATAGTTATGGAACCTGGCTTACAGAGGTTTCAAGTGGAATAACTTGCCCAACATCCCAGGTGAAGAGAAAATAAGGCCAGGATTGGAAGCTCAGCAATCCATACTTGATTATTTTAATCTTCCAGAACTCCAAAATCCTTTCTTTTAAAATGACCTTTAACACTAATCTCCCACAAATAACTCAGTGTTAGTGCTCCTACATCTACTGAGATTTAAAAAAAAAAAAAATTATGTACTAATTTGTAATTTTTTTTACTCCAAACATCTGTAATTTTGTGAACATCTTAAAAAAATACTAGTCACAAAGCCAAATTAACTATAATCATCAGTATATGAATAAAGGAAAAACTTATTTCTATAACATATAATCCCCAGTTACTGAAATACTATAAACAATAAGCTTCTTGAGATTATTCATTATTTCGTCTACCCCTTAACACTATCCACACAGTGCCTAATATGTGACATACTGAAATACCTGTTAGACACACTGGATTAGAGCAAACAAATATCTGGCACAAATTTTTATATTTAAACGCTTTGGCACTTTCAGAAAACAAAGTCCACTTAAATTATTGTTATTTGAGGTGGGGAAAAAAGACAGTGACAAATACAAAGCTAAGCAGTCACCAGGCTGAAGTCATCATTACAATTACAGTAAAAGGTACTGGCTCTCCATTGTAAACCATTAAAAGAGCAAAAATAAGGTAGGTCTGTTAACATTAACGCAAGTTTTATTCAAGAGATAATGTTGAAGAAGAGTTTAATTCCAGCAAAGGAAAAATTTACCAGTTATCCACCATACAGTAAGAAGTGGAACTGGACACCACTTACAACACATAAATAAATTCTACCTTTACATTTCTAAATAAAGCTGTATTTGCTTCTTTGAGAGAGCCATTTCTTAACTTTTGCTGATAAGGCTTTGTGAATTGTGTTCAGAAACTGACAATAAACACACACACATACCCTCAAATAAAGTAAGAACCTAGGAATTTCACTCCAGGCTGAGTTTCTGCAAGTACCTAGGACGCCATAAATTAAGATTACATTTTTCTACATAAATTCAATTTGAATTGCCTTCACTATAATATTTATCTACCATAATTTGTAAAAATTAGATCAATGTTTATTATGACTTCATAATTCCCTCAAATTAAACTTCAATATTTGACATAGTAGTTTAAGAAAATAAACATTCAAGGCCTCAGTTTTAAATTTCCATTCAGTGTAATGCACGAAGCTGGTAAGTATTAACAGGACTACCCTAAGATAAAGTAAATGTAGCTTTCTTCTAAAAATTTCTTGTTATAATACAGATCACATTCTATTCCATAATTCTGATAAAGAATATGTTTTTTGGTAACAGAACAAGAGTTTAGGATGATTCAGTCCCTGGAAAATCTTAATGGCAGTCACTCAATGGAGAAGTCAATCATTCCTGGAGTCACAAACACTCAAAAATTGCTGTTAGCATTAACCATGTTTTTGCTTTTTTGGTGGTTATTGCGTTAGCTGGCAATATCTGTTTTTAAGACAAAAGAACATCTCCCACTAAGCCTGCTTTAGTTGGCCATATCTGTTTTTAAGCCAAAAGAACATCTCCCACTAAGCCTTATTTTAAAAATTACAAAGTTTGTACAGAAAATAGACTCATAGAGGCTAAAATGCTGATGTCGTAAGTAACTCACCCATGAAATGGGTGCAGGTATTTTAGAGGATATCCAAAGATCTTTTTGCTCTAAAAATAAATGCCCCTATTCTTCAGTGTTCCCATTCTTCAATAGGATACTCGAGCAGCTTAATAGTTCTGCTATAAAAAACAAACCACTCTTGTTAACAAACCAAAAACATAAAAGGAAACCGATAAAGGACAGTTTTCACAGTTAACAATAAATAAAAGTGCAGTAAGTGTTCAAGTAGGGCACGTAGTTTAAAAACTACATGTGTGTATTTGGCATAGGTCATCTTTTAAAGGCTCTCCGAGGGTCCCTGCCATTACTTATTGTGGTCATGACTGTTTGATTATTAGCTGTTCCTGGTAGCTGTGGATTTACAGGTCCCCGGCCATTGCTTCTACCAGCATATGAAAATTGGCATCCTCTTGCTTCTGAGCCAGTTTGAACACCGTTTCCTAAAAAAGAATATAAAAAAATCATCACCATTTTCAAATAGAAGTACATCTATTTGAAGTTGTAACACATGCTATTAATGCTTACAAGTATTATGGAAAACAAACTCCTTTATTTATTTATTTTATTTTATTTTTTTAAACTACTGGAAAAAACTCAGCTTGAGTCCTAGGTTTTCCCAAATGTATAATTACTGTAAATATATTAACTTGATGCTTGCATTACTAGGGAGAGGAAAAAAAAGAGCAACTTGGGTAACAGAATGAGAAATCAATAAAGTAGGAAAAAAGCATAGTTAATGCACTACCTACATTATAAGGGAAAAAGCAAAAGCAAAATGGTATATAAGTATTGGCATTTGGTTCAAATAAGGTTAACAATGTTTTAAAAGAGACACGTAATTCTAACGTTTTAAAGGAAAAACCAAAGCGTCCCACAGCATAATGATCATCAGCTGTGCTCAAACATGTAGACAACAGGTCAAATAAAACTTCAGCCACCTTAATGAACTCCAATCACAAAAGACTTTTCCTCTGGTCTTTAAGAATAAAGGCTTCAAAAGACCTTTAACAAGGATGTAACAACCACTGACCTTTGAGAGCATTTGAGGGGTAAAGGCCAATCTTTTAAAGAGGCAGCTATGAGCATGTGAAAAACTAAGGTGAGCATCAATCTGAAGATAAACTGCTTTCAGTACACAAAAATAACCACTTATTCTGCATCTATTATCAATAATCACTAGATTACAGAAATTTTGTAAAAATCAATGGAAAATAACATAATGAATCACCAAAACTTAGATTTATTATTAGCCAACGTTCACCCAGTAACTGGCCCAAATGTTTAAATATAGAATGTGCTCAATAAATTAGCTTAAGAGGGAATCTGCTTTCTAGAAAAATCAGTTATATTTTCATAAGATAGATTCCCTTAATTCTTACACCTGATAACAAATATACCAAAAAAAAAAAATCTTACCCACTGGTCCAAATGTACCTGTACCCATATTACTATTCATGGAATTATTCTTCTGTTCACTGTGTGCCTATTAAAAAAATGCCTTAATGTAATCAAATGAAGATTTTCAAAAAACCATATTATTATAACATGTTGTAGCCATTGTTTTTTTTTAAACTTTCAAGGGTTTTTAAACAATTTAAAAAGATTTATCCAAGTCCTTTCAATGTTAAAATATTCAGGAATGTTTCCAGACCTTTCAAAGCTTCTGTTACATCTTACACCTTCCTGATAATTACTCCCTGCTCCTCAAAAGTGCTAAACTGCTAAATGGCACATACAGTAATCCCTCAGTATCTCAGGGGGATTGGTTCCAGGACCCCCCAGATACCAAAATCTGAAGATGTTGAAGTTTCTTGTGCAATATGGCGTACTGTAGTCAGCCCTCTGTATAGGAACATTTTGCATCAGCAAATTCAACCAGTGCAATCCCAGTTGGTTGAATGATCCATGGATATGGAGGGCTGACTGTACATTTCATATATGATACTACAGATACCTATACAGACTCACTCACAAAACATATAAAACGGAAAAGAATTCCATTAAAGAATCTTTAAAAAGATTCTTTTTAAAATTGTCTCCATTATACTTAGGGTATGAAAAGCTTGGCAACCTAGCCACAGATTTATAGTACATAGTCAAAATTAGCTTAATCATAAAAACAGACAATACATTTGGATTAATTACCCCTTTGTTCTGCTGTCCTCGATAATCTGGGTTAGGTTCACTGAAATTTGGCACTTCTGAATAAACCATACAAAATCTGAAAGACAATAAAGGACAATTTGAATGACTTCTGAAATAATCAACCTTTCTTTACATAACATGCATAACTTTCAGGAATAAAGAACGTAGATGTCAAATGAATTACCAAACAGCAATATGCTAACTAACTCTATTCATTTACAACAAAAACTTTCTAAATGCTTATGTTTCATTAAAAAAAAAATCAAATATTTGATTGCCTACAATGTTTAAAACATTCTATTTTGTATTTTAATTCTTCTTCTGTCCTTATCAAAGATCAAGGACACAGAAACACATCTTTGTCCTGTTTTTCCACATAGGCTGGTTGATGCCTCTGAACCATGTTTATTAGGGTTCCAGAGTTTTTCCAGCAATGGTGATGGATTTGCACTGATCCACTCACACACTTTCATCCCGTCCCTCTTTGACCAATCACTGTGAATCTGCAAAGATAATCATTCAAGGTTAAAAGTGGATTTTGCAGGCATGAATAAAGACAACTGGCTATCAAGACACGGTTTATCCCAATGCTTCTTATCAGCTGACTATGGTGTATATTGATAAACATTATGCACGAGCATTTTCTTAGCTCCTCAACCCACAAATAAATCAGAATCAGTTTTGGTAACTCCTGGACTGACCCTGACAAAGTCACTATGTATTGAGTGACCCCCAGTGGTTCTTCACATAACTGACCTCCATTATTATAAATACCTCTCTATACATGAAAGTCAGAACAGGATCCTCAATCTTTCTGTAATATTGATGCTAAGACCTCTCATAACACGTTGCTCTACTACTACTCTAAGTACGAACATAAGTGAATCCTAATTTTCTTCCTAAGCGAAAGCAAAGTGTTACCAGTTTCTGATCTTTAAAAGCTAGCAAGATTGCTTATTTTTCCCAAAGTATCTTATTCCTGTAGTGTAGAACACATTCTTCCTTCCTTCCTTTATTTATTTATTTATTTTTGGTGCCACTTGTGGCTTCTCTCTTTAGATATCCTCTATTTTGACAGGCATTAAGTTGATGTCAGGCATTAACCAAACAGAATGGATTTTATGATTTGGCTCATTGCCTACACCATACTTTATGAGTACATCCCAAATGTCTAGGCCAGCATGGAGGCTGAATTACCTTTACACCCCTAGAGAGGATGGTTCCTCCAAGTCAGGGTGGAGATTACCACGGCAGTAGTTTATAGAAGCTTGCATTGTGGCTGCCTGTACGGTACCTAGACTGTGGATAAATACAGGACTTCAATTGTCATTGCTGCAAGTCCTTTTACATACAGAACTTACTTCAAATGGCATTTGTGACATCTGAAAGATATACATTCCCAAAGCCTACAGAAATGGTCCCACGGGGACTGTCTCAAGTGCAGCTTCTTAATGCTCTTTGCCAGGAAAAACTGACATTCTCAACCACAGGAAACAGTACTGATAGGTGTTAAACTAGCACATACATGCAAAGTTAAGCTGCTGCAAGCATTCAGTTTACAGTCAAAAAGTCAACAAATAGGTTGATCGTTTATACCTACCAGTTATTCTGTACATATTATTTGTAATTTATTCAATTATATGAAAGGCATCTTGATACTTACTCCCCAATTTTCTGAAGTTCTCCACCCCTTCCAGTATAAAGTGTCAGACATCCTTTCCACATGGATGCATACCTAGAAAGAAAAGAAACATCAGTTCTATGGAAATATGTATATTTCCTTCTACTTAAATCAAATAAATCTTTATACTATTTTTTTTTGTATTGGGGTGCAGGTGGGGCTCAAACCCTGTATCTACCATTGATTAACTTGTTACTTACTAAGGAATGATGCAAAGAAAACTCTATCGCCAAATTTTGACATAATTATATAAACGATAACTAACCCTAGAAAATAGAAGTCTTTTTGCAAAGCAAGCATTGTTATACTCCAAAGATTACATCTTTAGTCAATTAAGAAAGGGAGAACATTCAAACTGCAGAGATTCAAGCAGAATTACTTTTCAAACACAGGGCATATAAAATCAACACCCTAGTGTTTACTTTTACACGCATGTACTTGGTCTACCAGATATTGATATATATTTTCCTTTGCCTCCATAAAACACATAGGCTAGTATGTGTTATTCCTAAGCTACTGAAAATTTAGTAAAATTTAATCAAGGGGCTAAAAAACTATGATCACAAATCTTTCGCTTATCTGCTTTTCCAAATTCCCAGTTTTTAGCAACAACTTGGCTGAACGATTATTTACTGAGAACAATTTTGAATGCAGGAAGCATCATTAGATAAAATAATCCTATTCACAAATCTAAGACAAATGTAAATTCATCAATATTATAAAATAAGCCCAAGGCTTGGTTTTCAGTGGTTCTTTGTACAACTACTATGGTAACTTCATGATTTAGAAAGATAAATTATAACCAAATATTGCTTAAGTATAATGATAGTTCATCTTTTAATACAGGTTAATAAAATTTTTCTCATTTCACATTATATATTTCTCTTCATTTAGTAAAGGTTATTTATTAAAGACTCCATTCACCACTTTTAAGTTACACAAAAAGTAACTTAGGAGACAGTGCACTAATATTTCACCTTACTAAAGTAAAAATTAGTGCCTATTTTGAGAGAAAATTTGAAGTTACTACAACTAAAACATTTAACTTTCACTTATTTCAGGAATGAGATCAATGTTTGCAGCGTTTTCTGATATGCATCCCAATATTCAAATTACCATTATTGAGATGTATACCTTTTTTCAAAAGCTACTTTTCTTAGATTCAACCAGAATTTAAGGGCCTTACAATGGGCCAGACTCTGCTAGATATGTTACTTTAGTAAGGTATAAATATTCCCATTTTACAGAAAAGGAAGTTGAAAAGTGTAATAACGTCAAGGTTACACTGAAGTAACAGTAGAGTTTCTTTGGTTTTGAATTTTCCTTTAAACTGTACTCCTTGGTAACTATACTCCTTAAAATCCTATAGATACTATAAGGCTACTGACTTAGTTTTTCCAGTTTTTTTGATGGACACATCTATGTATTTTCCGTGACTACAAAATATGAAATAATTGAAAAGAGATGCCGTTTACAGTGTATAAAATAACTTCTAATCACTGGATGAGATACTTTGGCAGCCAAAAAACTTTAATTATTCTAATTCTTACCATATCCTCCCAGGTAGAAATTCTCTTTTGTGCAAGTTAAAGATGTGGAAGTTTAAAAGACATAGCCAGTGTCATAATGAGTCAGTGTATAAGAAAAAAAATGTCCTGACTCTCACTTCCTTCTTCGATGATACTATGCCTCACTTCCTGAAGATGTTGTAAGACCTGTAAAATACTATCAAAGGGCTCTAAGCTCCTACTTTCAGGGTGATCCAACACTTTTCTGAGATTCTATGTACTTTGCCAACGTCAATCTCCACCCACTTTTCCTACAGTTATCACCAGTGAATTATTACAATTCTACTGACCACAAAGCTTCCAAAATCTATTTTTAAGACCCCTTTCTGGCATTTTATCCTCCTAATACTTGGTAAATCTCTAAAGGCAGTCTAATTACTAATCAAAAAAAAAAAGGTTGTACTAAATTATTTTTAAAAGCCAATCTGCCAACTAACTCTTTTGGACAGAGGTATCATAGACATCTTTCTGCCAAACATTTTCTGCACATCATTTTGTTTTTGTACAACATTGACCTTACAGCAGTAGGCACAAGAAATTATTTTCAAGAACGTGACTTCCAGATATTGTAAACTTCCCCTCTCAACTTTTACATCCGAGTACAAATCTGACACACTACAAAACCTACTAAATTCTCCAGCTACAATCTCGATTTACGTCCACACTGTCTAAATGAGTATACAAATAAAATACGGGCAGGATCTCAAAAGTCATTAAAAAGGGGAAAAGTTTGGAAAAAAAGCTAAGTGACAACTATATTAAATAGTTTATGAAAAAGATGAAGTATTGATTATGTTAGTTTTAACAATCTACTAAAAAGACTCAGTAATCCCAGAACAGTATTTAAAAATCTACTTAATCTGTAAACTGAGGGTGGGGTTGTTTAGATTCGGCTGAAACTGACTGCTTTTAAAGGCGAAGGTGTTACATCCCAATGCCGTCCATCACCTGAGGTTAACACTGAAGGGGCTTAAAAATCCTCGGGGTGGCCCACAGAAAAGATGAAATTTTAGAACTTGCCAAGGTCCCGGGCGTCAGCCAATTCCGATTCCGCAGACTCCTACTTGGGAGGCACTCTGATCCCCCAACCCTTTTATGCACACCTACCCTCTGGTCAACCGAATAATATCCCCTGGCTGTATAAGACCTCCGATTTCATCCCACACGGAAATAGTGATGCTGCCAGTTTTATCTGCTACTTTGCATGATCTCACTTCATGGCCGTCTTTGGTTTTGGTCACGCGTCCTGTGAGGATTTAAAAATCAAAATGGGGAGGGGTGTATTAGATAATGAGGACTTCCAAAAAGCTAACTCCTCCTCCGGGATCAAAATGCACCTGAAAGGTGGGAAGAGGTCGAGCCCCGGGTTCTCGCCGCAGGTAGGCTACGGCCCCAGCTCGGGCCAACGGGGCCACGTGGATGGGGGGAGGGGAGAGGAAAGGGAGGAAAGGGGGACGGGAGCCCCCGGCTCGCGGCGGCGGCGCCCTTCCCTCCTGTCCCGGGACGCACACAGGGCGGCGAGGCGGGCTGCGGACCCCACTTACCTATCTCCAGCACAATAAAGACGACATTTAAGTTTTTCAGTCCGGGCTTAATATCTTTTATAAAAAGAGGGGGGTCGTTGACCCCGTTCATACTGAAGCAGGTGCTGCTACGCTGCGGAGACTCGAGTGGGCAGGGAGCCTGACAAAGCTTCCCACCCCCCGGGCCAGGGGCGAGGGCAGAGGGGCGACCTTGGGCGGGGTTGGCGAGAGAAGGGGCAGAAAGCGGTTAGTCAGGGACCAATGAAACCAGTCCAGACGGCACTGAGCCTAAAAAAAAGGGGAGGAAAAAAATAAAAACAAAACCAAAAACGCTCACAAGTTTAAAAGAAAAAAAGACGAACCACTCCGCACACCAACCCCGCTCCCAACGGGGCGACAGGAAGGCAAGTGCGAGAACTGCCCCCTTCTTTGGATAAAAGGAAGAAAAAAAGACAGCGAGAGGACGCCTCTGCCCTGAGTCCCGCTCACACACACACACGGGCGTTGCCCTGTCTGTCCCGGGCTCCGGGTAGTGACGGGCTGTGACAGCGAACGCAGAGCAGAAACCAAACTACCACGCACCCAGAGCACCAAACACCGACTGCGGAACGCGCCCGCGCGCCGGCTGGACCCCCGGGTCGCCCCGCCTCTTGTGACGTCCCATGGCGAGCCCCGCCCTCCAGGCTCCGGGGAAGCCAAGGGGCGGAAACTGGCAGGCGACGCCAGCGCAGCCTCCCTCTTTCCTCCCCGGCATGTCAGCGCGGGCCCCGCCCCCTCAGCCGTCCAATCGGATCTCGGCTCCGCCCCACCCTCCTCCAGCTTCCGCCGTCGCTGCGCAGCGTCGGCTCTACCCTGCCTAGTCTTCCATCTAAAGGTTTCTATCACTTGCTGTCAGTCTTCTGGGTTTTCATGCATTTTTTTTTTTTCCCCTCAGAGTTCAGTCCTCCCGCCCCCCTGCCCTTTAGTTTCGCAGTCACTGCGAACGGTTGCTGTGTTTTAGGACCCAATGGGTACGCCAAAAAGTATGCAGTAGAGTAAGAACAAGGTTCAGGCTAGGGTGGCTGGTCTGGGTTGAAAGAAAAAAAAGGTAGGGATGGGTCCTTAGCTGTAAGGCAGGAATTTTAGGGCCGGAAAGGAAGTTAGAGATCCACTCAACGGCCTCATTTTAAGCATATTTAAAATTGAGATCCAGAAAGGTGAGGTAGTTTGCTGAAGGTCACCCAGGAACTTTGTGAGCAAGCAGGGCGTCAACACAAGTTGTCCAACCTAGTCTTGGTGCTTTTCACTCTATAATGCTAGGCAGATAGACAAGTAGTTAAATTCCTTTGCAAATGTATTATTTTTCCTTACCCTTCTCTAGATTACATCGCTTACCCATGTTGCTTTTCTTTATGCTTGTTTGTTTTTTAATAGACTATTTTTTAGAGTAGTTTTATGTTAGAGAGGAAGGTACGGAGATTTCCCTTATACTTTCTACCCCGACACAGGTATAACCTCTCCCCATTATCAGTATTCCCCCCAGAGTGGTACCTTTGTTGTAGCTGATGAACTTACATTAACACATCATCACCCAAAGTCCATATAATTTACCTTAGGGTTGGTTCTTGGTGTTGTACATTTTATGGTTTTGGACAAATGTATAATAACATGTATTCACCAATAAAGTATCATACAGAGTAGTTTCACTGCCCTGAAAATCTTTTGTGTGCCACCTACTCATCCTTCCGTCTCCCCTAACCCCTGGCAACTACTGATATTTTTACTGTCTTCATTTTCCAGTATGTCATATAGTTGAAATCATAACAGTATGTAGCCTTTTCATATTGACTTCTTTCACTTAGTAATACGTATTTAAGTTTCCTCCATGTCATTTCATGAGCTATCAAGTCATGCAGTTGTTTTCGTACATACAAAATAATTGTGTGACAACAGTGGGAGACCCTGAAACATTATAACCTGGGGAGGGAAAAGATGAATAAAGTTTTCTTTATGTTGTGTAGTGAAAAAGACATATGCTTTAGAAGCAAACCTAGGTGTGAACGATTTACTAGCTGTGTGACCTTTAGGACAGTTGATTAAGCTTTCTAGTCATAATTTAATCATCTGAAAATAAAAGGATGTCTACCTCACAGAGGATTGCATGGGCTCATAATAGTGCCTAGCAAATAGAAGATACTCAATAAATATTTTCTCCTTGCCTATTTTCTATGATTAAAGAAAAGGAGACAATAGTAGCTTAAGCTGTGATTACTTAATCTTTTCTACATTCTACTTGGTGATTGCTAATTTTTATACCCATTTTACAGATGATGAAATTCACCTGAGACCACATAGCCGGAGAAGGCCAAACTGAGTTTTGAATCTAGGCAATCTTGACCCCAGAGCCTTCCGGCCTAAAGGTAATTTTTAGACTTAAATTGCAGTAGTGGAATTATGAGTCAAAAACAGACTAAATAAAGTATTAGCAGCAACATATATCTATAGGGCTTTAGAGAATCATGTAATTAACTATTTGAGATGGTAACAGATACGTTGAGAAGAGTATCAGAGAATTTGTGTGGCAGAAGACTTTTTCTTTGAATCTTTCTGAATATTTTTAGCTCAACCACACCACTTCCCAAACACCTGCAAACAAACAGCATAGATATATTACAGCACAAGAAATGAGTTTCAACGATAATCACAACATTAACAGGGGAGTCAATACATTCTTAAGGAAGCAGAAGCTTTCAATTCATGGACAAATAAGGTCCAGTGTGCCAAAGACACTGACGTAATGCTGGAAAATGGTGTAACATGATATTATAAGCATGATTTCAATATCCAGTAAAACAATGATGAAACATGTGAGTTAATGGCAGAACCACATCCAACGTCAGGGCTCCCATAGACTCCCAGTCTGGCCCAGAGTTTAGGCAAAGAAAGTTAGCCACTCCCTGAACCCTGGGTCATTTGTTCCCAGAAAGGGGATTAGGTAGGACTGCTCAAACCAATTTACAGACATTTAGAAAGAGGAACCAGACACTTGGGAAGCCAGCCCCACAAAAGTAGAAGCTTGTGCTCAGAGGCACAGCCCAGCCCAGCCCTGCACTTCCCCCACAGGACAGAATTCAGTCGAACATCTCTCACTTCCTTTCCTCCTAACTCAGCAGTTCTCAGAAAGGAAATGGCAACAAGTGCTTTCTCATTCACCAAAACTAAAGGCAGTCTTGAGAAACAAGATGGTGTGGGCAGTTTAGGAACTCTTCAACCCAGGTCAGTTGGTTTAAACTATCCCTGATCACTCCTCAAGGGTGGTGGTTAATTTAAAAAAAAAGAAGAAAGGAGATGTCTAGAAGAGCAACTATTGCCACCCAAATAATCTTTCCTAATATTACCATTCAGTGAAATAAACAAAGATCCATCAATGCCCAGCCAGTTAGAGCGTAATGACTATATTGCTGCTTCTTTACTGTCTTTGCAGGATTACTTCGTGGTCTTGCTTCGAAGACTGTTTGTGGGCTTTCCACACTTTCATAGCCCAAACATAGACTTATTCTGAGATGATGAGAGGTTTATGCCCAGAAGCTCAACACCACTACTCCGTGTAAAGAAGATATTGCTTGGTCAGATCCAGTAAAACACCGAAGGGCATCCATTAGAATCTTGTGCATAAGTTTGCCCACCACCCACTACCCGTGCTCACTACCAGGTTCTGGTTTCTGGGACCCCAGTGGTCATTTTCACTTTCTTTGTACTATTCGTCTATTTTAAACTATTACAACATCAATAAAATACCTGGCCAAATACTATTTGATACTAGACATATTGTGCAGTGAAACTAACAATAAAAAAATTAACAAGAACTACAGTGTTCTCACATTACAGAGATAATCCACTTTGTAGCATAATTGGCAAGGTCAAAAATAAAAAGGTCTTAATCTTCTTTAAAACATTTAATCAAAAGCCTCATAAGTAATGTTTAGTAATATTTAAACACAAATCATCCCTAGAATGTTAAATGCTGACATGCCTTGAGGATTTGCTATGTATCAGGCATTTTACCTTAAAAGCACTGTATACTTATTTATATATTACTTAATAATTCATGTGAAGTGGGTTTTCTCATTTTATATACTAACTTATGAAGTGGAATTTAAAACCAACTGTCTGTTACATACAATGACCTTTTTTCCCAAACAGGTTATTTTCCCTAAAAAGTGCATTTCTTTTTTTATTAATTTTTGAATTTTATTTATTTTTTTATACAGCACGTTCTTATTAGTTATCCATTTTATACAGATCAGTGTATACATGTCAATCCCAATCACCCAATTCATCACACAACCACCCCCATCCCCCCGCCGCTTTCCACCCTTGGTGTCCATACATTTGTTCTCCACATCTGTGTCTCAATTTCTGCCCTGAAAACCGGTTCATCTGTACCATTTTTCTAAGTTCCACATACATGCGTTAATATACGATATTTTTTTTTCGCTTTCTGACTTACTTCACTCTGTATGACAGTCTCTAGATCCATCCATGTCTCAACAAATGACCCAATTTTGTTCCTTTTTATGACTGAGTAATATTCCATTGTATATATGTACCACACCTTCTTTATCCATCCATCTGTCGATGGGCATTTAGGTTGCTTCCATGACCTGGCTATTGTAAATAGTGCTGCAGTGAACATTGGGGTGCATGTGTCTTTTTGAATTGTGGTTTTCTCTGGATATATGCCCAGTAGTGGGATTGCTGGATCATAGGTTAATTCTATTTTTAGTCTTTTAAGGAACCTCCATACTGTTCTCCATAGTGGCTGTATCAATTTACATTCCCACCAACAGTGCAAGAGGGTTCCCTTTTCTCTACACCCTCTCGAGCATTTGTTGTTTGTAGATTTTCTGATGATGCCCATTCTAACTGGTGTGAGGTGATACCTCATTGTAGTTTTGATTTGCATTTCTCTAGTAATTAGTCATGTTGAGCAGCGTTTCATGTGCTTCTTGGCCATCTGTATGTCTTCTTTGGAGAAATGTCTATTTAGATCTTCTTCCCATTTTTGGATTGGGTTGTTTGTTTTTTTAATATGGAGCTGCATGAGCTCTTTATATATTTTGGAGATTAATCCTTTGTCCATTGATTCATTTGCAAATATTTTTCTCCCATTCTGAGGGTTGTCTTTTCATCGTGTTTATGGTTTCCTTTGCTGAGCAAAAGCTTTGAGGTTTCATTAAATCCCATTTGTTTATTTTTGTTTTTATTTCCATTACTCTAGGAGGTGGATCAAAAAAGATCTTGCTGTGATTTATGTTCAAGCGTGTTCTTCCAATGTTTCCCTCTAAGAGTTTTATAGTGTCTGGTCTTACATTTAGGTCTCTAATCCATTTTGAGTTAATTTTTGTGTATGGTGTTAGGGTGTGTTCTAATTTCATTCTTTTACACGTAGCTGTCCAGTTTTCCCAGCACCACTTACTGAAAAGATGTCTTTTCTCCATTGTATATACTTTCCTCCTTTGTCATAGATTAGTTGACCATAGGTGTGTGGGTTTATCTCTGGGCTTTCTATCTTGTTCCATTGCTTTTTGTTTCTGTTTTTGTGCCAGTACCATATTGTCTTGATTACTATAGCTTTGTAGTATAGTCCGAAGGCAGGGAGTCTGATTCCTCCAGCTCTGTTTTTTTCCCTCAAGATTGCTTTACCTATTCGGGGTCTTTTGTGTCTCCATACAAATTTTAAGATTTTTTGTTCTAGTTCCGTAAAAAATGCCATTGGTAATTTGATAGGGATTTCACTGCATCTGTAGATTGCTTTCAGTAGTATAGTCATTTTCACAATATTGATTCTTCCAATCCAAGAACATGGTATATCTCTCCATCTGTTGGTATCATCTTTAATTTCTTTCATCCGTGTCTTATAGTTTTCTGCATACAGGTCTTTTGTATCCCTAGGTAGGTTTATTCTTAGGTATTTTATTCTTTTTGTTGCAATGGTAAGTGGGAGTGTTTCCTTAATTTCTTTCAGATTTTTCATCATTAGTGTATAGGAATGCAAGAGATTTCTGTGCATTAATTTTGTATCCTGTAACTTTACCAAATTCATTGATTAACTCTAGTAGATTTCTGGTGGCATCTTTAGGATTCTCTATGTATAGTATCATGTCATCTGCAAACAGTGACAGTTTTACTTCTTCTTTTCCAATTTGTATTCCTTTTATTTCTTTTTCTTCTCTGATTGCTGTGGCTAGGACTTCCAAAACTATGTTGAATAATAGTGGTGAGAGTGGACATCCTTGTCTTGTTCCTGATCTTAGAGGAAATGCTTTCAGTTTTTCAACATTGAGAATGATGTTTGCTGTAGGTTTGTCGTATATGGCCTTTATTATGTTGAGGTAGTTTCCCTCTATGCCCGCTTTCTGGAGAGATTTTATCAAAAATCGGTGTTGAATTTTGTCAACAGCTTTTTCTGCATCTATTGAGATGATCATATGGTTTTTATTCTTCAGTTTGTTAATATGGTTTATCACATTGATTTATTTGCGTATATTGAAGAATTCCTTGCATCCCTGGGATAAATCCCACTTGATCGTGGTATAGGATCCTTTTAATGTATTGTTGGATTCTGTTTGCTAGTATTTTGTTGAGGATTTTTGCATGTATATTCATCAGTGATATTGGTCTGTAATTTTCTTTTTTTGGAGTATCTTTGTCTGGTTTTGGTATCAGGGTGATACCAGGGGTGATACCAGGTGATACCAGGTATCTTTGTCTGGTTTTGGTATCAGGGTGATACCAGGTGTGATACCAGGGTGATACCAGGTGACCTCATAGAATGAGTTTGGGAGTGTTGCTTCCTCTGCAATTTTTTGAAGAGTTTGAGAAGGATGGGTGTTAGCTCTTCTCTAAATGACTGATGGAATTCACCTGTGAAGCCATCTAGTCCTGGACTTTTGTTTGTTGGAAGATTTTTAATCACAGTTTCAATTTCATTACTTGTGATTCATCTGTTCATATTTTCTGTTTCTTCCTGGTTCAGTCTTGGAAGGTTATAGCTTTCTAAGAATTTGTCCATTTCTTCCAGGTTGTCCATTTAATTGGCACAGAGTTGCTTGTAGTAGTCTCTTAGGATGCTTTGTATTTCTGCGGTGCTTGTTGTAACTTCTCCTTTTTCATTTCTAATTTTATTGATTTGAGTCCTCTCCTTCTTTTTCTTGATGAGTCTGGCTAATGGTTTATCAATTTTGTTTATCTTCTCAAAGAACCAGCTTTTAGTTTTATTGATCTTTGCTGTTGTTTTGTTTGTTTCTATTTCATTTATTTCTGCTCTGATCTTTATGATTTCTTTCCTTCTGCTAACTTTGGGTTTGTTTGTTCTTCTTTCTCTAGTTCCTTTAGGTGTAAGGTTAGATTGTTTATTTGAGATTTTTCTTGTTTCTTGAGATAGGCTTGTATAGCTATAAACTTTCCTCTTAGAACTGCTTTTGCTGCATCCCATAGGTTTTGGATCATTGTGTTTTCATTGTCATTTGTCTCTAGGTATTTTGTTGTTTCCTCTTTGATTTCTTCAGTGATATCTTGGTTATTTAGTAATGTATTGTCTAGCCTCCATGTGTTTGTGTTTTTTACATTTTTTTCCCTGTAATTCATTTCTAATCTCATATCCTTGTGGTCAGAAAAGATGCTTGATATGATTTCAATTTTCTTAAATTTACTGAGGCTTGGTTTGTGACCCAAGATGTGATCTATCCTGGAGAATGTTCTATACACACTTGAGAAGAAAGTGTAATCTGCTGTTTTGGGATGGAATGTCCTGTAAATATCAATTAAATCTATCTCGTGTATTGTGTCATTTAAAACCTATGTTTCCTTATTTATTTTCATTTTGGATGATCTGTCCATTGGTGTAAGTGAGGTGGTAAAGCCCCCCACTATTACTGTGTTACTGTCGATTTCTTCTTTTATAGCTGTTAGCAGTTGCCTTATGTATTGATGTGCTCCTATGTTGGGAGCATATATAATTGTTATATTTTCTTCTTGGATTGATACCCTGATCATTATGTAGTGTCCTTCCTTGTCTCTTGTAATATTCTTTATTTTAAAGTCTATTTTATCTGAAATGAGTATTGCTACTGCAGCTTTCTTTTGATTTCCATTTGCATGGAATATCTTTTTCCATCCCCTCACTTTCAGTCTGTATGTGTCCCTAGGTCTGAAGTGGGTCTTTTGTAGACAACATATATATGGGTCTTGTTTATGTGTCCATTCAGCAAGCCTGTGTCTTTTGGTTGGAGCATTTAATCCATTCACGTTTAAGGTAATTATCGATATGTATGTTCCTATGACCATTTTCTTAATTGTTTTGGGTTTGTTTTTGTAGTTCCTTTTCTTCTCTTGTGTTTCCCACTTAGAGAATTTCCTTTCACATTTGTTTTAGAGCTGGTTTGGTGCTGGTTTGAATTCTCCTAGCTTTTGCTTGTCTGTTAAGCTTTTGATTTCTCCATTGAATCTGAATGAGATCCTTGCCGGGTAGAGTAATCCTGGTTGTAGGATCCTCCCTTTCATCACTTTAAGTATATCATGCTACTCCCTTCTGGCTTGTAGAGTTTCTGCTGAGAAATCAGCTGTTAACCTTTTGGGAGTTCCTTTTTATGTTACTTGTTGTTTTTCTCTTGCTGCTTTCAATAATTTTTCTTTGTCTTTAATTTTTACCAATTTGATTACTATGTGTCTCGGCATGTTTCTCCTTAGATTTATCCTGTATGGGACTCTGTGCTTCCTGGAGTTGGGTGTCTATTTTCTTTCCCATATTAGGGAAGTTTTCGACTATAATCTCTTCAAATATTTTCTCTGGTCCCTTCTCTCTCTCTTCTCCTTCTGGGACCCCTATAATATGAATGTTGTTACATTTAATGTTGTCCCAGAGGTCTCTCAGGCCGTCTTCATTTCTTTACATTCTTTTTTCTTTATTCTGTTCCACAGCAGTGAATTCCACCATTCTGTCTTCCAGGTCACTTACCCGTTCTTCTGCCTCAGTTATTCTGCTATTGATTCCTTCTAGTGTAGTTTTCATTTCAGTTATTGTATTGTTCCTCTCTGTTTGTTTGTTCTTTAATTCTTCTAGGTCTTTGTTGAACATTTCTCGCATCTTATCGATCTTTGCCCCCATTCTTTTTCTGAGGTCCTGGATCATCTTCACTATCATTATTCTGAATTCTTTTTCTGGAAGGTTGCCTATCTCCACTTCATTTAGTTGTTATTCTGAGGTTTTATCTTGTTCCTTCATCTGGTACATAGCCCTCTGCCTTTTCATCTTGTCTGTCTTTCTGTGAATGTGGCTTTTGTTCCACAGGCTGCAGGATTGTAGTTCTTCTTGCTTCTGCTGTCTGCCTTCTGATGGATGAGGCTATCTAGGAGGCTTGTGCAAGTTTCCTGATGGGAGGGACTGGTGGTGGGTAGAGCTGACTGTTGCTCTGGTGGGCAGAGCTCAGTAAAACTTTAATCCACTTGACTGCTGATGGGTGGGGCTGGGTTCTCTCCCTGCTCGTTGTTTGGCCTGAGGCAACCTAACACTGGAGACTACCTGGACTCTTTGGTAGGGACTCTGGGAGGGCTAACACCAAGGAGGACTTCCCAGATTTTATGCTGCCAGTGTCCTTGTCCCTATGGTGAGCCACAGCCACCCCCCACCCCCGGCCTGTGCAGGAAACCCTCCAACGCTAGCACGTAGGTCTGGTTCAGTCTCCCCTGGGGTCACTGCTCCTTCCCCTGGGTCCCGATGCACACACTATTTTGCGTGTACCCTTCAAGAGTAGAGTCTTTGTTTCCCCCAGTCCTGTCGAAGTCCTGCAATCAAATCCCAGTAGACTTCAAAGTCTGATTCTCTAGGAATTCCTCCTCCCATTGCTGGACCCCCAGGTTGGGAAGCCTGAAGTAGGTCTCAGAACCTTCACTCCAGTGGGTGGACTTCTGTGGTATAAGTGTTCTCCAGTTTGTGAGTCACCCACCCAGCAGTTATGGGATTTGATTTTACTGTGATTGCGTCCCTCCTACCATCTCATTGTGGCTTTTCCTTTGTCTTTGGATGTGAGGTATCTTTTTTGGTGAGTTCCATTGTCTTCCTTTCAATGATTGTCCAGCAGTTAGTTGTGATTCTGGTGTTCTCACAAGAGGGAGTGAGAGCACGTCCTTCTACTCTGCCATCTTGGTTCAGGGCCCCTCTAAAAAGTGCATTTCTTTGGTTATCGAAATGGGTAATTGGATTTTTTTGAAGGTTTATAGTTCACAGTGATAAGTGCAGTACCATTTTATCTGATCTTCAGTGTCTAATTGTGTGGGGGCAATGAAGTTAGCTTGTGAGGAATAAGCTTTGTAGTTTCCCTTGGGAAGAAATGCATCCCTAAATGGCTTAATTCAACTCAGCCACATTATCTTTTTAATGACAGAGTGAATGACTTTGGCTTCTGTGTTCTAAAAAGTTTCTTTCAAGTGTGCCACACATGTAAATAGCTGCCTGAATTTATTGTTTATTCAGCTGAAAAAACAAAATATTATTGGCAACTGACCAAACTCAAAACTAATAAAACAAAATTATTTCTTTATTGGTGGAAGATTTATCTAACTGGAGTATATATCATACACCTTATACTTAAAAGGATATTGTAAAAAATACTAGAAATCATGAGCACAGAGTGAGCATAAGAAGCCTTCTGTAGGATCAAAAGTCCTTTTCATACTATATACCTAGATGCTTTAAAAAGAATTACTTGATATTTGCTAATGTTTCTCAGTGTCTTATGTTGCTATAGACTGAATGTTTCTGTCCCCCGGAACTTGTATGTTAAAATCTAGTCCCCAGTGTTTTAGTATTTGGAGCTGGGGCCTTTGAGAGGTGATTAGGAATAGAAGGCAGAGGGTCCTCATAAATGGGGTTAATGCCCTTATAAAATAGACCCCAAGGAACTCCCTTGCCCCTTTCACCATGTAAGGACACAGCAAATGACAGATGTCTTTGCACCAGGAGGTGGGCTCTCACCAGATACCAAATCTGCCAGTGCCTAGATCTTGGACTTCCCAGCCTCCAGAATTGTGAGATATTTATATTTCTCAATTTCTATTGTTTATAAGCCACCAGTTTATGGTATTCTGTTACAGCAGCCCTGACAGACTAAGACATATATAAAAATAAATAAACAAATGACAATTTAAAAAAACAGCGCTCCTGGTTTCAGAGTCCTGTTTCTTGCTCTAGTTGGCCCTACAATAAGTATGTGACAGTTTCCCCTAACATCATGCCTGACACCTGTTGGAGTGGAGGGCTTGATGACTCTTTATGAAATTTTGATTATCTCGGTTTCTCTATAGTAAAAATATATACCTTTCTTATTTCAAGCATTATAAAGCTGATACATGTGCTCTTCTTTCACACACACACACACACACACACACACACACACACACACATACACACACACACCAATAAATCACTAGAAAGAGACAGCAAATATTTCCTATAAGCCCTAAATAAGAGATTTTCCTGTATGAACATAGAGTATCCCAGTTGGAAGGATGCTTACAGATAACGTACTCTAATGCCTTCATTTTGTATGTGAAAAAATACAGGCCCAAAGATGTGAACAGGATTACCATCTACAGCCTCTAATGAATTAATGGTTCTCAGTACTAATCATAGGCTGCTAATATCATGACAGGAGGGACAACAAGTCCAAACTAATTAAATCAGAATCTCTGCAGGTGGGATTCAGGCAGCAGTATGTTTTAAAACCCCTCAGGTAATTATAATGTGCAACCAAGTCTGAGAACCAGAGCAGGTTAGAAGAGATTTTTGTTGTTGTTGTTCAGAATATTTTCTTTATTTTTTGTATACCCATTAATATTCTGGAACAGTACCTATTTCCTTTATACTAGCTTGGGAAATCCTACACTGAGATAAATTTCTAAAAGTGAAATTACTCAGTATATAAGTAAGACTTCTGATATGTACAGTTGGCCTTCCATATTTGCAGGTTCTGCATCCAGGGATTCAACCAACCTTGGATGGTAAAAAATATTCTTTTTAATTCCAGAAAGTTCCAAAAAGCAAAACTTGAATTGACTGTGCAGGGCAACTATTTGCATAGAATTTACATTGTATTTTCAACTATTTACACAGCATTTACATGGTATTAGGTATTATAAGTAATCTAGAGATGATTTAAAATATATGGGGGGGGTGTGCGTAGGTTATATGAAATGACATAGTATTTGCCATTTTATATAAGGGGCGAGTATCCTCAAATTTTGGTATCCATGTGCGGTCCTAGAACCAATCTTCTGCAGATACCAAGGGACAACAGTATTGTTCAGTTATATTTTAGGAATTTTGAAGAGATTTACACTCCCATTTGCCCTTTGTATGTTCATTGAACATAATTCATTAATTTATTTAACAAATCTTTATTGAACAACTACTATGTGCCAGCAGTGGGACTGCATCAGTAAAAAATAATGCAAACAAAAATCCCTGACTTTGTAGAGCTTACATTCTAATGTCAGTAAACAGGCAAGAGACATAATAAATCAGTAAAATTATATAGGGCATTAGAAGGCGGTGAGTACTAAGGTGAAAAATGAAGCAAAGGAGGGCATAGGGATTTAGCAGGAATGGCTAAAAAGAGTGGGTGAGGAAGATGATATTTGACTGAAGCTACAAAGGAGGGAAGGGAGCCATTGAAAATGCTCAAGCTGTCTGGCTTTTTCCAGGAACAGTAAGCAGGCTGCTGGGACTGAAGTGGAGTGAGCTAGGAGAGAGTGTAGAAGATGCGGATAAGGAGGGGGCATATCGTACATGAGGGCTTTGGAACGTGTTCAGCAAAGACCTGATGTGCTAATTGGACTTAACAGTATCACTCTGACTGCTGGGTGGAGAACAAAAGGAGCAAGTGTGGAAGTAGGAAAATCAGTTAGGTTATGTATTAATCCCGGAGATGTGCACTGGCTTGCACCAGGGTGGCAGCAGTGACAATGGTAAAATGTGATCAGCATGTGGATATATTTTGAAGACAGAGCCAACGGGTTCAGTCTGGTTGGAAGTGGAGTATGATAAAATGAGATGAATTAAATATGACTTTCAAATTGACGGTCTGAGCAACTGGAAAGACAGAGTTGTCATTCACTGAAATGGAGAAGACTACAGATGGAACAGTTTTGGGGGTTGTGGGAAGATCAGCCTGGCCATTTTAGACATGAAAAACAGGGAGGCAGGAAGAAGAGAGTCAGCAGAGTGGTGTTCTGGATGCCAAGTGAATCACATGTTTCTGGGAAGGGGTGATTGTTGTGTCAAGTGCTGCTGATAGATCACATGAGATAAAACTGAGAGTTGATCACTGGCTTTTGGAAAAACGAAGGTCATAAGTGATGTCAACAAGAGCAGTTGCAGTAGAGTTCGTGGGGGTAAAAATCTCAATGGGTTGAGTTCAAGAGAGAACAGAAGTTGAGGAATTGGAAATGTTAAAGCAAGTGTATATAGCTCCTGGACTTCCCTGGTGGCGCAGCGGTTAGGAATCCGCCTGCCAGTGCAGGGGACACGGGTTCGAGCCCTGGTCCGGGAAGATCCCACATGCCGTGGAGCAACTAAGCCCATGCGCCACAACTACTGAGCCCGCGCACCACAGCTTCTGAAGCCTGCATGCCTAGAGCCCATACTCTGCAACAAGAGAAGCCACCGCAATGAGAAGCCCGCGCACCACAACGAAGAGTAGCCTGCGCACCGCAACGAAGAGTAGCCCTTGCTTGCTGCAACTAGAGAAAGCCTGCATGCAGCAACAAAGACCCAACACAGCCAAAAAAAAAAAAAAAAAGTATATAGCTCCTTCTAGAAGGTATGTTGCAAAGCAGAGAGAAATGGTGCAAAATCTTGAGGGAAAAGTGGGACAGAAGAGAGTTTTTTTTTTAAGATGTGAAAAATACTATCATGACTGAGGCTGAAGGGAGTGTTTCAGTAGAGAGGGAGAAATGGGAATTTCTGGAGACAATTCGTGTCCTTGAATAGTTGAGAGGGGTGGGAGCAAGTGCCCTTGTGAAGGGGTTAATGGGAGCATGGTAGATTTTTCTGTGACAGGAGGGGAAATACTAGTGGGTATGGTGGTGTGGTGTGTGTAAATTCTCTTCTGATTGCCACTGTAAGCAAGATCACCAATTTAGAGTGAAGATGGGGAGGAGATGATGAAAAGTGAGAAGACAGTGCTAAATAGTTGTTAGGGAACATGGGAGAGTGAGTGAGCTAGGGGAATGTATTGATATTACAGTTTTAGAACAAGACTAGGGACTTCCCTGGTGGTGCAGTGGTTAAGTATCCACCTGCCAACGCAGGGGACACGGGTTCTAGCCCTGGTCCAGGAAGATCCCACAGGCTGCCCGTGCGCCAAAACTACTGAGCCCACGTCCCACAACTACTGAAGCCCGCGCGCCTAGAGCCTATTTTCTGCAACAAGAGAAGCCACTGCAATGAGAAGCCCGCGCTCCGCAACGAAGAGTAGCCCCTGCTCATCACAACTAGAGAAAGCCCGTGCGCAGCAATGAAGACCCAATGCAGCCATAAATAAATAAATAAACACATGTACTAAAAGAGAACAGGACTAGAGTCTTCCTTGAAAGCAGTCAGCAGTATAATTTACAGTTAGACCAGCACACGTGGTTTTGTATTTTTCTTCAGGCACACTCACCTGTGAAGGTTTAGGCACAGACTAGACTAAGAATTGGATTTAACCAAAATTAGAGTTTTGACAAGTGACAGTAACCCTGGTTTCTGCAACATATGTTGTACAAATATTCCCCAGTTTGGGATTTGCCTTTTCCTTTTATCTATATATTTTTTGAACTATGGAAATTTTATAAATTTTATATTTTTTTTATGGTAAAATCTATTGTCTTTTCCTATGGTTTCTTTCATTGCTTTTTGGCTCGAGGGAGTCCTTCCTCATAAAGGGATGATATGAACTTCTATAGCTTCTCTAATTTTTTATGGTTGAATTTTTAACTCTTTAATCTATCCATATGTATTCTGTGATACAAAGTTTTAATAAAATAGTCATCAAAAAGTTCCTTTTTCCCTACATAAATTATTAAAGAAACAATTCCTTACCCTTAGGTTTGTAACTTCTTTAAAATATATTATCTTATTATCTTTTTATATTTTATAAGTTCTAGTTCCACATTATCACTTCTGGGTCACTGATTTATCTGTCTATTCTCAGATAACTTAACATGCTTTCACTATTGTATATTTATAATTCTTCAGCATCTGATAAAGCAAGTACCAATCTCCAACCCCTTTTATAAACATTCTCTAACCATTTTTGCTTACTTATTTTTCTAGAAAATTTTGTCATGATTCAAAAATAGGCCCCTCTCAGGGTTTGTATGGAATCGAAAGAAGCCTAAATATTAGTTTGGGAAATATAAATTTCTTTGTAATATCCAAGTTCCCCATTCAGGACCCACACTGTGATCTTCTATACTGGTCTTCTAAATTTTGCTGGATTAACTACTCATTCATGTTTTTATACATCTTAAATCCCCCTGAGATATAGTTTTGCTTTGATTTTGATTTTACTAGAGTGAGTCCTCAAGTAAATTCCCCAGAAAGAAAAGCAGAAGGTAACTTTCTGGTACTTTACGTACCAAAAATGTCTAATTTTTTTTCTCATATACATATCACATCTTGGGCATGTATAGAATTTTGATATTGTAATCCTTTTCTCTTAATAGTTATCCCTAAGTCCAATGGATAGAATGTTTCTTGAAACACTACTATTAGAAGGAAAAAAATGGAAAACAACCTAAATGTCAAAAAGGAAGAGCTTTATTAAATGGTAGTGTATCCTTTGTAGGCAAGTCTATAAACTATTTTTAAGTTAGGTAAATATATATGCATGATAAGGAAATAAGTCCATGTGGAAAAAAGGACGCTGCATAACATGTATACTATGATTAGGTTTTTTGAAAAATAAAACCCTACATGGGTATATATTCATATATCTATTTTCATATCTATACATCTGGAAGAACATGAACCAAAAATTAACAAATCACTATGGGGATTAAGATTAATGTGTGTGGAAGGAAGAACTTTCACTTTTTATTTTATATACTCTCAATTATTTGAAGTTTTAGAATGATGTCTTATTACTAATTAACAGGGTAGAGTTTTATGCAGCCAATGTACACATTTACTTGACCTTTTCCATGCCTTTATTTGACTCTATGCTGTTGAACACACTCCCTCCTGTACAAACACTGGTTTAGGTGACTCTTCTGAGTCTTTCCATGACACACTATACTTATTCCAATTTAGAACTTTGTATTTGAATTTATAATTGCCTATTTATTTGTCTATTTTTTCCAACTAGACTGGAAAGTCAGATACTTTCCCTATTTCATCATTTTATACCTTATAGAGTGCCAGTTCAATGACTATTTGTTGAAAGTGTCTATGATTTGAAAGGGAATGCGTATTATCTGGTTCTCTGGAAAGTAAAAGAAACAGTGCTCAGAAGGTAAAAAGGGAAGTGATAGAGGCAGGATGGAAAGTCCTGAAGATGGGCTGTGTCCATTGGCTGAGCAGCTGAACTACCGAGGGAGAGGTTCCCTTAACTGCAGTCTAAGTAGATCAAAGGAACAAGGTGGAGATGTGTGCGAGAAACTAGGTAAAAGTGGTGAGAAGGTAAGTGGCCTTCTCCTTTGGGGGAATTCCACACTTCAATAGGAAACTATTATGTAAATGTCTGTCTCTGGTGATCTAGTAGTTTCTGTATCCCATGTGGATGGGATGAAGTAGCATGGGACTTCTGAAGGGGAAATTGGAAGGCAAATATCACTATAAAAGCAAGAGAAAGCAGGACTTGCTTATTAGGGTAAAGACTAAGCTGTCCCCCAAAAGAGACACCAAAAAGTATACATCTATATGCAGAGGCTTAAATAACATGTTTTCTCATGTTACAGTAAGGTGAACAGTCCAGCTTCGCAGGGAGTCTCTGCTCCACAGAGTCATTCAAGGACCCATATTCCTTTCATTTATTGCTTCATGGTCAAAGTTAGGTTGTGGGGATATTCAGTGTTCCAGCCTGAGAAAAGGGAAAAGAGAGGAACTTCAAGGCAAGTCACTTATCTTTTAAGGTAGAGATGATCCAGAAATTACATATAACTTCAATTTACCCATTACTTCTACTTACATCCCATCAGCCAAAACTTAGCCACGTAATCACATCTAACTGTGAAAAGAGGATGAAGCTGTAGTCTTTAGCTGAGTAGCCATGTACCTAGTGTAACTTCTATTTCTATGGAAGAAGGGAAGTATGGATTTTGGAGAAAAACTAGTTTCTGCCATAGAAAGAAATTATTGTTTTCATAACCTGAGTAATAAAAGTTGTCTTGAAACTCTAGTTGCCGTCAGATGCCGGTCTACTACTACTAATGCACGTGCAGTGCAAAGACCAAGGACAATGGAAGAAACTTAAAGCTAAATGTATTCAACGTAGGAGATTGTCCTTTATTATGAGATAATGTTAAAATATCTTTAATGATATGCATAGCATTTTTTTTCTTTTTTTGTTTTTATTTTCTATGCATAGCATTTTAAATGTCTTAAAAAAAAAAAAGTAAGATAGAACATTGGCAAAACTACTATCAGTATACCCATTCCCCAACTTCTGTGTGTGTGTTTGTTGAAATTTTACTGATTCTTGAAATCCTTATCTGAGACTAATGCATCATATTGCTGAGACCAAGCACAGAGGGTCAGCAGAAAGGCCAGTAGTTAGGAGTAGAGTCCCTACGCCTCCTTCAACATTGAAGGTGGCATCTCACCCTCAGAATAGGTTTCTTAAACTCTCCCCTCTGGACCCGCCATCATCTCCCTCTCCATCACCAGTAAGGTCTCCCTCCTCTGGACTCCCATAGTATGCTTTACATGGTTCTACTGCAGCATTTATCACATGGCATTGTATCAAAAGTTACTGTCTCTCTCCTCCAACTTGAACATGATCACCTCAAGAATAAGGACCATCTGCTCATTGAAGCTACTAGTTCTTTTTCAAGATGAAAACATCTGTATTAATTTGCTAGGGCTACCCTAACAAAATACTACAGACTGGGTGGTTTAAACAGCAGAAATTTATTTTCTCACAGTTATAGAGTCTATAAACCCAAGATCAAAATGTCAGCAGGATTTGTTTCTTCTGAGGCCTTTCTCCTTGGCTTCCAGATGGCTGCCTTCTCACTGTGTCCTCACATGGTCTTTCCTCTGTGCACATGGATCCCTGGTGTCCATACATCCAAATTTCCTCTTCTTATAAGGACACTGGTCAGATTGGGTTAATATCCTGCTTCGTACCAGTCAGACTGGATTAGGACCCTAACAACCACATTTTAACTTGTCTCTTTAAAGGCCCTATCTTCAAAAACAGTCACATTCTGAGTTACTGGGGATTAGGACTTTAGCATATCAATTTTGGGGGGCAAAATTCAGCCCATAACACCTTTATGATCTTTGTTGATTATAAAAGTAATATAATATTTTTTAAATCAACTCATACAAAAATGTGTAAGTAGAAAGTCAAAGTCTCCTATCACTTCACTTCTCATGACAATATCTCCCAACAGTTAAGGGTAATCAGTGTTTCGTAAATGAATGAGTGAGTGAGCGTGGGGTGGGCTTCATATTACACCTGAGAAAAATGAGCCACCAAGAGGCTAAGCAACTTTTTCTAGGTCATAAAACTAGTTAATGAAAAGAGAATCATGCCCAGTTCTACCAATTTCTCATCTAACATTCATATTTCTCTTTAAAAGTTACCAAACTTGGGAATTCCCTGGTGGTCCAGTGGTTAGGACTCGGCACTTTCACTGCCAGGGCCGGGGTTTGATCCCTGGTCGGGAACCAAGATCCCGCAAGCCGTGAAGCACGGCCAAAAAAAATTAAAAAGTTACCAAACTTAATTAAGTGCTTTTCACTTATATTTGCCTTTGTCGTAGGCTCTTTCTGCAGCCAGAAACAGATATTCACTTGGGTTTTCATGTACTTATTGCTGCATCACAAACCTCGTCAAAATTTAGTGAATTAAAACAGCAGTTATTTCATTTTCACAATCCTGTAGGCTGGCCATCTGGGTGTAACTTCTGATTGCCTTGCCTGCAGTCACTCATGTGGCCTCATTCACATGTCTGCCAGCTGGTGCTGGCTCTGCCCTGGGGTGCTTCTGTTGCCCTCCACAAGGTTTCACATCCTCTGGTAAGCTACACTGGGCTTCAGAGCTTGGTGATCTCAGGATTCCAGGTGGTGAAAGTGGAAGCTGCAAAGTCTTTTGCAGATTAGACTCTGGAACGGGCATTATGTTACTTCTGTCACATTCTTTTGGTCCAAGTCAGTCACAAGGCCAACCCAGATTCAGGGGGGTGGAGAGACAGGTTCTGCCTCTTCATGGAAGGAATAGCAACATCACATTGCAAAAAAGTATGTGGACACAGGAAGGTGTGATTCACTGGGGGGCATTACCATAATGCTTTTCCACAGCTGACATTTCCTACAGGATGACATTCTGTGTGTTGGCCTTCCTATCATGCCCACAACTTCCTTTTAAGAAAGTAAATAATTCATATGGTATCATGCTTTGTACTTTGCAACTCGCCACCTGGCTTCAAGTCAGACTGGAGATTAGTGCTTGTATTAGTTAGGATTAGAGCCAACTTCAAGTGAGAGAAAACCCCATATGGCTGGACTTAAAGCAGAAGTTTATTTCTGATTCTTGTTAAAGTCAAGAGGTAGGTTCTTCAGAATTGGTATTGGCCTCCACATTCTCTGGCCTCTTCTTTCTTGTTTTGCTCCATTGACTGTACCTTCCATCACCAAGGTTGCCTCATGATCCAAAATGGCTGCCAAAACTCCAAATATTACAGTCTGTTTCACCCAGCAGGAAGGAAAAAAGGGAAGGAAAATAGAATCCACTCTTATAATGATACTTCCTAGATGTTGTACATCTGACTTCCACTCATATCCCATTGGCCTGCACTTAGTTACAAAGCTATACCTATCAGCACAGGGGATTGGGAACCGTACTCTTTATTTCTGATAGCTCTGTGCCCAGCCAAAAATTAGGGGTTCTATTACTACAGAAGAAGGAAAGAGTAGATATTGATGGATAATCAGCAGTCTCTGCCACAGTGCTCAGCCTAAAGCCAGACATCAGTATGCTGCCCATGGGCATATAATGTGGCCTGGTATGAGAAATATGCCCAACAGATATGCGTTATTAATTCATTCCTTCTGCAAACATATTTATTTACTGAGTCTTTTCTATGTGCCAAGCACCTTTCTAGCTACTAAAAATAGAGCAGAGAACAAAACAGACAAAGTCACTGCCTTCATTTAGTTATACTCTAGTTTGGAAAGATAGGCAATAAACAAACAATATAAAGTAAAAAATTGATAACTGATATGAAAAATTCATCTAGATGAAGGGGTAGACAGTTAAGAAATGTGAGTGGGAGAGGATAGCTATTTTAGGTAGGTAGGACATGAATGAAGACAGCCATGCAGATATCTGGAAGAAAAGGCACAGGCAGAGGGAACAGTAAATACAAAGGCCTTGAAGCAGGAGCATGCCTGGAATGTTTGAGGAACAGCAAGGCATAACTAGAACAAGGAGTGGAGGAGTGGTAGGAATTGAGGATGAAGAGGTAGCCAGAGGCCAGACCATAATAAGGACCAAGTAGTGGATTGTCAGTAAGATACTCTTTCTTCAGGAGTCTGAAAGCAAAGATGTGTCAAGGTTCCTCAAGATCACCCCAGGTTCAGCGATTTGCTAGAAGGACTCACAGGACTCAGCTTATAGTCATGCTTAAGGCTATGACATCAACAGGATACAGAGCAAAATCAGCAAAGGGCAAAGGTGTATAGGGCAAAGTCTGGAGGAAGCAAGCTTCCAAGAGTCCTCTTCCAGTAGACTCACACAGGAGGTGCTTAATCCCTCCAGCAACAGATTGTGACAACATGTATGAAATGCTCTCTACTAGGGAGCTCATTACAGACTCAGTGCCCAAGGTTTTTACTGAGGATGGGTCACATAGGTACCCTCTTCCTAGCACATATCAAATTCCCGACTGTCAGAAGGAAAGCAGGTTTTTAGCATAAACCATATTGTTGGTACAAACAGTTTAGGCACAGTGAGCCATGCTTATCATTTAGCAAATGGTCAGAACCCTACTGAAACCTAAATTCTCAGATGGCAGTCAAGGGCCAACCTCGCAAGCAGATCTTTCTATCTTAGAAAGATAGCAGTCTTGGACCTGTTGTTAACTCTTTTCTACATAAAAGCACAGAGAGATATGCATGAAGCAAAGCAGAATATGAGCCAGGAAACTAAACAGAGACTAAGCAGACTCCATGGGTTAGTGGAAGCAATTCATAAATAGAATCCATGCGATAAATAAACTGAGACGTAGCCAGAGGGCAGAAGCAACAGCAGGAGGAAGAAGCAGAGAGCAAAGAAGCCGAATCAAATGAATAAAAGGACATCGTGTGCAGGAAGAACAAACATCCTTCTATGTGACGACCACCCCGGGATTCCTTTTGGGACATGAGAATTCCTAGATGATCCCAGAGACCAATAAACAGTGCTCTCCATGAGGCCTGATTGCTCCATTAAAATGACTTCCCATACTTGCCTCCTAATTTCCTCTTGTATCGTCGTATAGTAAATTCCCATCACCCAAGATCGGAGGCATGACTGTAACCTGGAGGCTTACAATCGGAGGCTCCTGGTAACCTGAAACCTCCTCACTAATATACCTGGGATTTCAGCCATTCAAAGCATAGACTTTAGAGAGGAAATTAGTACGGTGACCAAGGGATCACTGGCCAACTGGTTGAAGGACCCAGATTTGTAATATAGCATGGACCACCCCACCCCTCCTCCCACCACATGGAGCCACGTTCCAGTCATATCAAACCACTCACAACTGGACTCAGAGGCTAAGTGGACTTTTATGCTTTTGAAATTTTCATCATGTACTTCACTCTGTCTAGAATTTCTGGTTTTTTCATCCTCAAAAAAATACCTCTGCTGGATGCTGTTTGCATTCTCTATGAAGTGTCTCTGACCGTTTCTCTCCCCGCACTCTTGTCTACTGTCTTTTAAATGAATTCTTCCCTCTGCACTGCTCTCTTTGCTATTGGTCTATAGTTCTGTAGTAACACTTATAAAACATATTGTAATCAACTCCTTATGCATCTGTCTCTGAAATGAATTATGTTTCTAGTACCTAGCATAGTACTTCACAAATGGTGATGTTTTAATAAATGCTTAGTTGGTGAATGAATGAATGAATGAACCAAGAAACAAATGCGTTGAGTCACGTATTGAAGAGTTCTGATTCCAGAAGTCAAGGACAAAGCTCCTATTCTCAATTCTCATGCTTGAAACAATAATATCTCTTATCTATTGGGATGTTTATTATTTTCCAAAATTATATTGCTTTTGCGCTACATTATTTCTTTGATGATACTGTTGCTTTATAGATGTTAAATAGCCATGTTAGCATTGATTCTAACCATTTCCCTAGTGAGGAAGCAAATTTTTTTAACTTTTATTTTTTAATTATGGGAGGACTTAAATATTCCCCAACTAAAAAAGCATGTGAAAAATATACCCAATGTTGTGGTTTCTGAGTATGTTTATACAAGTAAATAAACACACAGAATTGCTCTCCTGCTATGGAAGTACTTCCTATTACTACTGCCTCATATATGCATGTATATTTTTCAAATTAAACTTATCAGAGGGGAATAATTTCAAGAAATATTGTTTTTACAATCCACTGCTTATGGCACTGAAAGTGAATTCCTTAAGAAATTTAATAATAAAACCAGTTCTTAAAAGCCTAGTCATGGTCATAGCAAACATCAAATAAAATCTAAATTGTTAGTCTTTTCACAAGATCTCTTTTGAGTAGTGGCCCTTTAAAATCTAGTAGTATATTTTATAGCTTTCCTTTACTTCCCTATGGAGTTATCAGAATTATCAGAATGAAGGCCTTTGCTTGAATACTTTGATGACATGTCGTTATTGGCTGTTAACATGCAAGAGGTTGCAAGAGCCAAACAAAATGGATTCCTAGAAACTAAGGTCAGATTTTTAAAAAATAGCATCATCTGAAACTAAAGGTAATTAGAATTGATTTCTAAGTTCCACCATTAGCCATCTAAGAGAGGGTTTGCAAATATATGTGAATGAGATGGGGTATTGCCTGGTTTGCATGTGTTTTTGTGGGGGTGGAAGGGAAACTAATATTTTTTTATTTTCTTTGTGTCAGGCGGTTAACATACACTTTCATTTAATCATTACAACACCCCCTCTAAAATAGGACTCCGATCCACAGTCCATAGTTGGGAAAGTAAAGGTAGGAGAGAGAGGCTGCAGGCCACACAGTGCAGAGCAGAACTGAAATTCCAACCTAGTTTCTCTGACTCCAGAGTTTGTGTCTCTACCACCCAATATAGAAGGCCAGGTTATCACATCACAGCATATAAATGACTCTAATTAAATGTAACCTATCCTGGATATCATCCCCCAAATGGAATTTTCTGCTTGGAGACTGAATTAAAAAAAAAAAAAAAGAATAGAACAGGGGTCAGCAAGCTATGACCCCAAACTCGTTTTGGTAAATGAAAAGGTGCTGGAATGGCGCCACACCCATTGCCAATGGTTGCTTCCAAGCAAGGGCAGTGTTGAGCAGTTGTGACAGAGACCACACGGTCTGCAGAGCCCAAAATATTTACTATCTGACCTTTTTCAGAAAAACTGTGCCAACCTCTGGAATAGAACCTTTGTCAATCAATATGCAGTGCTGTCCCAGGGAGAGAGGTTCAGTGTTGGGCAGACACTTGGAGAGCTGTACTGCTGGGCAGGTGCGGGGATCTGCTGACTCTGCCCCATCCTGGAGGAAGTATTTTATAAAATGAGTCAATTCCACTTGCCCTGACCTATTGTCCATCAAGGAATTCCATTACAGAGACCATTCTCTGGGTACCATGATCACTGAAAACACGTATGAAGAAAAACATTAAATAATATAGTTGCTATAAAAACATAACCTAACAATAAATTAGTAGACTAGAAATAGAAAACTAATACATACAGAAAAACTTTTCAAGTTTGGTTTAGGCTGCCCATCCCTGAACCAATTAAACATTGGTAAAGGAGATAGGGTTATGGTGATGGGTTTAAACTAATCTTGGCCACCACTGGCCACCCAATATGACAGCTAATCTTAAAGGTGGAGTCAAGTGTATGTTGACAGACCAATCACCATATTCACTACAAACATGATTTTGTGATGAAGGGTCTTTTAAGATATAGCATAAAAATATACAATCCTAATTAAACAGTACAGTTGTCATTATTATTCTCCCATTTGACACACAGATTTAACTGATCATAAATGACCAAAAATTTTCATCATACAGTGTCATTGCTTGACATTTCTAAAGGGTATTTCTAGAAACTTTTGAAATTTGCAAAATTGAGAAAAACAGAAAAATTTCATATATTAATAGCTTTTTGGCTTTCTTCCTGTTCCATTGATAGACATGTCATTTCCTATGCACAGAATCACACCCTACAAATTACTGCCTTTTCTTTAATTCCTTTTTAAATAAAAAATTAATCTAGTTTATTTTTGAGAAAATAACATGTTCACATGATTAAAAATATTCAAGGTAAATTGTCTCTAGTGAGACCTCTTTCCTATGTCTGTTCCCCAGTCACCCAGTTTCCCATTCCCCTCTACCACCACCGTTTCCATTTTCTTCTGCATCATTCCAGAGATAACCTGTGCCTTTATAAGTAAATATGTATATATATTGTTTCCCTCCACCTCTTTTTTACAATATTCTGCCCATTGCTTTTTTTCCTTTACAATATATCTTGGTGACCTTTTTATGTGATACATATCTTGCTCATTCTTTTATAGGTCTTCTTAATATTCCATTGATGGATGTACTGTAATTTATTTGATTAATCCCCTATTGATGGACATTTGAGTTATTTCCAGTCTTTTGATATTACAAACAATGCTGCAATGTGTAAGCCGAGACATATGTCATTTCTCACGTGTGGGAAGATATCGATTGAATAAATTTCTGCCTTTTCATCTTTCACCAAAATTTCATTTTCACTTGATGAACAATTTTTGCACCGGGAATGCTCACTAAAACACTTTAATCTCTTGTTTGTTTGATATAAAAGACTCATTCATGTCATAGACTGAAACTACTTCCAAATTATATATTCCACATACTAACTTACACCAAAACTCTGTTGCCTGGCTAAGAACAATCATTTTCTTAGAGCTTCGCTTGTATTGCCAGAACTAGCAACTGGGAGACACACACACACAAAATAATAACACCACTGACTGCCTATGAAACAAGTTGAGAACAACACCAGGAAGTTGAGACACACATGCCAGGCAGTTTCTGGCCTTGTTCATCAGCACAGCAACTGACTTACTGGCCTCAGAAACCTTTCAGTTCAAGTTGACATCTCAGCAAAGTCTCTAGGTTTGTGGCCCTTCTGGGGAAGCTTGTAAGTGTCCAAAACTTTGAAAAGTTTTCCTGTCAGAGTTTGTAAAATTGTAACCCCCTGGCTATTTCACAGGATCCCATTAGTAAGGGTCAAGAAAGCTAACGGCATTGTTTTCTAGTTACCAGCCCAGAGCAGAAGCCAACAGACTCTGAGCAAGGCCCAAACAGTTTATTTAAGGTGGATTCTATCACCCCCTTATCAATGAATGTTCAGTCAATGCCCTAGGTAATAGGAGCTAAGTGATAGGATCCATATGATAAAATTACAGTAAAAATACTAGCTAACATTTATTGAGCATTCACTATGTGCCAACCACTATGCTAAGAGCTTTACACGCATTCTTGTTTTCAAGTTCAGTCCATTGCAGATTTAAGCAAGGGTGTACAAGAAGCTCATTCCTTCCCCTTCTAGTCCCTCCCCCAAAGTAAACCCTGATCCCAGACTCTCTCATTTGTCCTAAGAGCTACTAAAATGAAAATATCCCTGCAAGAGGGAACACTGTAAACGGAACCAGGTTTTATACATCATTTTGCCTGATTTTATCGTATTCTTTACAGGACAACATTTTAATGGGAGAGCTCTATGGATGCGTTGTTAGGTGGAGAGAGACTGCCACGGACAGGGAGGCACTGATACACAGTAAAAGTTCAGTCTGCCTCAGAGTAGTCTCTGGAATATAATCACCACCATCGCCCCTTCCCAATTTTAACCCCCACTCCCTTATGAATGCATGGGAAAAGCAAAGACCAGGATGGATTTTTTTACTCTGCACTGTTATAATAATTAACTTTACTTAATGGTTCATTAAGTATTGACATGCTCAAGGATCAGTAACTTCTAATCAGTGCATTAGACCATCTTCAGAAGTTGCTTATGGGTACTTATGAAGGGTGTTTGGGACTATGCCTTTAGTCCCAATCAGCTCTAAGAACAGTTTCATTTCATAGCAATTTCTTTTTCAAAATAATTTTCTTAAGTGTTGATCGTGGGTCTTTAGGCACAGACTGAAGACTATCTCTCACAGAGACATAATTTATCAAGGCTTAAAACCACTCAGACTGAGGAAGACCTCTGACTAATTGTTGTGAGGAGTGGGCAAGTGCAGTGGAATACCTAAAAAAGTGGGTCACGCAGCTAATCACAGGATTAAGCCAACAGTTAAACAAAAGGCAATCTCACTCTATCTCTTTGATCTGTATCCAGTCGCTGGCATTAACTTAGTTTTTGAATCTTTTGAGTTCCCACAGGGAACTGGGCTGGGCTGTATTATTTATGGCCTCTCCTGGCTCCAAGTGTAGCTTGCTGGGTGAGTGTCTGGGGCAGAGGGAGAAAAAAATTCTGTGGGTGTTCCACTGCATACAGCCCTAACTGAAAGCATAAAACTGGGCTGCAATTACCATGCCCTCTCCATTATTTCCAGAGAATTACCCAGGAACATTACTGGAAATGAGCTGTCTTGTCCAGTCAGCTCCCATTCTCTCAGGAAGATTAGAGCCTGGTGAATTTCACAACCCTTGCAGCTTCTTCAGAAATGCATTATGAGTTTCCAAATCTCTTGCTCAGCCTTGATAAAATTCCCAAGTGATTGCAAATGTGAAAATAAAACCCAAAGCTACTTTGTACCTTGGTATATATGAATAAGGCAGGGAGTGAACATTGCACATAAGTAACCTAGACTTCATAATCATATGGACTTTTGGGCACTTAGTGGAATCCGCAGTCCCTATGTGGCAGAAATAAATATTGTTAATGATACAGGCTAACTCTTGTCAGGTACCTCAGCAATTCATGGAATGTTAGAGCTGGTAGGAACTTAAAGGTCATCTACCTCATACCTTCATGTCATGAATTTGAGACCAGAGAGATTAAGTCACTTATTGATAGGCACTCAGTTCATATGGTAGAAAGAACACTTAGCTTAGAATGAGAAAACTTGAACTTGAGTCTTCACCCTGCCCCTTTCTGGTGGTGGTTTTCAGACAAGCCAGTGAGCCTCAATTTTATATTGGCAAATTGGGGTTAATTTATGCCCCAGACAGGCTGTGAATATTGCTTTGATGGGTAGGAACAAGGAGGTGCCACTAGGAACTTGGAAATAATTTAGCTCTTTCAAACTAGTAAAATTCACACAGTCACATGAAATTGTAAACTTATGACAGAAGAGTTGTTTTTAAAATAAGTCCATTTTTCCCCTGATTTTATAGAGTACCATGTGTCCATTGTACTGAAAAAAGAAAAAAAAAGAATAAAGAAGGGCTTTCCTGGTGGCGCAGTGGTTTAAATTCCACCTGCCAATGCAGGGAACATGGGTTCGTGCCCCGGTCCAGGAGGATCCCACATGCCACGGAGCGGCTGGGCCCATGAGCCATGGCCGCTGAGCCTGCGCGTCCGGAGCCTGTGCTCCGCAACGGGAGAAGCCACAACAGTGAGAGGCCCGTGTACTGCAAAAAAAAAATAAAGAAGAAAATGCAGATTATGAGTAAATGCATGGTGAATGCATTCCAGATATATGCTGGAAGAACTCCTCATATTCATGAGGATGGGATCATGCCATACATGCTTTTGACCTTTAGCGAGATATTGGTATAACCTTTCAATGTATTTGAGAGCACTCAGAATTCCAAGCAAAATGAACTGGGTATAATATCTGGGAAGCCAATCTTATCTGAAATGTGATGGTAATATGATAATCCAAGGAAAAACTGAGTGAATAAAATAAGCACGATTGGCAAGAAGCAAAGCAAAAGGAAGCCCCCAAATGCCAGAATGTAGACCAGGCAAGGGGCCAGATTAAGCTTTACAAGCTTTACTTAATTTAATCCTCTCAACTACTCTACAGAATAGGTACCATTGCTATTTTCATTTTTCACATGAAGAAACTGATGGTGGAGGAAATTAAATAATTTACCCAACATCATGCTATTAATAAGTGTTAGGAACTGGAATGTACCCAAGCAGTACACTTCCAGGGCCTGATTTGTCTAATTTATATTTTATTTTTACTAAAGTTACACATACACATATATTTTTTCAAATATTTATTTATTTATTTATTTGGCTGTTCTGGGTCTTAGTTGCAGTACGTGGCATCTTCGTTGCTGTGTGCGGGATCTTTAGTTGTGGTGTGTGGGATCTAGTTCCCTGACCAGGGATCAAACCCTGGCCCCCTGCATTGGGAGCACAGAGTCTTAACCACTGGACCGCCAGGGAAGTCCCACCACATACACATAATTTAAAGAGTCAGAGTTCTTCAAGGTTTGTTTGAAAACAACAGTCTCTAGTCCCTACCTCCCTATCCCATTTCTCACAATCTAGAGGTAATTATTTTCATTCCCTACCTAAACAGCTGATTCTTTTTTTAAAAAATTTATTTATTTAATTTTGGCTGCTTTGGTTCTTCGTTACTGCGCACGGGCTTTCTCTAGTTGTGGCGAGAGGGGGCTACTCTTCGTTGCGGTGCGTGGCTTCTCATTGCTGTGGCTTCTCTTGTTGCGGAGCATGGGCTCTAGGCGCGTGGGCTTCAGTAGTTGTGGCACGCGGGCTCAGTTGTTGTGGCTCACAGGCTGTAGAGTGCAGGCTCAGTAGTCGTGGCACACGAACTTAGTTGCTCTGCGGCATGTGGGATCTTCCGGAACCAGGGCTCGAACCTGTGTCCCCTGCATTGGCAGGTGGATTCTTAATCACTGCACCACCAGGGAAGACCTAAACAGCTGATTCTTAAGGTATTTACCTCCATATTGCTAAACAACTTGTTTTAATTCTTTGTGGGTTTTACATTTTAGACATTCTCTATTGTCATTCCACTCTAGAAGATGAGGATTTAGCCCTCTGTCTCCCTCATTCCCCACTTCCATCATGAGCTCTCTTCCCCTCTGCCTGTTCTCTCTATGTAGTCTGCTGTGGACTAAATGATTGTGCCTCTCCAAAATTCATATGTTAAAACTTAATTCCCAAAGTGATGATATTTGGAAGTGGGGCCTTTAGGAAGTGATTAGGTCTTGAGGGTAGAGCCCTCAAGACTGGAAGTAGTGCCCTTATAAAAGAGACCCCAGGGCTTCCCTGGTGGCGCAGTGGTTGGGAGTCCGCCTGCCAATGCAGGGTACACGGGTTTGTGCCCCGGTCCGGGAAGATCCCACATGCTGCGGAGCAGCTGGGCCCGTGAGCCATGGCCACTGAGCCTGCACGTCCGGAGCCTGTGCTCCACAACGGGAGAGGCCACAACAGTGAGAGGCCCGCGTACCGCAAAAAAAAAAGAGACCCCAAAGAGATCCCTTGCCCCTTCTGCCATGTGAGGTTATAGCAAGAAGGCGTCATCTATGAACCAGAAAGTGGGCGATCGCCAGACGCCAAACCTTCCAGTGCCTTCATCTTGGACTTTCCAGCCTCCAGAACAGTAAGAAATAAATTTCTGTTATTTACAAGCCACGCAGTCTGTGCTGTTTTGTTACAGCAGCCCGAACAGACTAAGACAGTCATACTGTGATTTTCATTATATCTAATATTCAGTTGTCAGAATTCCTTGTCCCTCTTGTTCTGGATTTTTTGTTTATTCTTCATTACAAATTTATTGTGTTCCTACTATGTGCCAGGCATTATTATAGGTGCTAGCTTATATCAATGAAAGTTTATCATAAGATTCTCAGGTGGGCATCTATTTTTACCCATTGTTCTGGGCAGTTGGTGGGCCCTTCACTCTGGAAACTGAGATTGTAGGATATTTTCATTAATTTTTTTGTTATGATTTACTATCCTCTGTTCTTTTCTTTTAGTAATCCTATTATTAGATATTGGACCTCCTATACAGCTCCTCTAATTTTCATCTTTTCTCTCCTACTATCCATACGCTAGTCTTTTACGCTACTTCTTGGGAGATTGCCTTAACTTTATCTTTTAGCCCTTATATTGAATTTCTCATTTCTATGTCATGTTTTTAATATCTAAGTTCCTTTTGAGTTTACTGACTATTCCTTTTATAGCTAACCTGTTATTGTTTCATATCTTCTCTTATCTCTCTAAAGACAAGATAGTTTGTTTTCTAAATTTCCTCTTGGCAGACCTTGTTTCCTTCAAGTTGCTTCCTTCTGTTTGCATTAATAGGCATTCCTCACATATCTGATGATCACTGGCTGTCTAGTTTTATTTTAAGAATGGGGCACTGAAAAGAGGATGCGCTGCTTGCAGAATGGGATTCTCCATTGAGTTTACTACAGGATGATGTAACATAGGCCAACATACTGGACCCATGTCAGTATCTTTTCTCTAAGGCTGATTAGATTACCCAGAGAATTCTTCCAGCCTTTTGCCAAGAAAACATAAGCCTGGCTAACAGTGTTCTGGGAACCAAGTGGAGGAAAAAGATGGAGGAAGTCTCAACACACAATTTAAATATTTACATTTAATCCCTGGTATTCAAAATAGTAGTCCTCTTCCTTTCCCTGATCTCAATCTAGAGTCCCTCTGTTAGTTCTTGGCATGGGAATAAGCCTTCAGTTTCATACTGAATGAGGCAGAGGCAGTCTCCTGCCTGCAAGGAATAGGAGTAGGGAATTAGGGAGCTCCTAGTTTCTTAAAAAGACTTTCCACTAAATCTCCTGTGTTGTAATCCCCACCCTCATTCTCACTTCCTAAAGTATCTGTTGCTCCAGTTTTTTTAGGGCTCTGTATTGTAAATTGGGTTGGTTATCATCAAGTTTAAGATTCAGCTTTATTGACTATCCTAATTCAGTTAGTACTTGTCTCTCTGCTTCCTAGTTTCTAAAATTTTATTGATGTTGTTTCCTATCCCACTCCCTTTGTCCTTGTGCATTTTATTAAAATTATTCTATTGTTTTCTTAGCTGGGTGAAGGAAGGGAGGGATTTGAGTGCTCATGTTCAATCTGACATCTTTTACTGGACTGATCCAGACCCTACGGCACTATCAATACATTACAGAAAAGTTTGCAAGGTTTGTTCTAACTATTCTAGAAAGACAGATACTAAATGTAGCTAACAGAAACACAGTCACTAAAGAACCATGATAACCATAGTTGGACGAAATGTCCATCAGGACTTTCCATCCTTTTTTTGTTTGGATTCCATGCTTACTAGAAATCTTCTAATTATATAAAATTCAATATGTCTGAGGTAAAATTCCTAATCTAACACCCAGACTAGGTTCTCTTACAGTGTTCACCATCTTAGTAAGTGGTACCTCATTCTTTCAATTACTCATGTCAGAAACATAGGAGTCATTGTAACTCCTACTTCCTTCTCAGCCCCCACATCTACCCATCACCATGTCCTGCCTGTAAATATTTATAACATGAGTCCATTTCTTCCCATCTCTACTCTGAAGACCCCTGTTCAAGGTACAAATATGTCTTACACTTCTACCGTTGTCTCCTAAATGATCTCCCTGCAACCATTACAGCCCCCTTACCTGTCCATTTCCCACACTGTAGTCATAGTCACCTTTGCAAAATGCAGGTCAGATCTTGTTCTATACGATCTGCTTAAAATCTTCAGTGATTTCCCACGACTCTTTAGATAAGGACAGCAATCCTTAGCAAGGCCTGTAAGGTCCTGCAGGGACTGGCCTGTCTCCTCTGGCCTTATCTAGTGGTATTCCCCACCCTTGCTGTCAGCTCCCCAGCCACGCTGCCTTTCTTTCTGATCCTCTTTTTTCCTGATGCTCTCCCTGCTACCCACCCCTCACCACAGGCCACTTCAGGCAAAACAGCTCCCTCCTACAGCTGCCCCTAACAGCCTAACTGCCCCATTCACTTGGTCCCAGGTTCTCACCTACTGAGTCATTAGGTCTTGGTTCTAGAGTTACTTCCTCAGGGAAACCTGGTGAGGTCAGACTTCTATTTAGTATAGGCACACAGAAACATGCTTCATTTCTTCGTAGCACTTATTAATTAGGCCCTCATTTTTTATGACTGTTTTATTAATATCTGCCTCTCCCTCCAGACTGTAAGCACTATAAGAGCAAAGAGCATGTCTATTACTTTTCATCACTCTTTTCTCAGGACATGGCTAATCGCTGATTTTTCTTTTAAGGGTTGATTTAAAAAGGAAAAACTAGTATGTATCATGGTTGACATCTTCCTCAAAGTAAGAAGAATTTCAGTATACTGAATATCATGCAATATTTCCTTTAAAGATTCAAGGTCACCATTATAAAAACACGTAGTGTAATATAGTAAATTTCTTAGTGTTTTGAATATGTAGGGATATCAACCATGATGTTAAATAGCCTCAGACTGATTGTCCAGAAAAAAAGCGAGGCAATTTTGAAGTTTTCTAAAGGGAATTTGAATTTTTTAATGCTTAGAAGACTAAGAGATTGGTTCAATTATCACCTTCAAATATAGGAATCATTTAATAACAATTATTATTATCGTTATTGAATACTTAGCATATACTTTATTATCATTATTGAATACTTAGCATATACTAGTAGTAATCAAGAACTTTAAAAACATTATCTCATTTAATCCTCACAGCAACTCTCGGAGGTAGGTAACTGGTAGTATTTTCATTTTACCATTGAAGAAACTCAGGCAAGTTAAGGAAGAGGTTAAGAACTAACTGTGGGTAAAGGTAGTCTGGCTCTAGAGCCTGTAGGTTTAATCCCTTTAATGAAAAAGGTGATGAGCAATTCCTTTCAGGAGGCCAGAAATTTGACCAAGAAAAACATCTTAAATGAGGGAGAGCCTTCATTTGGACAGAAGGAAGAATCATTTAGAAGTATTAAACATTGCAATAAACTATTTTTAATAAATAAGTTGCATGTTTATTCTGTTTAGCTTTGAAAACTAGAGTGGGTAGGAATACAGCCCAGAGGGGTCAGTTAATTGTGTATTTAAGAACAGGGCAGCACAGGGAACTCTACTCAATGCTCTGTGGTGACCTAAATGGGAAGGAAATCCAGAAAAGAGGGGATATATGTATATATATATAGCTGATTCACTTTGCTGTACAGTAGAAACTAACACAGCATGGTAAAGCAACTATACTCCAATAAAAAGTAAAAAAAAAAAAAGAACAGGGCTTAGACCTGATTATTTTTTGAGGTCCCCTCTTGTTCTCCAACTCTGGAAGGTTGTTTAGTGCCAAGTTATCTTTTGTCTTCAACCTTTTCCCTGGTTGGAAGTTTGCCTAATGTAGTCAACTCGTTTATGGTATTATCCCAGGATAGCTTATCCAGGGCAAATCTTGCCTTATTGAGTTTAGCAATCACTTTGCTTAATGACTTGCTGTGTTAACAACTTGGCATACGCTTCATCCACAGTCAGCACCTACTCAGTTTAATTACTTGCTTTGTTGATGTTATACTGTGTTCAGGGAAATACTTTGAAATCCAAAACTTAACTGACTCCTGTAGTACCAATCACCCCGCCCTCTGCCCCAAGTGAGATCATAAATGATGCCAAAGAGGAATAAAAAGGAGAAGAATTTAAAGAAATTGACATGATTGTCATGAGGAATTTGATGAATACAAAATGAAAAAAGAGACAATCTGACGATAAATCAGAACAGCAAGAGTCTATAAGAATAGCGTTAGGAAGACTAAATCATTCTTTAAAATTATCTTGAGGCTTGCTAAAAATACGCTAAGGATACTTCGCAGAAATAGATTATATTTTTAAACACCAAGAGAGCCCAACTTTATGGGGCAAATGGTCTACGTGTTGGCAGATGCTGTGTAAAAGGAAAGCATGCTGCATCTCTTCCCTTGACTCTCCATGGAGCTGCCCTGATCCAGGAAAGCCTTTATTCTCCAATCCTCATGCAAGAGAAATCCCATCCTGTTGCCCTCACCAGGTGCTCTGCTGCAGGACTCAGACAAATGGCTCACACTTGCTTTGGGAGAATGCTTGTCTAAAGGGCTTAAAACCTTAAAACCTGTGTGCTCAACTTCACCAAATGCCATATGTCTGCCTGTCTTATCTTTAAAAACGTCCTTCAGTCCTCAACTGAATCATTAGAAAAAGATGGGAAGTAACGGGTGAATTGTATATCTGTTTGGACTCTAGGCAAGTTCTCTGCAGGATTGTCTTTGGCTTAGTTAACTAAAAAAAAAACAACAACAAATTCCCACAGTAGGGAGTCTAAACTGGTTTGTGGAATTTGAGATCAAAAGGTCAGGGGCAGCCTACCCATGGGCTTCTGTAATGTTTGAATGAAAGAGAGCACTTGATGTATATATACATATAAAACCAGTTAGTAGTTTTGACGGTCTTCACAGGACAGTGCCAGTGGCCCCAAATGACCAGTGACTCTCCTGTATGTGAAGATGATTGACATTATCATTCCCTAAATACACTAAAGCTCTAATTTTATAAGGTTTATCATATTTGGAATTCTTAGTTCAATGTCTATCTCATCCCCAAGTTCACTGCAGGCTTTGTCTGCCCAGCTTTGAACGGTATCCAGGGAACTGTACGATGCAATACCCAGCTCCTCACACTCCTCACACTCCTCACACCAGACCATGATCTTTTATGAGGCCAGGGGAATTACAACTCTCTTCTCTGATGCATTTCCAGTATTTAGCAGAATACTTGTCATAATGTAAATGCTCAATAAATAGGTGGGTGGATGAACAAAAAATAAATTAATGGCCTGGGTGTGTTTTCTTACTTTCCTCAGGACCCTGGGAAGGTCACTTAATCCCTGTGTTCCCAAATCTGGCTGTACTTCAGGATTACCTTGGGAGCTTTTTAAAAGACAAGGATTGGTCCCCACCTCCAGGCACTCCAAACAATAGTTTACATAACTCTCACAAGTAACTGTGATGTGCCGCTAAATTTGAGAAGGGTCTAACCTCACTTTCCTCATCTGGGAAACAAATGGCCCTGCTGCCTCACAGGATGTCATTAATGTCAAATATCTTAAACTGCAACGTACTCTAGCAAAGAGGGGGGCTGTAAGTGACCGCACAAGGTAGGACAAGACTGGAGCCTGACCAAAGAGACCTGCCAGAGAAAATAAACACAGAATTTCAGAACCCAAGCGGCACATACATGACTTGTCAAATTTTAAGACTTCAATGGGATCTCAAAGTTTTCTGAACAAATCAACTCCTTACCTCTTTGCCTATAAATCTCCTACATCTGTCTCCCTTTGGCTAACCCTGGCAACAAAGCACCTATTTTATATTAGAAGTATGGGAAGTTTAGGGGCTTCCCTGGTGGTACAGTGGTTAAGAATCTGCCTGCCAATGCAGGGGACATGGATTCGAGCCCTGGCCCAGGAAGATCCCACATGCCGTGGAGCAACTAAGCCTGTGCGCCACAACTACTGATCTTGTGCTCTAGAGCCCGTGAGCCACAACTACGAGCCCACGTGCCACACTACTGAAGCCCGCGCACCTAGAGCCCGTGCTCTGCAATAAGAGAAGCCACAGCAATGAGAAGTCCACGCACCGCGACAAAGAGTAGCCCCCGCTCGCCGCAACTAGAGAAAGCCCGCATGTAGCAACGAAGACCCAATGCAGCCAAAAATAAAGAAATAAAATAAATAAATTTTTTAAAAAGTATGGGGGATCCCCTGGTGGTGCAGTGGTTGAGAGTCCGCCTGCCGATGCAGGGGACACGTGTTCGTGCCCCAGTCCGGGAAGATCCCACATGCCGCGGAGCGGCTGGGCCCGTGAGCCATGGCCACTGAGCCTGCGTGTCCGGAGCTGAGTATGGGAAGTTTATTGGAAAGAGTAGTCTGAGGAAAGACCATTCATTCATTCCCGGCTGTGTTTATCTACTTGCTCAACTGGTCATAATTGGTCATTTCAATCTCATGCAAGATGATACCTCGTGCTGCTATCCCGCTAACCTGACATCAAGACAATTGTTGAAATACCATCAACACTCCACCTAGATTCCCTGGATTCCCCTTTTGTATCTGCCCATCCCCCCAGCTTCTGCACAATTAACTTTATTGTAACTTCTGGCAGCCTTCTTCAGAGAACTACCTTTGGGCTACAGGAGCCCCTTAGGCAGGATGCACTGGGAGCCAGAAATGGGGTGGGATGGGGGGAATTGATGTTCTGTCCCCTCACCCCAGGGCAGCAGGTAGTCAACTTCTGACTAGTAGAGGAGTGTGAAAGCCCAGATCACTTGACTTGAGACAGAATAAACTATGCGGTGTCATTTACATTCCAGAGCTCCCCTCCCCTATTCTACTACCTCCACTCCCTTACTGGCTTCTCATTTAAGAACTTCCTTGATAATCATTTGCATGTAAATCCATCTCAGCATCTTCCTCATAACTTCCTATCTTGCTCAGCTATAGGTATTTTAACTTAAAAATAACTTTCATTTGCATTTGCCTGATTACTCAGATGGAATGTGCATCTATGTGTCCATGAGAGTTATGTCAGTTGATTTCTTTTGTGATCTCAAGTCCTTTGCCCATTTCATTAATTCACATTTTTTTTGGGGGGGTGTAGTTTACATACAGGAAAGTAAACAAATCTTAGTGTACAGTCCAACGAGTCTTTACGTATGTACACACCCATGTAACCACCACCCAGATCAAGATATAGAACATTTGTGTGTGGTATCGTTGATTTATAACATTATATAAGTTTCACATGTACAGCACAGTAATTCACAATTTTTAAAGGTTATACTCCATTTATAGTTATTATAAAATATTGGCTATATTCTCTGTGCTCTATAGTATATCTTTGTAACTTATTTATTTATTTATTAGCTTATTTATTTTATATATAGTACTTTGTACCTTTTAATCCCCTATCCCTATCTTGCCTCTCCCCTCATCCCTCTCCCCACCAGTAACCACTAGTTTGTTCTCTATATCTGTGTCTGTTTCTTTTTGTTATATTCACTAGTTTGTTTTATTTTTTAGATTCCATATATAAGTTATAACATACAGTATTTGTCTTTCTCTGTCTGATACATTTCACTAAGCATGATACCCTCCAAGTCCATCCATATTGTTGCGAATGGCAAAATTTCATTCTTTTTTATGTCTGAGTAGTATTCCATTACACACACACACACACACCCCACATCTTCTTTATTCATTCATCTGTTGATAGAAACTTAGGTTGCTTCCATATCTTGGCTGTTGCAAATAGTGCTGCTATGAACATTTGGGTGCATAAAGATATAGAACATTTTTAGCACCCAGAAGTTCCCCCATATCTCCTCCCAGTCAGCAGTGACCACTCCCAAATGTTCTAATCGCTATCATCATAGATAAGTTTAGCCTGTATTATACTTTTTATAAATGGAAACATCCTGTGTGTACTCTTGTGTCAGGCTTCTTTCATTCACCATTGTGTTTGGGAGATTCATCCATGTTGCAAATATCATATATTCTTTTTCATTGCTGTGTTATTTCCTACTGTATGGATATAACACAATTTATTTACTCATCCTATTGTTGATAGAAATTTGGGTTGTTTGCAGTTTGGAGCTATTATCATGAATAAGGCAGCTATGAACATTCTTTACATGTCTTTTGGCAGATATAAGCACTCATTTCTGGGTATATACACAAGACTGGAATTGCTGCATCATAGGTTATATGATTGACTAGCTTTGGTTGGTGCTATAGCAAACTTATTAACTGTTTGTTCTCTTTGGGTAAATTTCCCCCTACTTGATTGCTTACCTTTTAAACAAGAGTTATCTTCTTTTTTTCCCCAAGTTTTATTGCAGAATAATTTTCACAAATAAAATTCACCCCTTGTAAGTGTAAAGTTTAAGAGTTTTGGCTAGGATTACTGTGGGGATTTTGTTTTTTTCACTTTTTAAAAAAATTTAATAGATCTTTATTGGAGTATAATTGCATCACAATACTGTGTTAGTTTCTGTTGTACAACAAAGCGAATCAGCCATATGCATACACATGTCCCCATATCCCCTCCCTCGTGAGCCACCCTCCCACCCTCCCTATCCCACCCCTCTAGGTCATCGCAAAGCACTGAACCGATCTCCCTGTGCTATGCGGCTGCTTCCCACCAGCCAACTATTTTACATTTGGTAGTGTATATGTCGATGCTACTCTCACTTCACCCCAGCTTCGCCCTCCCACCCCATGTCCTCAAGTCCATTCTCTATGTCTACCTCTTTATTCCTGCCCTGCAACTAGGTTCATCAGTACCTTTTCTTTTTTTTTTTAGATTCCATGTATATGTGTTAGCATATGTTAATTGTTTTTCTCTTTCTGACTTAACTTCACTCTGTATGACAGACTCTAGGTCCATCCACCTCACTGCAAACAACTCAATTTTGTTTCTTTTTATGACTGAGTAATATTCCATTGTATATATGTGCCACATCTTCTTTATCCATTCATCTGTTGATGGACATTTGGGTTGGTTCCATGTCCTGGCTATTGTAAATAGTGCTGCATTGAACATTGTGGTACATGTCTCTGTTTGAATTATGGTTTTCTCAGGGTATATGCCCAGTAGTGGGATTGCTGGGTCACACAATAGTACTATTTTTAGATTTTTAAGGAACCGCCATACTGTTCTCCATAGTGGTTGTATCAATTCACATTCCCACCAACAGTACAGGACGGTTCCCTTTACACCACACCCTTTCTAGCATTTATTGTTCCTAGATATTTTGATAATGGCCATTCTGACGGGTGTGAGGTGATATACCTCATTGTAGTTTTGATTTGCATTTCTCTAATAATCAGTGATGTTGAGCATCTTTACATGTGCCTCTTGGCCATCTGTATGTCTTCCTTGGTGAAATGTCTTTTTAGGTCTTCTACCCATTTTTTAACTGGATCGTTTGTTTTTTTGATACTGAGCTCCATGAGCCGTTTGTATATTTTGGAGATTAATCCTTTGTCTGTTGTTTCATTTACAAATATTTTCTCCCATTCTGAGGGTTGTCTTTTTGTCTTATTTATGGTTTCCTTTGCTGTGCAAAAGCTTTTTATGCAATCCTTATCAAACTACCAATGGCATTCTTCACAGAATTAGAACAAAAAATTTCACAGTTCGTATGGAAACACAAAAGACCCCAAATAGCCAAAGCAATCTTGAGAAAGAAAAATGGAGTTGGAGGAACCAGGCTCCCCGACTTCAAACGATACCGCAAAGCTACAGTAATCAAGATAGTATGGTACTGTCACAAAAACAGAAATATAGATGAATGGTACAGGATAGAATGCCCAGAGATAAACCCATGCACATATGGTCACCTGACTTACAATAAAGGAGGCAAGGACATACAATGGAGAAAATACAGCCTCTTCAATAACTGGTGCTGGGAAAATTGGACAGCTACATGTAAAAGAATGATATTAGAATACTACCTAACACCATACACAAAAATAAACTCCAAATGGATTAAAGACTTAAATGTAAGACCAGACACTATAAAACTCTTAGAGGAAAACATAGGAAAAACACTCTTTGACATAAACCACAGCAAGATCTTTTATGACCCACCTCCTAGAGTAATGGGAATAAAAACAAAAATAAACACATGGGACTTAATTAAACTTAAAAGGATTACTGTTGTGTAACTACTACTACAATGAAGATAGAAAACGTTTCCATCACCCTAATTATCTTCTATTTTAACATAGAAATATTTACAATTTTGATGCAACCATCTATGACTAATCTCCTATTTCTCTATTTTTAACACATTGTTAATTTTACCAGATGAACTCTAGAATTACTCTACAAAGTCACAAAACAAATACCATTGCCTTCTTATCTAGAAACACAAACATGTAATAAATACAGAGTCCTAGCTCTTGAGTTGGACACGCCAGCACAGGAATCCCAGTCACTTACTTGCTGGATGACATTAGGCAAGCCCCTAGCCTCCCTGATATCAGCTTCTTCCTCTGTAACTGATTATAATAATGGTGCCCGTGTCATGAGGCTGTTGTAAGAAGTGGTGACGGTAACTATAGCAGTCGCTTGCTATTTGCCAGGCAACGTTCTGAGCACTTTATTTGTAGTGACATTTAAATCTTATAACAATTCTGTGATATATATATTGTACCTCTCCTGGTTTTACAGATGGAGAGCTGAAGCACAGAGAAGTTAAGGAAACCAAGTCAGGCCCAAGAGAGTGCCGGCTACTGTGCTGCTTCTCAGCTTCATAGATAAGGAGGTGACACAGGGAAAACATGGAGCATAGGCCCTAGCACAAAGTACACAGAAATGCTCATTTTTATTATTGTTATTCATCTTCTTTATACATTCAATAAAGTAATATAATTGTCTTCATATCGGTCATCACATTTCTTGTTAAGGCTGCTCATAAATTTTTTATGCCCTTTCATACTGTGTGCATGGGATGTCTTTTTTCCATAATGTTTTCTCATTGGTTATTTTGAAATGTGGTGAAAGCTACTGACTTGTTTATACTGTGTAGCTAAAAGAACCTCAGCAGCACTTCAGTACCATTTAAAATACCCCTCCAAAAGGTAATTTTAATTGTGTATAGTGCTCTTTTAATAGCAAATGAAGTTAGTAGATAAGAAATGAGAAAAAACTGAAGATTAGAAATGACATTTTTGATTCTTTCCTCCTTGGTTAAAGAGAAAAAAAGAGAGGGGAAAAAGTAGAAAGAAATAATTCACTCATCTGAGAATAGTACACAAAAAGCCACAGCACATTATCCCTCCCCCACAAAAAAAATGCTTTATTCTCAAGCTCCTTTTCTTATGTGATACTTTAAAACAATATTTACACTTTAAATTAACTAAGTGAATTTTTAAATGTCTTCTCACCACTTGGAGAATTCTGAGATGAGCAAATACTTTTCCTATCTGGATGTTTGCTTTATTCTTGATAATCTGATCAGGGAAAAAAGGAGGGGAATATTTCTTTTGAAAAATTGATTTTTCTTCAATAGATAGCCAAATGTTGTCCTTGTTTGCAGGACAGGGGAGTGAGTAGGTGGGGTGGGTAAAAAGTTTCTCTTGGGTAAAACATTCAAAGGTTTTGACCTTTGTGTAGTAGCTATATTTAAAAGTGACTATGTCAGCTCTCTTGAGGACATTTTAGTGCCAGTGAAGGTACATCTGGGTCAATGTAACATAATGACTGATCTGCTCTCAGTCAGGAGGCCAATAGGAAAAGGCGCTACAGTCAAAGAACAAGTAGAATAACTCAAGGAGGCTTAATCAAAGGACTGTTTACAAAAGGTATGGGCAGGTGGAGGAATTCTAAAGGATGGTGCAATATGCTAGGGCCCGGTAATACTAAACTTACCGCCCCAGACCGGAAGGGAGTGGGTGAAGGAGCAGTGATAGGAACGTGGAAAGCCTGTCGATAAGGCCATGTTATAAAGATTCCAAAAGGGCAGTCGCATCCAAATCCAATACTAAACCTAATGTGCCCTCAAAGGAGGCCCATTTACAGCACTAGCAAAGATGGTATTTCCCTCTAGCCACTCAATACACGTTTCTTGAAATTGATTTTATTAAATATAAGAAAATTAGCTAATGTATTCATCAAAACTTCAGGTTTGTAAATGACAAAGACCTACATCACACTGGCTTAAACAAAGAAAGAGAATTTATTTGATCGCAATTGGGAAATTCAGGAGTACAGGTGGCTTTATATGTAGCTGGATCCAAGAATTCGAGCAGTTGTGACTCTTTGAGGATGAACAAGCATGAGAAGAGCTCTAGCACTCTCCAACTCCTCATTCATTCCTCATTCATAGGAGGAGCGATCTAGATCTGTGGGCACACTGATGCAATGGGGGCAAGTAGGGGCTAAAATATAGCAGAACCTCAGGTCACCGAACCACGAGCCATAGCCTAGGAGAGAGTTATTCAGCTGGGGAATTGGAAAAAGTATCTGGCATGGGCATGGTTCAGCTCTCCCAGTGCCCTTCATTTTCTCTGATAAGATGGTCTGTCTTCCAGTCTGCCCTACTACCTTGTGCAGTCTGCAGTGGAGGGCAAAGTCTAAAGATCTCAGCCATGCCAGTGACTGGTTGTAAATCCGATTAACTAAGGAGCAGAGCCTTAGAAAGTTCTTTTGGGCAGCAATCCAAAGCCATGACCTCAGTCAGCTTCTCAGTAACGATTTCATCTCCATTTACCTAACCTCTCCATCTATCTCTCAATTATTCTGAATTTAGGCAAAGAGGGGTATTATACTTTGGACCCCTAAAAACTCCATCAACACTTATCAGGATACTGTCTACTCTTTCCATTTCTCAACAGTGCTTTCCTCTCTATGCTCGATTCTCAGGCAGATTTTCCTGATTTTGGAGTAAAGATAGCCTATGGAAGTTCAAGATTCAGTGATCTTTCAGCTCACAATTTCTGTGAAAAGAGAGTGCTTCTTTTATGATAACCCTAGCAAATATCGTGGGAAATTTTTTCATTGGTTCGACTTGGGTCATGTGTCTATCCCAGGACAGGAATGGAGCACCCTGACTGGGCACACCTGGGTAACTTGACTACTCCAGTTGCTGGGGGATGGGTCAGCCTAACCTGAATCACATGGGATAGGAATGGGGAAGGAACTACACTCACATGCAGCTTGAGCAGAAAGCAACTAGTTTGGTCTCAGTAGATTGCTAAAGACCTTGCAAATGCTTTGAAAATTGTTTTCCTTATTTCGTATTATTACTGGTTGTCAACTTTGGCTATACATTGGAATCACCTGGGAAGCACACCACCCCAGACCAATTAAATCTCAGGGATGGGACCCTGGCATTGGCATTTTTACAGCTCCCAAGGTGCTACTGATGTGCAGCCAAAGTTGACAAACATATCCCATGGAGAACATTATTTCTAAGTCTGGGGACAATTAAGAATGCATTGATCTTGCTCTGTAGCTAGTTTAACTTGTTATAAAATAGAAAGCCTGAAAGTACAGGGAGATTCTGGGAAGATAGAAGTAATAGTGACATGGTTTTTTAATCTTTCTATAATTCTACATAAAAACAGACTGAACAACTAAATAAAAAACCCCAAAATCCACTAACAATGTATGCAACCACAATGGGTGCAAGATATGTGCACAGACCATGGAGTAAAAGCAGGTGACAGCAAACCACAGTGTCTGTGCAGATGGATGCAGAGGAGAAGCAACTGGGTGTCTGGAGGATGTGAGACAAGGAGATCCACAAAATAGTGGATTTGAGGACAACAGCTCCCTTCCTGGACAGGGCACTACCCAGAGGAGAAACTTCTGGAAATGAAATCAAATTGAGCAGAATAGGGTCAGTAAAAAAATGAAGGGAAAAGAAGTTCGTACCAAAGTAGAGGAGAGTTGGGAACTTTAACAAAATATCAATAGTTAACTCCAAAATACGGAAGGTAAACACTAAACTTTAAAAAATGATTATCTTTGGCAGTAAAATTTCTAAAATTTTTCACTTCAACTTCACATGCTTCTTGTTATTTAATACGTTATTCCAGTGAGCATGTACTGCTGGAACAGCAAGGATATATTTGTAACATACATATGTTACAAAAGCCATATATATATATATACACATATATAAACTATATATTTAAATTATAATATATATACTTAAATTAACATTGAAAAACAGTATACTAAAATACAGGTACCTGAACTAGCCTATATATCCCAAAGGCAGTTTAAGTAGAACCCACTTGGAGATCACCAAAACGAAACCCTGTATATCATGTGAATCCAAAGCAGATAATCAAGGAGGAAAGTGGGACCTTGCAAGAAAGACTGTGTGAAAACAAGCCGTTGGGGCTTCCCTGGTGGTGCAGTGGTTGGGAGTCCATCTGCCAATGCAGGGGACATGGGTTCGTGCCCCGGTCCGGGAGGATCCCACATGTCGCGGAGCGGCTGGGCCCGTGAGCCATGGCCGCTGAGCCTGCGTGTCCGGAGCCTGTGCTCCACGACAGGAGAGGCCACAACAGTGAGAGGCCCGCGTACCGCAAAAAACAAACAAACAAAAAACAAGCTGCTGGTGCCATACCTTTTTCTGCAGACTTGGAATTGTTTAGACATTATCAAGGCAATAAACGATGACTATTTGAAACAATGAATCTAAAATATGAGTGAATGTAGAGTATAAAAAAACTTTAAATCCGTTTTTTTTTTAAATGAAACAAAAATCAAGTAAGCATTTCAGGAGAATGAAAAACTAGAAGGAAAAGTATTTAGAACCTTGAATTGGAGAGTACTGTATTGTTGGACTAAACTCAGTTTCAATAATTAGAATTTCCAATAAGAAACTCTAAAATCAGGTCTCAGTCTCTTCTCCACTGTGATAAACATACAAAAGATTTCATAAGCATCGTAGTTTCTCATCATTTTCCACATATTAGCCATGATTCTAGCCTCATCTCTCCCTCAAAACAACATATTAGAATGCAAGTGAGAAATTCTTGGGTCCCTTTAATTAAAAACACTAGAGAAAATCTTAGAAGCCTTCAGTGTAACTATTGTCAATAACAATAGTTATTGTCAATAACTATGTATGGTTAGGGCGTTAGCATTGGAATGGATCTTTTTGATAATCCAAGTGTTTCCTCAATCTGTGTTCCCAGGCAAATTACTTTACATCTCTAAGGTTCATTTTCTCCATCTGTGAAATGGTTTTCATAATTGTACACATGCTGTTGTGATAACAGAATGAAATAGTGAATGTAGAGCATATAGCAAATACCAAAATATTGGCTAACAACAACTTACCAGTAACATTCTCAGTATAGATGGTAATATACTAGTGTGAAAGGAAAAAATGCCATTGAAAACCATTAATTGATAGTCTTAAGCTTCATTCTTAATAAAATTCTTTAATTCTTTATATATTTCCCTCATACTCAGGTTAATATATCTTTTGTTATTTATTTTAAAAGTTATGAGTACCTACTATGTATAAGACACATGCACATTAGTTGGTAATTTGATAGAAAAGGTATTAGGTTTTCTCCCACTTTATTTAGCTTTTATTTGCATATTATTTAAGTTTCAGGATCCTCCTCAAATGAAGGGGGATTTTTAAAACCAAAGTAACACCTGCTGGGTGTTACTGTGCAGTTACAGCTGGCCTGTGCGGACAGCTCATCTTGTGCCTCCAGCCTCAGCAGGATGTGGGCAGGGTTGTGGGGCCTGAGCTGTACCTGCAGCTGTGCAGCAAGAAGCCCCTCTTCCAGTCCAGGGAGTGGAAGGTGTGTGGGATCACAGATGCACCAGCTGATTGCAGAGAAGCCCTGAGTTCATCGTAACACTTGTGTTCTGAGTTGTCCATGCCCTGGGAACTTGGTAAACAAGTCTCCCTCAGTTTTAGAGTCAGCAACGTATAGCAACCAGCTGGTTTCCTGTGCATGCTTGCAAATGACTCGGTTTGCATGATTTCTCACCAAGGTGACTAAATCAACTATTGGGCTTAGCGTTTGTGTAGACAAAGACTTTGAACCTGTTTTGCGTGGTGCAATTTCAGTTATGATCTTTCCAGTTATTTTTGTTTACAAGCTGTTGGTCCTGACAATTATTTACATTTTAATTACGAGTGTTCAACCCCCTCAAGAGGAGAGTCAAGCAGCTTATTTACTTCCTGCTGGCAGGCTTCTGAGGAAACAGCTTAGCCAGGCTTGCGGAGCCACTGAACTAAAATAAAGTAACTTTCAGAAGAGCAGCACCACGTCCTCAATAGCCAGCTTTGCTTCTCTTCTACTGGGGCTTCTCATGGGGACCAAAACTGAAATGAGCCTCTCAACGTAGCAATCAAGATACTGCTTCATTTTTCCCTCTCCCTTTTCTCTCAATGAAGCTAACTTCTAACAGATTCTATTTGCATATATGTACAGCACTCATTTATTGAGCACCGCAAGGGAGAGTTGTTCTCTGTGTGCCTTTTCAGATAAGCGTATCCCTTTAATCATTTAACCTTTTCCTTGTTTACGAAGAAATAGTTTTAAATATTAATCAGCCTCAACCCCCTTCTAAAACAATACACTAAACAGAAAGCAAGCTTCCGTTGATGACTCGTGGCCATCATTATGGATTAGTCATTGAGATGTACTCTGATAGCCACAGGGCCTACGCAGGTGAGAGGACTTGTTTGTTCCAACTTTAAATAATCCCACACTGTTACCTCCTCAGTTCTTGTTTCTGCCTTGATGTCTCTTCCTTCTCTGTCCGGCTACCTGTCTCTAACAGCTCTTTCTCCACTTTTAACGGGCTGTTGTTTTTAATCTGCCATGAACTGGGAAATCAGATAAGCCTGTTTCCTAGAACTAAATGCCTGACATAATGTTCTATAAACAGAGTGCACAAACTTTAGTTTGTACTTGCCTATTAGTTAGGGTGTTTGGGCTGCAAATAATGGAAAATCCTGACTCATCATGGCTCAAACAGCTAGGCAATTCATTGTTTCATAGAACTAAGAGGGCCCAAGGAGGATGGAGTCCAGGCATGATACTTCAGGCTCTGTTTTACTCCTGGTGATTCTACCAGCTCTGCCTTCTCCCATGCCGGGCTTCACCCTCCACCTGGTGGCAATATGGCTGCAGTGGTTCCAGAGGCACATCCTGACCCAGCAATGTTCCAAGGAAGGAAAGAGAATATCTCCTTCTGTGTCTCTTTTAGGAGAAGGAAACCTTTTCCAGAACCCCCCCACCCCCACTCCAGCTGACTTCCCCTTCCTAAACTTGCCACTAACTAGGGGGATAGAATTCTCATGATGGGTTTGGGCTAATTAGCATCCACCCTGGGCCAAAGTGGAATTCTCTTAGGAAAAAGAAGAGGGAAAAGTACACATTGGGAAGGGAACAAACAGTGTGTGCTAGGAATTGAAATCATTTGCTTATGATTTTTTTAAACAATTTTTAGAGATTTGCCGCTGTGTCTATAATTAGTTCAGATATGGAGCAGATCACTTTTAGAAAAGCGAGGTATTGTTTTAAAATAAAATCAAGTGGTAACCAGAGATATTTAGTGAAAAACTAATATTGGGGCTGTGTGTACCCATAAATGGAGACAAAGTTTGGGAGTTGCTTCTCTGTGAATATTATAGCACTTGAATGATTCAACCTAGAAAAAAAAGACTACACAGTTTATCACAAGGAAATGTTTGGAGGAAGGAGCTGTTGAGAGGTGGAGCTATAGAGGTGACTGTGGCTTTTCGTGAAGGTCAGGTACCCTTCAAATGACTACAGGTAAATCCATTAAGTGACAGGAAAATCCCATGAACAAATATTTTCTTCTTGGAGCACATTAGGAAAAAGATATTAAGACCCAGACCACTCGTCAGGGTGTAAGCAGTCATGGATAAATTAGGCAAATTCACTTATATCTTTTGTTTCTTCCTTGAAGCTCTGGTAAGCTTCTCCCTATGTGGGGAGCTCACATGAGCATTTCTTCAGTTAACATAAGCGTATAGAGTAGGATGTTTCTTTTAGATCAACTAATAAACCCCTCTCATTTCATAGAGTTCAAGCTTCCAAGAAAATATCACCTTTGAATTCTTCAAAGTGGTCCCTGACTCTCCTCCCCATCTCCAAGTGTGATCTGATGTTCTTTCTCTTTGTTCCTTTAGCACTCTTTGCACATTTCCAATATCATGTTTACCACACTGAATTATAATCTCTGATTTTTTGCTTGTCTTTTCCTCTAAATTCCAAGTATCTTGACAAAGGACGCAGGTTCTACTTATTTTTGTCCCACAGGGTCATGGTGATTAATGACTATCTGTCAGAAGGATGGATGAATAGATGGATCGGGAAACTAAAGAGCAAAGCCATTAATGATTTGTCCCAGCCCCTCTCAGGAAGTTAGCTGCACAGTTAGGAAGAGAATCATAGATGTTAGAGCTATTTTCCAATCCACAAATTTGCTAGGTCTATGCGGATGGTATTTTTGTTTTAAAATAAATGCTCTAAACTATGCTAGGGCAAGTAGAGTGTGGGGACACTAGAGGCAAAACAAAACAAAAAGAGCCATGAAATCACAGTCTCAGACTGTGTAGGGTTTTAAGAATGGCAATGTGGCGCGCGCGCACACACACACACACACACACACACGCACGCACACACTCAAAACTTCCTATGAGAAACAAACACCTGTAATTCTCTTTTCTTAGACACCTTTGGTTACCAACCATTGAGGAGACTGATTCCTAAGCCTGTCCCTTACTCCCCTCCCCAAATCCCAATATGTACGAAAGGCAAAGTGCTGTGAACATGCGGACAACAGCCACTAGATGCCTCCATCATTCACTACTGCTTTGTGACAATTTCCTGGAAACTCAACATCTTGAAGGATAAAACATTTTTTATGGCAAAGTTCCAGTGTCACTTCAGATTTTAGTAAGATCATAGCACACTCTTTTCTTAGACTAGAACCAGGCAGAAAGTCTCACTCAGTTACAGCCCTGAGGCTCATTATAGACTAACTAGTCACCTAAAGTAATGAAAGAGGGAAGGGTCACTTTCCATTTGACCGGAATTCACCAGAGCCACAAACCTGTTAGAGCATTTATTCCTCAGTGCAGAATGTAACTCCTGCTCATGCCTGAAAAATTAGAGTGACCCATCTTATTGAATGGTGGGCACATTCCAGAAGGCAGACTAAACCAGCTCCAGGACTGATGAAAGTGTCCTTTTTGCCTCACATTTTGGGACTCTTATGAACTATCAGCACATCAAGCCCTGACTGGAAATGCCAAGATGTTTCAAATTTCACAAACTGAAGCAGGTAATTTGGCTGAAAACAATTTGGCTAAATGAAATTTCACCAAATATAATTTGACCAAACATAAAGTTTGTATGTATTTAATTTAAAGTAATTTGGTCAATAGGAAAATTAATAAAAATAATACTTACATGAAAGTGAGTAATCATAATCACTGCTTCTTTTAGTGTTGGTAATTTTGGTATGTGTACCATGAGATGGCTCTGTGTATCTTTGCATTTTTGTCTGTTAAAATTGGTTCTTTTGGCACCTCCCTGGTGGCGCACTGGTTAAGAATCTGCCTGCCGGGCCTCCCTGGTGGCGCACTGGTTGAGAATCTGCCTGCTAATGCAGGGGACACGGGTTCGAGCCCTGGTCTGGGAAGATCCCACATGCCGCGGAGCAGCTAGGCCCATGAGCCACAACTACTGAGACTGCGCGTCTGGAGCTTGTGCTCCACAAGAAGAGAGGCCGCGATAGTGAGATGCCCACGCACCGCGATGAAGAGTGGCCCCCACTTGCCGCAACTAGAGAAAGCCCTCGCACAGAAACGAAGACCCAACAGAGCAAAAATAAATCAATTAATTAATAAACTCCTACCTCCAACATCTAAAAAAAAAAAAAAAAAAAGAACCCACCTGCCCATGCAGGGGACATGGGTTCGAGCCCTGGTCCGGGAAGATCCCACATGCTGCGGAGCAACTAAGCCTGTGCGCCACAACTACTGAGCCTGCGCTCTAGAGCCCACAAGCCACAACTACTGAGCCCGTGTGCCACAACTACTGAAGCCTGTGTGCCTGGAGCCCGTGGTCCGCAACAAGAGAAGCCACCGCAGTGAGAAGCTCGCGCACCGCAATGAAGAGTAACCCCGCTCGCCACAACTAGAGGAAGCCCATGTGCATCAACAAAGACCCAACGCAGCCAAAAACTAAATAAATAAATTTCAAAAAAAACCCAAAAACAGTAACATTTAAAAAAAAATTTTTTTTGTTCTTTTGTTGTTATTGTTCTTGTTGCCAATTACTTATGCTCTTTGTTTCTTACAATACTGAAAAGTTGGAAAAAAGAACTGTTCAACAACAGTGGAACAACCTAAATGGCCGACAAAAGTAGATTGGTTAAAACAACCTAAATATCCTTTAATAGGGGAATTCACTAAAATGGAATTTTCATATGCTTTCCTCCATGCTTTATTAAAGTTCTTCTGTTAATTTTCTAGTGATGTAAATGCAGTGTTAATACAAAAAAATTAGGACATATAGACATGCAAAAAGGGATATTAAGAACACATAAATTCAACCTATATAGTTGAAACTTTGAAATCTTGAGTTATTTCCTTCCAGGACACACACACACACACACACACGTCTAGTCCTTAAAAGTAGGATCATGCTATGTTTCATAACCTCCAATATAAGGCCACAAATTATTAGATCTCTAAGTAATTTTAACGAATATTCTATTGATCTAAAACTAGTTAGGAATTATCTTAAGTCGAAATAGTAGGGGGAAGATATGATATGTGGACACAGATGTTTATAGCCAAATGTAGGGTTATGAAACAACCTTATGATTAATATCAATTACCAATATTTTAAAAATTCAGTTTCTACAAATTCAGAATTTTAACCAGATTGTCCTATTGGTCAGTTCTCTTTGGATCATATTCTTTAGTTCCTATATGCTTGGGGCCAAATCACCTTTGAGCAAATTATTAGAAGACGCAGTCTATTTTTAAGTTAAAGCTTAACTTCCCATGTCAAAGCTGCCAGAGATGTCCGCACCAGTCATTTCCAACCCATTGGACCAGAGGCACACAACCTCAGATGGCCAAATTAGTGACACACCTGTGGGCCTTGTTCCAAAAAGAATTTTAGGTGACTTTCACAAATATATCCAATAGAACAACATTAAAAGTAAGAGGAAATGGGTGAAAGGTACACAGGAACTCTCTGCTCTATGTCTTCAGCTTTTCTGTAAGCCTAATATTTGATCAAAATAAAAAGTTTAAAAAATAGCTTGAAATATAAATAGATTGGAGAGAAATCTTTTTCCAAAATTAAGAGAAATCAGCCCCCCCAATACATACACAAAGATGGGTAGTGATAAGATGAGACCTGATATGAAAATTAGTAGACAGGAGACATGCTGTAGGGTTTTACACAATTACTATAGTTGAACAGTGTCAAAGTAAAAAAGAAACATGATTGTTATAAGAATCACATTACTATCTATGAAAATGTACTGATTAAAGAGAAGAAGCAAAAGGTTTCCTGCACTTAGGTCCAAGAGAAATTTTCTGCAGGTTTTTCCAAAGTGAGGATAAAGTGATGGAGGAGTTAACATTCTCAACACCACCCTAACTCTAAATAAACAATGTCCTGTAGAAGAAGGAGTAGGATTGGATTGATAGGCAGAGAGGGAAAAGCAGTTAGATTTCTTTAATAGTCATTTGAGATATTACAAATAGACTCTAAACAATTTTCTCTTCAAAAGAAAAAAAAACCAAAACCCTAATTATGGGGAGGGGTGGAGTAAAGAATGCTTTCAGGAAACATTAGTATACCTGTCCTGTCAGGAAGGTTCAAAAATAAATTAAATACTAGACAAGACAAGCAGACGTGATATATACAAGTCAAGAGTCACAGCTATTAGCCAAGGCGGAAAAGCAAGACTCTAGGCAGATGAGTTTTAAGAACAAATGGAGCAGAACCATGTTTCCTTAACGTACGTGATGTACTCCATGACACCAGATGCTGCCTGCACTGTTTGTTTGTTGGCCTCTTTACTTTAGTCTGTTTAAAAAAAAAAAAAAAAAGCCCATTTGTTGGGAGGCTCAGCCCATCTCAAGCAAAATCAGAAAGTAACACAAGCTGTGTCTTCTATTTGCTTCCTACTTATAACTCTCTCCTCCACCAATTTAAAAGAATGTTTCAAATGGGCCTAAAGAAAGGAATGGAAGCATTTAGCCCTGAATTCCTGAGGTCCAGCCTTGACTAGAGGAGGGACTCTTAGGCTACAATGGTGAAGAAAAATGAGGACACTGTGAAGTGTGGAGCCCAGGAGCAGAGGTAAACCTTCAAGGGGGCAGAATCCAATGGGGCACTGGTGGGCTTACATGAGCTCCAACTGGGAAAGAGAAAGAAGATCCCATGGGCTTCCTTAATTCATAGGACCTTCCTCTGGTGAGCGGAGGATGGAGATAGGCCTGTTCCCACTTTAGACTCACAATGTTCTCATGCCCTTTTGCCCCAAGATATCTACTCCTTGCTTGGTATTACTATTTACTTATCCTACAGTGTGAAGGAGGTTGTAAACCAGAATTGGCCCTTAAAGAGGCTGCTAGAAGTCTATCCTGGAGTTTATAGGGATTGGAAGGGAGGGGGTACTGTCTAAGGGCCCAGGCTTCCTAGTGACAACCCGGGGACTTGGAGCCTAGTCAACCTAAGCACAGGTCTCCCAGCCCAGCTAGTGCCCTCTGTCCTCACCCCTTGTCTCCTCTTCCCCTCTGCCCCAAGATGATGCACATGCAGTATCCATTCTTACTGCAACTTCTTCTCCAGGCTTTGCCCTGTCTGTGCTTAGGTTTCTTCACCTCATCCCCCCTCGCCATGTGCGCATCCCAAGCATGGCAACATAGCCTTTCTATCCTGGACACATCATCCATCACTCAGCCTCCAGACCCAAGAATCTGGCTCTTTTGAGAGTGGCTGGGTGGAGCTGCATGGGGGGGGAGAAAAAGGAAGTGAACCAAAAAGCCTCAGCAAGTGAGGGGACAGGAAATCCTATAAGCTACTAATGGCAAATCCTGATGTCCACTTCCCTCATAATTCAGATTCAGATAAGAAAGTTGAGATCCCAAGTGACTTATTCCAGTTTACTCAGTCATTCATTGCCAGAGTCAAAGCTGGAATCCAGCTCACATAAATATCACCCAATTGATGTGGCTTCCTCATGCCACATGGAGACAGAAAGGAAAATTGAGGTCTTTCCAGAAATGCCCATGCTAATAAGAGTGTGGGAAAGATATCAGGAAAGGTTTACATTGGAACTATTTACAGATACTATGAAACTAATAAAAGTCTAAACTGATCTTTTTTTAAAAAAGCTTGCCTTGTCCATATAAAATAATATTAATTAGGGGCATGTCCACACAGGGCAAAGCATTTCATAAATATTGTTCACTAGTGTGAAATATTGATTACATGTTTTCATAGCAGCAATCAAATATAGAGGTGGAATTTCACCCCTAGTTCTGCCTTCCTTCCCGAAATTAGGCATTGTTTTGATAAACTAGGTCAACTGAAAATATTCCCTCTATATCTGTCAAGTTGGTAGATGTTTTTTAGGAAAAAATATTGTTTTTCTGTTTAAAAATTGGATCACAACACCTATGTATAGACACCAGTTTCTAGAAGAGGCGCTATTTTAAAATAGCATGTGGGGTCTGTAAGCCATTTCTTCAGAGTTGTCTCCTTTGCCTAAGAAAGTAATCTGATACCAACCAAATGATTTGATTAATCAGTCCAATCAAATAAGTGTTTAATTCCTTAGTGTTTTCTGTATGGGATACAAAGAGCTGCTGCTGTCACAGAGCTTGCCATCGAGCGGGGAGGATTATATAAGGGCAGAGAGCTGTCACTGGAGACGAAGGTTAGATAGGGTGAGTGGGTGAGCAGAGTGCAAAGAGCTATGGGGATTCAAAAGAAGGTGGGAACACAAATATTTGTTGAAAAAAATTTTGAGAGGTCAGGAAAAGCAGCTGTGGAGGTAGATGCTTTAAGGCAATCCTTGAATGATGGAAAGGATTGAAAAAAAACATTCCTGGGCTTTGCTCCAGAGCACAAACGTTCAGAAAATGCAAATATTTAGGATATTGATTTTTAAAAGATTGTGCAAAACATTTAAATTTTGCTCCTTCTAAAAACACCTGTCTCTTGCCACTGTGGTGAACTTTTCAAGTCCCCAGGTCCTAGCCATTTTTGGCAGCCTTCTAATATGAAACGAGAAGGAATCCCAACAGCCTGGAGGCATTTTGCTTTTGTGTCATAGACACTACTTCCCCCCCTTCCCCCCACGCTGAATCTTCACTTGTGCATGTACTGAGGATGACTTTACTTTTAACTAATTCATTCATTGGATAAATATTTATTGAACATCTGCTATGCTCCAGGCATTGCCAGGCACTAGGAATAGAAGGGTAAATACAAATCATCAGGGAAATGCAAATCAAAAGCACAATGAGCTATCACCTCACACCTGTTAAGATGGCCATTATCAAGAAAACAAAAGATAACAACTGTCGGTGAGGGTGTGGAGGAAACAGAACCCTTGTGCACTGCTGGTGGGAGTGTAAAATGATGCAGCTGCCATAGAAAACAATATGGAGGTTCCTCAAAAAATTAAAAATAGAACTCCAATATAATCCAGCAACCCCAGTCCTGGGTATTTGTCCAAAATAATTGAAATCAGGATCTCAAAGAGGTATCTGCCCTCCCATGTTTATTGCGGCATTATTCACAATAGCCAAGATACAGAAACAACTTAAATGTCCATGACAGATGAATGGATAAAGAAAATGTGGTATATACATATGATGGAATATTATTCAGCCTTAAATAAGAAGGAAATCCTGCTGTATGCGACAACATGGATGACCCTGGAGGACATTACGCTAAGTGAAATAAGCCTGACACACAAAATACTGAATGATTCCACTTATATGAGGTATCTAAAATAGTAAATTCATAGAAACAGAATAGAATGGTGGTTGCCAGGGCCTTGGGAGAGGGAGAGATGGGAAGTTTCTGTTCAATGGTTGTATAGTTTCAATTATGCAAAAAGAAAAAGTTCTAGCTGTCTGTTGTACAACATCACGCCTATAGTTAACAATACTGTATTGTGTACTTAAAACTTGTCAGGAAGGTAGATCTCATGTAAAGTTTTTTATAGCATAATAAAAAAAATTAAAGTTTCTTTTTAAAGGGGTGAATACACCTTAAAAAATCAGTTACACACAAGAGAATCAAAGGACACAAAAATGAAAAGGTAGCTGGGACCACAGGGCAGAGGAACTAGACCACCAGGGCAGAACTTAGAGGTATTTCTGGAAGCAAATTAAGCCACACAGACTATAGTCACAGGCCCATTATTTTCTAAGAACTCCAAATTAGAACAGTATGTACTTCCTAATTTTCCAGTTTGCCAGTTTTATGGACAAAAAGTAACGTATTGTTTTCCGCCTGGTCCTGGAATATCACGGACTCCTTGCCAAAGTTCCTGCTCTCCCAACTCCTGGCTGGTCCCCTTATGGGAAATGCCATCTTATACATGGCTATTCTGGAACAAGCTTCCAGGATATTCTTCAAAGGCAACATCAAAAGCTCAGGTTAAAATTGGAAGGTTCCCTATGAGCTTCCTATTCTGTTGTGGCCCAAAGAGAGGACATTTGGTAAGAAAGAGATTGGTGGTCAAAGAAATGATCTCATCCAAAAAGGTAAGACTAACTCCAGTTTAACAAGAAGTATCTTTGTCTCCTGATATCAAGGTAGTGCAATACCCTACATCCAATACAGTTCCCCCAGCACACAGTTGACAACAGGGGCACACACTTCTCCATAGAACATCATTCCCTCCCAGGGCCAACCATGTGAAAGGAAGGGTGGTTACTCAATGAATAAGCCATGTCCTCCCCTGCAGATGATGTGACCAGTATGCCCACAGCTGAAAAAAATCTGTCAGTACATCTGTGGGTTTGCTGGACCTGAGCTAGCCCCTGCCTCCATAGCAACATATTTAGCCACTCTCCTCATCTACTAAGAAAAAGATGTGACTGGGTGACTCGTAGCCGCGAGATTTGGGATTTGTCATCAGGCAAGGAAAACAAACACCTAAATGGAATTAACAAAAGCCTTTATTTGTTGGGTTGGGTTTTTTTAAGCTTCACTGAATTGTAATTTATACACCATAATTCACCCATTTTTAAGCATAAAATTTAATGATTTTTACAATAGTTACAGTAGTGCAAAATGTGCAAACTTTCTATCACCCCAGAAAGATCTTTTGTCCATTTGTAGTCAATCCCTATTCCTAGCCCCTGCCCCCAAACAACCACCATTCTGCTTTCTGTCTCTCATTGATTGGCCTTTCCCAAAAATTTCACATAAATGGAGTCATACCACATGTAGTTTTTTTGTGTGTCTGGCTTCTTTCACTTAGCATAACGTTACCGTTACTGGGGCTCTTCAATTTTGTAGCATATATTAGTACTTCTTTACTTTTTATCATTGTGGAGTATTTCACTTTATGGATATACCACTTTTTTTTTTCTTTTTTTTGCTGTACGCGGGCCTCTCACTGTTGTGTGGCCTCTCCTGTTGCGGAGCACAGGCTCCAGACGTGCAGTCTCAGCGGCCATGGCTCACGGGCCCAGCCGCTCCGCGGCATGTGGGATCTTCCCGGACCGGGGCACGAACCCGTGTCCCCTGCATCGGCAGGCGGACTCTCAACCACTAAGCCACCAGGGAAGCCCAATATACCACATTTTGTTTTTTCATTCACCAGTTGATAGACATTTGGATTTTTTCCACTGTGCTGCTATTATAAATAAACCTGCTATGAACATTCCCATACATGTCTTTGTATAGACACACATTTTCATTTCTCTTGGGTAGGTACCTAGGAGTAGGATTGCTGGGTCATATGGGAAGTTTATATTTCAATTTTAGAAACTGCCAAACTATTTTCCAAAGTGGCTGCACCATTTCACATTCTTATCTGCAATAGTTGTTATTGTCTGTCTTTTTTACTATAGTCTTTCTAGTGAGTTTGTTTTTAAGACTCAGATTTTTCTCACCACTCACGTCCTAGAAACCAGCAATGGCTAAGCATAAGATCTGGGTCAAAACTGACTAAGGCTTTTGAGACTGTGGCAATTTAGGAAAGAGTCTGGTTGTGGGAGATGGACAACTACATGCTTGTTATTATAACAAAGAAGGGGTAGAGCAAGGCCAGACACTTCCTTTGTCCAACCTTTATTGGCTGAGGCAGGAAAACCAGTTCTTCTAAGAATGGAAAGTTTCATTTAGATTAGAAGTGGTCTCAGCTTGTTCATGCAAGAACTAATGAACATTTATGAGCGCCTGTAGTGTGGTGAATAAAAGGTATTTCTCATATACTACATAAAATGAGAGTCAGTTTAACTTAAACATTTTTTTGACTGTCTGCTGAGAATAAAACGTTATATTGGGAGATAGAAGAGTGCCAAAGATCCTTGATTCAAGAAGTCTGAAATCGGGGCTTCCCTGGTGGCACAGTGGTTGAGAGTTCGCCTGCCGATGCAGGGGATATGGGTTCGTGCCCCGGTCCGGGAAGATCCCACATGCCGTGGAACGGGTGGACCCGTGAGCCATGGCCACTGACCCTGCGCGTCCAGAGCCTGTGCTCCGCAACGGGAGAGGCCACAACAGTGAGAGGCCCACGTACCACAAAAAAAAAAAAAAAAGAAGTCTGAAATCTGCTCATTCTGGTGTATGGAAGTGGGAGAGGAGGTAGGTTGGGGAGGGAGTGGTACCATTGACTGTCATTGACACAGACTGCTGAGTCACAGACACCTTAGCATGTTCTAAGAAGTGCGTGTGTATGCGTGCAAAGGGGGCTAGGAAGTTGAGCAAATACTTGAAAAAAATTAATTTGGAAGGTTAATGACTATAACCCCAAAGTTAGTCTGTAGTACACATTACTAATTCTGAGAGTTGTGAACTGCCATCCTATTAGTGACCCTTAAGAAACTGCTGGGCTTCCCTGGTGGGGCAGTGGTTGAGAGTCTGCTTGCCGATGCAGGGGACGCGGGTTCGTGCCCCGGTCCAGGAAGATCCCACATGCCGCGGAGCGGCTGGGCCCGTGAGCCATGGCCGATGATCCTGCACTCCGCAACGGGAGAGGCCACAACAGTGAGAGGCCTGCGTGCCGCAAAAAAAAAAAGAAGAAGAAGAAGAAGAAACTGCTGAGGAGATCCATTTTATGACTCGTTGCCCAAGACTTTAAGGCTATTTCAGTGTTTGTCAAGATCTTGTGCAGTTGGCTGGGGAGGGGCAAGAGGAGGCAAGCATGGAAAGCGAGACAGTCGTATGAACAGGTACTACAGGCTTGCTTGTGCAGGTGGAGGAGGGATTCAGTGGGCTTCTCCATTCCCTGCAGAATAGCATTTCTCACTCTCCCTGAGGTGTGTGCCACGGACGTGCTGGAACTTTCTGAAGTCTGGCCAGCAGGAGCCAGTTTTGTACATTTCCCAACTACACCTTCAGTGAGGTCTAGAATCAGCAAACACTAGCAATCAGGCCTTCCGTCTCACCACCTACCTCAGAACCTGCTGTTAAACATTTACCAGCATACCACTGCGGTGAGCTGTACTAACTCTCTAGCAAAGCACTCTGGGTGATCTTCCTCAGAGCTTAGGGAAGGGCCTGAAGGTTACCTTTGGAAGACATCTGCAACATACACTGGGAAAGACTCAAACGGTTTACTAAGTAGAAAACAAAGACTGGGTACTCTTACCATGGGGTGGGGGAGATGCCCGTTGGAAATTAAGCTCACATCTTGTAAGACAGATAAAGCAGCTTCATACATAATTATGACAGGAGACAGGAGGTGGTCAGAAGCATGAAGTGTAAACTAGAGATGATTCAGAGGAGGGTGAGGCTGAGCACACCCCACGTTCCAGTGCAGACCTTAGAGCCAAGAATTGCCGGGTTGCTCCCAGCTTTGAGGCTCCTGGTATACCAAAACATGAAGAAATGCCAAAACAAGGTTAAAAAAATAGTAGTATATTTTAAACGTTTCCACTAAACATCTTACACACTAAATGCAATGCCATATAATTGCAGTATTCATAAAAGCATTAAAATATTAATTTACTGCACACTATGGGGGGGGATGGCTTAAATTAAAAGTTGTCTGATAGGGCTTCCCTGGTGGCGCAGTGGTTGAGAGTCCACCTGCCGATGCAGGGGACACGGGTTCGTGCCCCGGTCCGGGAAGATCCCACATGCCGCGGAGCGGCTGGGCCTGTGAGCCATGGTCGCTGAGTCTGCGCGTCCGGAGCCTGTGCTCCACAACGGGACAGGCCACAACAGTGAGAGGCCCGCGTACCGCAAAAAAAAAAAAAAAAAAAAAAAAAAAAGTTGTCTGATAAACATCTTCTTTGAAAACTGTTAGCTAATCTCAGTGACTGCCTGTTAAGTCTCACTGGGAGGTGAAGCCTAAACGTAAGGACCATCAGGACAGAAAGCCCTGACCCCAGAGCCCTTTTTTTACATGCTTGTGTTCGGGATTATAGCAAAACCTTCATGAATTCCAAGCAGGACCTTGTCTATCTTCTACAGAAAGAAGTATCTATCTCGTAGAACTAGGAAATTTTAATTTTGCATAGGTGAATTACTCTAATAACTGAATTGTATCTCTTTTAAATGCCCAAACAATTTTCACTATATTTTATGGGAAATTTTCTACAGCCTTCTATAGGTTTTTTAAACTAACATCAATATTCAGGAATATTGTTATTATCTGCTCTCATGGCACTACACGGCAATTGACAATAGTTTTGCCCTTTTAAGGTTTTCCTGCTGCTTTCTCAGTGCTGAAGTCACTTCCTGCTGCCGTTGGCACATCTGCCCCTCGCAGTGTGGCTTTTTTCTGGTTGGTGGTTACTATACCCACTGGGCTGCTGCAGTTTGGGGAATCAGATAAGCACTTTGTTTACATCTGTTATGAAGAGTCTGTAATGTGAGAGAGGGGCCTGCGACATCTGAACCTAATGGGGTTCCATAATCCGACTTTCACACAGACTTTGAGGTTTGGGGGCTGTGTTTTAGAACTAATTGTTGTTGCTGGAAATATGGTATTATGTGAGGAATTGTTAATATACCGTTATGGGCTGAATTGTGTCCCCCTCTAAATTTATATACTGAAATCCTAAACCCCAGTACCTCAGAATGTGATTGTATTTGGAGATAGGGTCTTTAAAGAGATAATTAAAATGAGTCATTAGAGTGGCCCCTAATCCAATGACTGGTGTCTTCATAAAAAGAGATTAGGACACAGACACATACAGAGAGGAGGCCATGTGACGACACAGGGAGAGAAGGGCCATCTATGAGCTAAGGAAAGAGGCCTCAAGAGAAACCAACCCTGCTGACGCCTTGATCTTGGACTTCTAGCCTCCAGGATTGTTAGAAAATAAATTTCTGTTGGTTAAGCCACCCAGTCAGTGGTACTTTGTACGGCAACCCTAGCAAACTAAGACACTAACCAAGTTTCTGCCCCTGTGGTGTAGTGTCCTGATATTACACCTGGAGTAGAATTTAGTAAGGGCTATCTTGAAGGCTCCCCTTGCCAAGCCCATGTCTTAGGACAACTCTTTAAGCTGTTGGTAAATTATTGCTAACATCGATTTTCCAGGTAGTACAATGTCAACTCATGAAGCAGTAAGGAAAAGATAACTGGACACTGAAGGAAGAAAGAGAAATGAGCTTCTATGTATGCATGAATAATGCAGAATTTAAGGGAAAAAAATGTTTCACGTACAGGAAGATAAATTCTGAGCTATCAAGTTAAAATCTAAGAAAAGCACCAGGAGTCATTGTCAACTCTTCTCTAAACAAATATATTAGTCCAAATAGCTACTGAGAACAAAAAAACCACTTATAAACTGGGAAATTTTATACACAAAAAAATTTTTTTAAACCATGAAAGTAAATCATTAGGGGGCTTCCCTGGTGGTGCAGTGGTTAGGAATCCGCCTGCCAATGCAGGGGATATGGGTTTGAGCCCTGCTCCAGGAAGATCCCACATGTCGCGGGGCAACGAAGCCCGTGCGCCACAACTACTGAGCCTGCGCTCTAGAGCCCGTGAGCCACAACTACTGAAGCCCGGGCGCCTGGAGCCCGTGCTTCGCAACAAGAGAAGCCACCGCAAGGAGAAGCCCGTGCACTGCAACAAAGAGTAGTCCCTGCTCACCGCAGCTAGAGAAAGCCCGTGCACAGCAATGAAGACCCAACGCAGCCAAAAATAAATAAATTTATTTTTTTAAAAAAGTAAATCACTAGGGTATCATCAAGAACCACAGTGAAAGATGGATGAGTGTGTGAAATGCTGATTTCAATTTAAGAAAGACATAGAAGAAAGAGAAAAGGCCCAGAGAAAGAAAATGAAAATTTAAAGGGAAAGAAGTGACTTAGAAATGAGGACAGATGGAACCAGGAAAAGGGGAGTGAGGTGGAATAGAATTACAGTTTTTGAAATTACGAACATGAAGTCTGGCTGGACAGGGACTGGTCCTCCACACCCCGGGGTGCTAGACCTGATGAAAGCCCTTGGAGTTTAAAAAGTGTTGTTTTAGGATCGCTTATATATGGAATCTAGAAAAATGGTACTGATGAATACCATCAGTATTCATCTGCGGGAATAAAGATGCAGACGTTGAGAACGGACTTGAGGATACCGGGGTGGGGGGAAGGGGAGGCTGGGATGTAGTGAGACAGTGGCATGGACATATATACACTACCAAATGTATAATAGATAGCTAGTGGGAAGCAGCCACATGGCACAGGGAGACCAGCTCGGTGCTTTGTGACCACCTAGTGGGGTGGGATAGGGAGGGTGGGAGGGAGGCTCAAGAGGGAGGGGATATGGGGATATATGTATACATATAGCTGATTCACTTTGTTATACAGCAGAAGCTAACATAACATTGTAAAGCAGTTATACTCCAATAAAGATGTATTAAAAAAAAGTCGTCGTTTTAGGATAAATGAAAGGCATTCTTTGCCTAATAAGTGAAAGACAGTATGCTAATTTCTCCCAATTGTTGGTACCAAAGAAAAGATACCTAGATGTGAAGCAGATGTGCATCAAAATATGTGTGATGGACAATGTTAATGGAAACTGTGGATGTTTGGAAAATTTCTAATCAGCCACAATTGAATCCAGGGTGAGCAAACCCGCTTACCCACCATTGATCCCAGAGCCTTTGCCTGAGACAGAACTGCTCTGTCCTCACGAGGCACAAAGCAAAGACACCCCAGAAGTCTGAGTGAGTAGGGGACACACAGGACAGGGAAGTTCCGAGTCTTCACATATCTTCAAGGGGACTTTATTTTTTATTTCCCTACTAGCCCTAAAATTTTCCTGTCTTCTTAGAAGTGGTGGCAGTTTCTGCGACCACATAAACAGCAAAAGCATGGTTTTAAACTGTTCCTAAATACTAAAGTAGAAAAAAACTTAAACCAACTTGGAGCCATTCGCAGTCATTTATCTCCGATTGATTGAAAAGTGCTGTCCTTATTTGCACATCATGCCTGCCAGGTGCTCAGACAGAATCTACCTGGCTTCAGGACTGTTATTCCTGGGCTCAGAGATGTCCCTTTTAGACTTAATTCAAAAAAAGCCAACAGGTCCAGATTCCTCATGGTTGAGCCCTAGGGCAACGAGCTGACATCATCAACACGTTAGCTCCAAAGCCCAGCTCCTGCAAGCAAGGGCACAGGGGCTGGCAGACCTGCTAACAAGTTAGATTCCAAAACACTTGACAGACTGGAAAAGCAATCAGATGAGCATGACCACGTGTCCATAACTTGACCACTTAACCTCACCTGATTTTACTTCTCTGACCAGCATGGCAGGAAATTTAGCGATGTAACTCACCTACCTCTGAGCTCTAATTAAAATTTGCTAAGAGCTTTATGATCTGCCCAGACAACTACCCTGGGAATGCAGAAGGGCTCGGTCACAGTGCTGCTGTTATTTTGTTGTTGTTAGTATTGTTCCTGTTTTATAATAATGATTCAGAGCATAACTGACTCTGAGAGTTCTGATTTTTGTTTTTGTTCGTTCTAGGGGCAGTGGTGGGGAGTCTTTGTCATGAACCTCCTTCTTTTTTTGACAGTGACGTAAGCAATGTATGCAGCAGGGATGACGCATGTGCACTAAAACACCCATCTCCTCTCCTCAAGCCTCCTCTGACCAGGGGAATTGGGTGTGAGATACACCGTCGGGGTGGAGGATGGAGGTGCTATCTCTGGGCCATCCCTGACATGTTCTCTGTGTATGCCATTGGTTAGCATGGCAATCAAACCCAGGTGTTGATTCTGAAGACTTTTTAGCTCAGACTCTGTGGTTTGAGATTTGAGAGCTAGAACAAAACAATTGTCTAGGGGTTGAAGGCAGACATTTAACTTTCAGATTCATCTGAGAACCTGAAAGATACAACACCCACACCCACCCACTCAGTCCCAAACACCGAAGTATTGTTTGGCTGTCAGACAATTCATTCCATAAACCAGCTTGGGGTGAAGATTACAAAGAGTCAAACTTTGACCTATTCAATTCTCAAACTTAAGCCAAGTAAACAAAATCTCTGCATTTGGAGGAAACGTAGTGGTCTATCACGTCCAGATTATACACAACATCTGAGCTCCCACGATAACATTACCCAGAAATGATCATGAACCTTTTGTCTAAATACCTCAAGGCAGAAGGTAGACACTTATGCTGAAACTAATGAAGCATCAGCACCAGGCCTTCTCATTTGCAAAGGCTTCTTCCAAGCCCTGTACCTAACTTTGTATCCATTACTTGTATTTTTTGTCTTGAAGTGGACCCCCCAAAATGTATAAGCTTCAGGGCCCACAAAAGCTGAGGTGGGGAGAAGAACATTCCAAATCTTTACACTGGAATAAAATTTGCCCCCCTACACATAAGCCTGAAATATCAGAAACATGTTTTCTGTAATACAGTGATATTTCTGAGATTGGGTGTAATCATTGAGTGAGTATTTAAGAGGGTTATCTGAAAGTCCTACATTTAGATTTAACACCACTTGCTCTTTTTTTGCCCCAGGACCTTTGGCCAGGTTGTTCCCTCTTCCTGGAAACTCTTACCCCTTTTGTCTGAGTATCTCCTACTTTGCTTTCAGATCTCAACTCACATGTCCCCCAGAATGTCCTCCCTAACTTCCCCGATCAGGTCAAATCCTCCTCTATGTAGCATCGTCACACCATGCTTCTTCCTGGCACATATGACACTGTAATTTCACTCATGTTTACGTGTTTATTCTTTGGATTACTCTCTAACTCCCCCACCAAACTGAACGATGCCTGAGCCCTGGACATGACCTTCTTTTTCTCACCCCTGCAAACCCCAGGCTCAGCACAGAGCCTAGCACGGTACCAATTTGTAGACCGAATCAAGAATGCACAACAAGGGTTAAAAGGAGTTGGTAAGAAAAGATCCTCTGGATTTAGGTTAAACACAAACTTAATAAGAACTAAAAAAGTCAACATTATAAGGAATTACATTTTAGCTCGTTATAATGGACATTTTCTGACAATAATTATTCGATGTCTAAGAATGAAACAGGCTATCTTAAAAAGTAGAATATGGGCTTCCCTGGTGGCGCAGTGGTTGAGAGTCCGCCTGCCGATGCAGGGGACACAGGTTCGTGCCCCTGTCCGGGAAGATCCCACATGCCGCGGAGCGGCTGGGCCCGTGAGCCATGGCCGCTGAGCCTGCGCGTCCGGAGCCTGTGCTCCGCAACGGGAGAGGCCACAACATTGAGAGGCCCGTGTACAGCAAAAAAAAACCCAAAAAACCGTAGAATATGTTCCTCAAAAGTACATGTTTACTACCAAGGAAGTTAAAGAGGAAAATTCTGCAAAGGGTTAGAGATGGACTGAGATCAGCTACGTCATTTAAGATTTGTCTCAACTAGAAACCTTGTTAAGTCTGTGGTCACTGACGTACCATAATGGCACCGATGACGATCTACATTTGTGAGGATGTGGTGCTGTGTTTAACAATGAAGACATTAAATAGAACTAAATAGTTTCTGTCAGAAATTTATGTTCAATATAAGTAGAAGCCAACACATGGGAGTGAGTATATGTAAGCAAATAAAAACATGACCACTGATAATAACTTAATTCAAGAATAAATATTCTTTCCAAGATGGACTAAAGGGGTTAAATTTAACCTCCCACCTGAAATAACTAGAACACAAAACATATGAAACAATGGTTTTGAAAGCATTGATAAACAAACAGCACAGGACCGTGATCCCTGAAAGGAGGGAAACAAAGAAGGTGACTCCAGCGATTGAACCAGCATATTTCCTAGAGGCTGTTACCAGGCTGTGACACAGGAAGGGGGAACCCACACAGAGTCTGCAGTCTAGCTGAGTGGCAGAGAGAGAGACTGGAGTTCAGAGACGCCATGATAGCTAGGATTTGTAGAAGAGTGCCAGAGAGGAGGGAGCTGCAGAAATTTGGAGAAAGGTCCCTTCAAGTCTTTGGCTGAGTGCTAATCTACATATGCATGAGAGGAAACCACCCAGGGCTGGGGGAAGAATCCTGAGAATAAAGTTTCTGGAACTCATGCCCGGATGGGAATAGTTCATGTTCCTTTCAGCCAGAGTGGAAAGACCTCTTCATGCAAAGGACATCAGATAGGGCAGGGTTGGCAAACTACAGCCAGCCACAGGCCAAATCCAGCCCACAGATTGGTTTTTGAACAGCTTGTAAACTAAGAATGATTTTATATTTTTAAAGGATTATAAAAACACATGAAGAAAAATATGGAACAGAGACTATATATGGCCTGCAGAGCCTACGATATTTACTATGTGTCCCCCTTACCAAAAAAGTTTGTCAGTCCCTGATACAGTCAGCTTAGTAGTGGAGACAAATTAGTCCCCAGCTAAAGGCTTCTCTGGACCCACCCTAGCAAACTTAAAAGCAATCCTTAAAAGGATTCTACAAATTCCTAGTAATATAGCTAACAGTGAACAAAATCTAACACCATTTAATGAAATACAACAAAATTCAGTGCCCCAAAACATAAAATTCATCCAATAAAAATTGCTGGGTTGTAAGAACTAGGAAAATATTACCCTGTATGATTTGTCTATTGCTGTATAACAAACTACCCCCAACTTGGTGGCGTCAAACAATGATCATTTATTCTTTCTTTTTTTTTTTTTTTTTTTCTTTTTTTTGCGGTACGCGGGCCTCTCACTGTTGTGGCCTCTCCTGTTGCAGAGCACAGGTTCCGGACGCGCAGGCTCAGCGGCCATGGCTCATGGGCCTAGCCGCTTCGTGGCACGTGGGATCGTCCCGGACCGGGGCACGAACCCGTGACCCCTGCATCGGCAGGCGGACTCTCAACCACTGCGCCACCAGGGAAGTCCCATTTATTCTTTCTTATCACTTCTCTGAATCAGGAATTCTGACAGAGCACAATAGGGAATGCTTGTTTCTGCTTCACAATGTTTGGGACCTAAGCTGGAAGATTTGAAGTCTGGGGGCTAGAATTTTCTGAAGTCTTGTTCAGCTACATATTTGGCAATTGATGCTAACTGTTGGCCACCTTTTGTGAGCAAAGTGTTGACAGAGCAGGTCTGGTTGCTTATTCCTTGCGTATCTCCAAGAGAACGTGGAACCGTGAATGGTCCTTGGCCGTCCACTGGGAATATGTCCCTTGGATGTCAGGGATTGTTGATTTGGTTATGTACACCTAGAGCAATGTGCTGTGCTATATCACCTTGTCAAGTTTCTCGGCACAAATATCAAGATGAACAAGGTGCACCCGGTTTCATTGTTGGGATCCCAAGTTTCAGTTGCCATGGCTGGTTGCATAGCAAGATATGCTTATGTGACCAGCACACCAAAAAAGCCTTGGACCCTAGGGTTCCAACAGGACTCACTGGGTAGGGACATTTCACACATGTTCCTACAGTTCCCTGATGGTGGCCTCTGATGAAGGACTCTGAAGCCTGTACTGGACCTCTCTGGACTCTACCCAATGAAAATATCTTTCCTGCTGCTTTACTCTGTATTTTCTGCCATAATAAATTCTAGCTGTGTGTATAACCTTCTCTTGAGTTTTGTGAGTCCTTCTGGCCAATCACCAAAATTGGGGTGTCTTGGGACCCTTAAAAACACCATGAAAATATTAGTCAAAAGAAAGCTAGGGGCTTCCCTGGTGGCGCAGTGGTTGAGAGTCTGCCTGCCGATGCAGGGGACATGGGTTCGTGCCCCAGTCCGGGAAGATCCCATATGCCGCAGAGCGGCTGGGCCCGTGAGCCATGGCCACTGAACCTGCGCGTCCAGAGCCTGTGCCCCACAACGGGAGAGGCCACAACAGTGAGAGGCCCGTGTACCGCAAAAAAAAAAAAAAAAAAAAGCTAGAAGATGTAGAGGTTATTCATTGCTGTATAACAAATCACCTCAAATTTAGCAATTTAAAACAACAAACATTTACTATCTCATTGCTTCTGTGCATTGGGATTCTGGGGTGGCTTAGCTTGGTGTTCTTGTTCAGGGTCTCTCACAGTCTAGGTGCCAGTCTTGGCTGGGTCTAGAGGATCTGCATCCAGGCCCACTTACCTGGTGGTTGGCAGGAGTCTTCAGCTCCTTGCCACTTGGGTTCTCCATAGGGCTGCTCATGACCTGACTTCTCCCAGAGAAAGTGATCCCAGAAAGAGACAGGGCCTATGACATAAGCCACAGTCTGTTATCATCTAATCTCAGAAGTAAAATAACTTCACTTTTACTAAGTTCATTAATTACACAGACCAATTTTGGTAGCATATGAGGAAGGACTACACAAAGGTGTGTTTACCATGAGGGGGGGGATCATGGGGAACCATCTTGAAGGCTACTAGAATAGCTATATTAACATCAGACAAGGCAGATTCCAGAAGAAGGGATATTATCAGAGATAAAGAGGAACACTTCATAGTAGTAAAGGGGTCAACTCCTCAAGAAAATGAAAAATTCTAAATGTGTATACTGAGCTTCATGCCTAATTCTAAAACCCAAATGGAGGTTTTCTCCATTTGTGTTTATTGTTATAAGCACTTTCTGTAGGAGATATTTGGCGTATTTCTGAGTCCACCTATGCTTCATCATCATCTTCATTATAATTGACCTCATCAGTATCGAGGGAATCCAAAAACCAATATATTTTTTCTTTGATGAAATAATTATGGAAATGCTGTAAAAAAAAAAAAAGTTCATTTGTAAATAACTTGGCTTTAAGTAACGCTCAGTAGGAAAATCACCTAGGTGTTAAGAAAGGGCACGGGAATTTCAAGAAATCAGAGTTCAGCAAGGCAAACAGGAAATCATAACCACAAACGAGAAACAATGCCAAGACAGCAGAATGTGCTGTCGGGGTAATGGATATTTTTGATGGTTGACAGGCCAGCAAAATTTGACACTGATGATGTCTGGGAAGTGGGGAGAAGGCACTAGAAATTCTAGTAACTAGGCCACGAGCGCATGAGGATCAGACTGTCTTGTTCACCACTGACATCTTGGTGCCTAGCACAGTACTGGGCATAGGAGTAAACTAAATATGAAATGTTTATCTCTTTTTGGAAAGAGAAAACAGTCTGTAATGGGAGAGCCTGTCAAAATGGACCAACAGGTTTAAAGACATCATTTGAATAAGGACTCTAGAATATAGACTTTCATGCTTCAAGACTAGTTTATCTGGTCTCTTCTTAAATTCTAACAGCTTATGATAAGAAGAAAAGAAAGATCTGGAAGAGAATTCTATGCTAGAGTCAAAACAGGCAGATTTCAGACGTCCCCTGGCATTCAAGACTCTCCATGATCTGGCTTCTACTTACTTTTCTAGAATTTTTTTTTTAATCAATTCTACCTTCTGGAAACCTTCCATTCCAGTCTAATTGACCAAATACTGTATTTTTTAAATTTAAGTTGTACATTTCTGCCCACTTTTTAATATCTCTGAAATCAAGAAGTACATCAGTGCATTTGGATGATGGCCCTCCTTTAAACGTATCCTCTGTTTTCTTCTCTCAGAGATTTGGCTAAAAGTATTTTTTTCCCCCTCTTTTACACCAGTGGAAATCCAATCAGTTTTTCCAGACCCAATATAAATCAAAAATCTTCTTTGAAAAACCTTCCTGATCATCCTTCGTAAGAATTAACTTTCTTCTGACGTACAGTGGTACTAAAATCTAAGTTTACTTAGATGTTGTACTACTTAATATTGTAGTTGTATATGTTCCTGTTTTATTTCTCTTCCCAGATTATACTAAGCATCCAGAGGGTAAAAACTATGTCTTTTACAAAGTTGCACTTTTCTACAGCAACTAGCACATCTTTTCCTCATTTTGATGATCAATAAGTATTACTTCGGTGAATAAAGGAATAAGTTAATAACTATACAAGTTATGCTTAAGGAATACAACTAATTACAAAAGAATGGGAACAATAACAATATGAGAAGATGTCCATGGTACATGGTTAAGCAGGAAAAAAGCAAGCTGCAGAGTAGTATGTATAGAATGAGTTTATTTTTGCTAAATCAACCACAACAAATTCCTCCCTAACATGCAGGATATAAATGTTTGCATGGACTTCGAAAGTTGTTTGGAAGAACATAGGCCTAATGGTTAACATCAATTATCTCTGTAAAGTGGGTTGCAGGTGATGAAATTATGAAAGTTCAAGATAAATTTTCCCTTTTTACTTGTTTTCTTCATACACACACACCCCTACGTTATTTGGCTTTGGATTTTTTTAAAAATCAGCAAAGTATGTGAATACATTTTGCAGTGGAAATTAGGGGAAGAAAAGGAAAGTTCTTGGCTATGTTTCAGATATGTAGCTTTATGGTGAAAAAGAAGAGAAAGCCCCAAATTCAATACCTAAGAAAGCTGTGAGTTACGAGATATGACAACCAAGAAATAAGACTAATCCAGAAAACTACAGAAGAAGACAGTGTTTGTTTGGAGTTTTTTTTGCGGTACGTGGGCCTCTCACTGTTGTGGCTTCTCTGGTTGCGGAGCCCAGGCTCCGGACAGGCTCAGTGGCCATGGCTCACGGTCCCAGCCGCTCCGCGGCATGTGGGATCTTCGCATCGGCAGGCGGACTCTTAACCACTGCGCCACCAGGGAAGCCCAAAGACAGTGTTTTGAATCCAGATGTGACAGAATTCTAGGGTCTAGAATGTTGGTTGATTTAAAAGCCACTATCACACACAAAAAAGTGGAAAGTTCAGGGCAGTGGGGAAGTAAGTTATTTTAACAAAAAAGCCTCTTGCTTATGTTAAGGTATGACTGAAGCAGGATTCCTATGCAAGAGTGTTTTTCTTTATAACAGTGCCCCGTCAGAGGCATATTGCAAGTAGAGAAAATTGTGTATTTGTATGTAATCTTGTGATACCACTGATGTTAACTAAACACCCTGGGTGAGATATTTGTATCTTTACCTTTAGTAACAACAGTTAACTTTTAACTTTTTATTTTATTTTATTTTATTTTACCACAGGTATATCCATATACCTGGCATTATGCTAAGTGTTTTACAGGTTTTATTTTATTGGTGTCTCCTGACAACCCTATGATATTACTCTCCCCATTTCACAGATGGGGAAACTGAGGCTTAGATAAGTTAAGCAAGTCATGGTGTCAAGTTTGAACTCAGTAAGTCTGCTAATTGATGCCAAATCCCTTTGCCTTTCCACAAATGTGTCTGTCATAGAATCATACCTATTATTGCTAGACATCCCATTATTCCTATTTCACTTTCTTGCCTCACTACTGTGTGAAGGTATGTCCTAATTGCCCACATTTGTACCAACATAACACTAGAATCCTTGTAACACATCTCAGAACAGTTCTTCCATCTACTCAGCTTCCTGTTTTTATCAGAAATATAAACAGGATATTCTGCTGGAAGGCAGGTGTTCCCAAATATTACTATTTTCCTTCACTAACTTGTAGCTCCACTACTCCTAAATTCACCTATTTTCTTTTTTGAACAGTGCATTCTTTCAGCTTTATTCAGTGTAGAGAGAGAGAGAAGTATGTTAATCATTGCATAAAGTAGTCTAGGTTCATCATCGCTTATCCACCAATTTTGAAGTCCAAAGAGGTTGAAAAATGAAAGACTTTTCATAACTCGCTTGGCCTTAAGGCCTGAACAGACCTGAACTCATTTGGCAACAAAACCGGCCCTGAACTGACTTGAGGCTATTTGTAATCTTCATTGATCGCAATCAGAGTGAATGTTTACACATTTCACTGCTGAAATGTCAATTTGTTTTATTACAGGGTGCTGCCCAGACCACACTCAGGGTTTTACCAGTGATATGGTATACTTACATTTTTACCTATCCAAGGTCCAAAAAAGTCCTAAATTACAAAAATTTCTGGACCCCAAGGGTCTCAGATAAGTGATTTCAGATGTGTATCCTTTCTTTTACTTCCCCACCCCAATCCTTTTTTAAAGAGTTAAGTGTCAGGTGTTTTCTGACATCTAATACTTCCACTTGGTGAATATCTATGGCCATGTTATACAAACACTTTGTGACTTTAGAAAATTCAAGTGTCACAGTGAATTTTAAACTTTTTAAAATTTTAGCTCTTTTTAAACTTAATTTTTATATGGAAGTCATTACAGTCGTCCCCCACCCCCTATCCCCTTGCTGATAGCTTCCTTGTTCATTGATTGTGAGCTACTAAAACATTTGCTCCAGTGGACTTTTTTTTTTTCCTCCTTAGGCGGTGTCTAAATATGGGAAATTGCTTTATCAGGCCACTGTTTGGTTGTTTGATTGACTGTTTTGGAATGTGTAAAGCAGTTTATAACTCCGTGTGGGATCAGATTAACCATGATGTGATTAAAATTAAGGAGACCCTGATGAGCCTTAAATTTCTGACTGATCTGGGTTTGTTCAATCTGAATTTTTCTGGATATATTTATGCAAACTCACAGGGTTCATCTTCCCATTCATCTGTCACATTATTTTTCTGGCATACTGGCATGCTCTCCCAACCTTTGGTGTTAAACCATAACGTCTAAATGACCCTTAAATCTGGCTCTTCAGAAATTTTCTAACTGTCACAGAATTATCATGCAACTTAATTCTAAGAGCCAAGGAAAGCTTCCCAAATGAAGGGGAAGGAAAAGCTCTTCTTAAGGCAATTCCTTGCTTTTCTGTGGTAAATCAGTTGCTCTGACAGTAGACTTGCTCAGAGAACATGTACTCAAGTGCTTAAAATAGCAAAGAGTACTTCTCCCTAATGAATCAGATTCTGCAAGGCATTACTAAGTCTTACAGTATTTATATGAGCACTATTTCACTAATCATAACTAGAGCTACCTGGTAGGGTTGAAAACATTCTATCACTTACAGTTTTTCAAAAAGGAAATTCCCTAGTGATTAACATATACAGGTGTATGTGCCTGTTATTTTAAAAGCCTTCCATGTGGTTCTAGTATATTTCCACCGTAAAGTAAATTTTCATTCAGAAATAAAACTCAGACTCTTTGCTCCCTGAGTAATTGCTATGTGATGACTGCTTTTCTCCACAAACCAAGTTATTCTTGATGATTCTCAAGTCTGCCCTTTGTCTTTACAGAATACTTGCTGGGCAGGCAATGGGGTTGAGGACCTAGGAATGCGGGAGGAGGATGTGCCAGTGGGCCCTCTGTGGGTTGGTAATAGCTCTCTTTGAGTTGTCCTCCTCGTTAGCAAGCATCCGGGGCACCAGCTCCCTTAGCTGCCCTTTCCCAGACAATCCAGGCTGCTTTCTCTCCTGAATCCCTCTGTGGAGTTTCTCTCATCAGCCATTCTTGTGCACAGACCTCACTCTACTGCCAAAAGCTATAAATGGCCTGTCAGGCTTGATGTGCATGGGGCTGTTAACAAATAGGAACTGAAAGCCAGAGAATTATCTCCATGAAGTACCAGGGCTATTTCAGAAAGCGGAAGTGCCAGCTTCATCCTTTTTTTTTTTTTTTTTTTTTTTTTGCGGTACGCGGGCCTCTCAGTGTTGTGGCCTCTCCCGTTGCGGAGCACAGGCTCCGGACGCGCAGGCTCAGCGGCCATGGCTCACGGGCCCAGCCGCTCCGCGGCACGTGGGATCTTCCCGGACCGGGGCACGAACCCTTGTTCCCTGCATCGGCAGGTGGACTCTCAACCACTGCGCCACCAGGGAAGCCCCCAGCTTCATCCTTTAGTGATGGTCCTCAAAGGGTAATTAGAGAGTGCAAGAAAAACTCTTAAGAAAATCCAAAATAATATACTGTGGTTGGGGAATTCTGAAAAGAGAAAACATGCTACAGACTTTTCTGCTGCTTCTCTCTCTTTTTTAAACAGCCACACATCTTGTTGGTGTGCTAAGCACATATTTCACTAAATGGGAACTTCATTCAAGTTCTCTCATCTGATAACATTTATTTATTATTCTACTTCCATTTAACCTTTTTCTCAGTAAATATAGCTATAGGATACAGGAAATCCATTCGCACTTATTATCCATTGAGCCAGCACGGTGCTTATTAAGACGGAGGAGAAGCCAGTGAATGCTATAGGTGTGGCCTGCCCTCAGGGAGCTTACATTCTGAGGGCCTGAGAGAGGCTGGGAGCAAAACCTTTACAAACAAGTCGCTTATGTGGTGCTGCTGTGAAGGTTTGGCAGTTGCTGGAAAAGAATAAAGATATGTTGGTCTACATTAGGTATTCAGGATCAAGTATCAGAAGGAAAGCCTATAATAGGCTTTGGCATAACCCCAAATTTGAATTGTGGGGGGATAAATGTACTTGGCATCATACTGGAGTGTTTTGGAAGAAAAGTTCTATTAAAAAAAAAAAAAAAAGACTCTGGGACTTCCCTGGCGGTCCAGTGGGTAAGACTCCAGGCTCCCAATGCAGGGGTCCAGGTTCAATCCCTGGTTGGGGAACTAGATCCTGCATGCATACCACAACTAAGAGTCTGCAGGCTGCAACTAAGAAGCCCATAGGCCACAACTAAGACCCAGCACAGCCAAAAAAAGAAAAAAAAAGACTCTAAGGCATTGTCTAAAATAGTACAAAGCCACTGGTCGAAAATGAAAATGTTAAAAAAGATTCATAATAAAAGATACATTGTTATTTCTCTGTATTCTTTGAAAAGAATGTAGCCAAAGATACATGTTAAGTAATTAGTCACTTCAGCCACAGTGATCACACCAGTTGCTCATTCACTCAGTGACTATGTAAGGGCTGTGGGTAGAGACTGCATTTTGTCTGACTGTCAGAAGGAAAAGGGCCTTATTTTTATTGGTGGTCCTCATTCTTTCCCCCACTTCCTGGGAACTACAGGTCCCTCACTTTTAGGTCAACCTACACTCATATCATCTTGGAGGAGATGCCATAGCCTCTCCCTGTGAGCCTCTGCTTGACCAGCTTCACTGTTTGGAGATTCTTTCTTACTAGGTTTCTTTCAAAGATCTAGGCCCTGCTTTTGTTCTCTGCTCAGAAGTTACTAACATACATGTTTATGGCTCCACTACGTAACGTTGCTTTGTCCTGAGTCAGCCCGCACTCTGCCAAAGAAGGATTCCCTAATTTAGGAAATCATATCCACTAAACAAACTATCCAGCTCTGCTTTTAATGGCCCTGTGGGCACAGGTTAAATACTTTTGCTAATATAGTTGTCAAGAAATCGTGTTTGGAACCTGGATTGAGAAACAGGTGTCAAGATCTACAGCTGTGGCCCCGTACCTCCAGACCAAGATAAGCAGAGCCAAAAAGTTCAACATCTAATCAAGGGTCCACCAGTCTTCCAGTTTCTAAATGAGACTGAGAAAAATAAACAGATTTGGAGAACTGCCTGGACGCTACTCTTGAATAACTACATCGCCCCTTTTAATTATTTATAACAGATAGATATAAATATAAATGAATCTCAGGCAAGCAAGGGAAATATCATCGCAAGTTCACTGGAAAGCACTCGAGCTGTGGAGTTTCTGGGGGATGCTGGACCAGAGATGAGAGTCCTCAGAGGCCAGTGAGCAGGCCAGGCCAGCAGAGCCACCTGACCCATTCAGGGCAGTATACAGACTATTAGTGGACACTAAGGAACTGCCCCCGTTCAGTATAACCTCCCCAGAGGACACTGGCCAGACATATTTACATGAGTAGTTCAGGCCAGTAGAGGACCTCAGTACAAAAAAGTTGGTTTTGCCTATAATATTTATTGATATATCTCAGTAGCATTCACTTCTAACTTGTTATTACTAATACGTTTGCAAGTCTCCCCAGCCTACTAGCTTCCACCTACAAGTTATTATCTTCTGAATTTTAACCAACTATTCCAAATCAGACTTCTTCATTCTAGCAAAAATTTCAAGATGTTTATGCCATTTTTTTTTTCTTAGCACAGTAACACCAGATCTGCATACATGGGTATCTACAACAGTTACATGCAGTAGGCAGAGCCCACTCCCTGCCTAATTCTGTGAGTTTCATCACCTGATGGCCCAGAGGGCCCAGAGGCCCATACAAAAGCATCCACTGCCAGAATGCTTTGTGTATGCCCTTCCCATTTTTCTCCACGCACATATATTTCTGTATGTGTGGCACTGCTATCTGTAAAGTAAAAGACTGGAAGCAACCTAAATATCCAAGATTAGGGACATTTTCACTTATACTGTATGATAGCCAATTGCTGGGGTATTTTGCAGCTATTTCAATGATCTTTATAATAATATGTAGCAATGTGGGAAAAGAATTCAAATGTACATTTAACCGAAAAGGTAAGGATACAAAATGATTTGTATGTTTTAATACAATTTATATAAAAATAAATGCACATGGGAGGAACAGGGACTGAAAGAACACATACAAACCTGATTAATAGTTCACGTTCTAGGTTAGTATGATTATGGATAATTTCCTTATGTTCAAAAATTTCGTAGTGTTGATACATTGTTTTTACACAAAATTATATTATACACATACACATACGTACTTCTTCCAAGACAAAGATTAGGACTTTGATAGGTCTTGGATTTTAATATTAACACTTACAAATAGAAGTAAAAGAAGTTCTTATTCAAACTGGTTTAACCTAAGGGAATTTACTAGGATATAACATTGGAAAGTTCAGAGGTTGGACCACCCTCAGGGTGAGCTGTTCCAGAGATTCATGAGGTCCTCAGTGCTGGGGTTCCATTTCTCTTGACCCTGCCTTGCTGCATATATCAGCTTTTTGTCACACTTCTTCCCTTGTGACAGAAAAAAGGTTGCAGCAGCCCCATATTAGAGAAAGAGCAAGGTCAACTCTTCTCCAAACCATCAATCAACAGTCTTCTGATTGGACCAATATGGACCAATTGCTGAGACCAGGGGACTGCTACACTGGCTTACGGTTAAATTATGCCATCTGCACACCAGTCTATGGTAAGCTGGTTACAGTTCGCAAAGATTTGCTGCCCCTACCTGTGAGAGGATTATACTCCCCCACCTCGCTGACATCAAGTTTGGCCATAACTTGCTCTGGACATTGAAATACAAATTATCAATGTTCAAAACCAAAATGTGACATAGCTGTTTAATGCTGCAGCTGGCTGCACTGAAACCATTCTGTTTCTCTGCCAAGTAGAAGGGTTCAGAGCCACTGTGTGGTTCACAATACTCTCTTTCCCCTCTGCTGCAACTCCTGGCAATATTCCAAACAGAGGTTTCACTGTCAGCGGGGTTAGAGAATGAAGATGAAACTCAGTAGAGCCACAAAAAAACCAAGGTGCATGTTTAGCATGAGCTGCACCTTTTTTATTATAAGCTGCTGAGATTTGGGGGTTGTTTGTTATTAAACATAACCTAGCCTATCCTGACTGGGCTTGGGTCCTGGCTTGGCCATTTGCAAGTTATGTGGCCTTGGGCAAGTTATTTCATTTACCTATACTTATTTTCCTTATTGTAAAATAGAGATTGTATGCAAAATTCCTGATACAAGCTCAAAAATGACAACTATTATTATTTGTTGATAATAAGAATTATAATTCTTACTCCAATGGGGGATTTTCTTCTAATTTACCTCAGTGATTTTCAGTGGGGAAGAAAGTGCTGCTATCTGAAAGAGGAGGTATATTGTATTCCTTTTTCCAAAGGCAAAGTTACAGACCCAAAGTCTCAATATATATACTGATCACCTGTAGATAGAACAAGAAATTCTTTCTCAAATATAGAAATGTTAGCTCCTTGGAATGCTCTTATTTTTTTAAGGAATAAAAAAAGATTAACCCAAAATTTCATATGGGAAAAATGCTTTTTCATGTTCAATACCAAAATGTGATATAACTATTCAACAGTACAGTTGGCTTCACTGAAGTAATTTTGTTCCTTCTCTGAGTTATCAATTATTGAAGATAGTCAGGCAACAGATACTGAAATAAATGATTTTTCTATTCCATTGTGAAAACTCTTGTGTTCCCTGCACCCCTTCCCACAAAGTGATGCATTCTTTTGTGTGTATGAGACAGAGAGAGATTATAGTCAGAGGAATGCAGTTTAAAAGTAAAATGTCTACTTTTGTTTTTAATTGAGATTGTAATTATATCTAGACTTGAATCTAAGTTGACGATTTTGTAATCAATAATTATTTTACATTATGGAACACATTTTCCATCTCAGACATTCATCACTGACATCTAGCATGTTCTTTTCAGATAGTGTAGGTTTTATCTTGCTTAGTTTTCTGGTATCCAGTAATTAAGATATGAAGCAATTATTTGTCCTTTTAGATAAAAAATGTGCTCTGAAAAATGTAGTGTGAACTAAATCATGGTTTAAAGGTATTAGAGCAGTAATTCCCACACACTGCTATGCAACAAAACTACCAGAAACTTTACACACACACACTCACATTTCTGGGTCCTACTCAAAGACTTGTTGTGAATTACAATCTTTGAAAGTAGGGCCCAAATTTTTTTTATTTAAAAAAGCTTCTCAGACACCCAGATCTTGGTTTTTAAATATTATTCCCCACCAAAAGAAACCAAGGATCCTTGGTGAAGTGGCTGATTCTAGGGCCAAGGTAGAAAAGCTTGATGAGCTTAGAACATTTAAGATGAGCTTAGAACATTTTCTTGTGCCAGAAAGAAAATTGCTCAAGGAATGGTGGGGATCATGTCCAAGGACACAGAAGCCTACTTAATGGGGCTCTTGCTGGCCACCTTTGGGAAATTTTGAGCATGAAAATAAAATAATAACAATAATATATTATAACCCATTAATAAAATAAGTCTATATTGAAATGAAAAAGGAAGGAAGGAAGGAGGAAGGGAAGGAAGGAAAGGCTCTTACAATAGAATGCCAACTAATAAATGTAGAAGGAATAATGCCATTAGAAAATCTCTAGTTGGGCAAGAATCACCAATAGATGCTAAAACCAATGGGTGAGAGTTTGGTGAGGAATAGAACGTTTACATTGTCTCAAGTACCTCCCCATTAATTACTTGTTAATGAAAAAAGAAAAATAGTAACTTTACAGTGAAAAAGCCTGGCATGTGCCCCCTGTACTGGCTTAAATGGTGGCCCCCAAAAGACAGATCCACATCCTAACACCCAGGATTAGGAGGTTACGTGAATGTGACCTTCTTTGGAAAAAGGGTCTTTGCACATATAATTAAGTTAAAGATCTCAAGATGAAATCATCTTGGATTACTCAGGCCCTAAATCCAATGACAAGTGTCCTTATAAGAGACCAGAAGCGGAGAAGGCAGGGATAGAGAAGGAAAAGAAAGCCATGTGAAGATAGAGGCAGAGATTGGCATGAGGCAGCCGTGAGAAATGCTGACAGCCACCAGAAGTCGGAAGATGCAAGGGAAGATTATACCCTAGACCCTCCAGAAGGAGTGCAGCCCTGATGACACCTTGATTTTGGACTCTGGCCTCCATACTGTGAGAGAAAGCTTTTCTGTTGTTTTAAACACCCAATTTGTGATGATTTGTTATGGTGGCCCTAGGAAACTAAGACACCACCTTAACAAAATGACTGGTTAACATCACCAATAAAGGGATTAACCTGCATCATGTGGTTCCTAATGAGATGCACTGAGAAGTTCACAGCATTACTCTCATAATGTTTCTGCCAAAATTGCACAACCTGAATCTAATCACGAGGACACATCAGACACAATCAAGTTGAGAGCCGTTCTACCAAAAAAAGTAGTCTGTACTCCTGAAAAATATTGAGGTTATAAAAACCAATGAAAGGCTGAGAAACTTCTCTAGATTAAAGGAAACTAAGAAATATGATAACAAACTACAGTATGTGTCCTTCACTGGAGTCTGGACTGTGAAAAAAATAGTCATGTTGGGGGATAATTGGCAAAACTTGGATATGGACTGTGGATTGATTAATATTCATATTGTATTAATCTTAAAGTTCCTGTTTTTGTTACTCATACTGTGATTATGTAAGAGAATATCCTTATTCCTAGGAAATACACACTTAACATTAAGGGGTAAGAGGGCATCCTGCCTGAAACTTATTCCCAAATGATCCAGAAAAAAGCATCTATGCATATATGTAGAAAAAGAATGAAAAAGCACATCTGGCATATATTAACAAGCGGGACATGAGAGTTCTTTGTACTGTAATTGCAGTTTGTCAGTAATTTTAAAATTATTTCAAAACAAGATGTTAAAAAAAACTTACTAGATTATTATAATATGTAACCAGGTATGAAAACTACTGCCTTATAACTCACTCTTTAAGGCAGTAGTTCTCATCTGGGTGATTTTACCTCCCAGAAAACATATAGAAATGTCTGAAGACATGTTTGATCATTGATGACTGCACAGGGTGGGGAGGGGGGAGTGGATCTGGAGAGGCACTACTGGCATCTAGTGTGTATAGAGGCTGGGGAAGCTACTAAAGTGGTCAAGTGCACAGGACAGCCACTCACAACAAATAATTTTCTAGCCTAAAACATCAATAGTGCTACTATTAAAAAACCTTGCTTTAAGGAAATTATACATCTTCAGTAATATAACCAGATTCTAAATGCTTATGGGAAATAGCACCAAATTTGAATATGAGCTTAGAATAGAGCAAAATTTTATATCAACAAAGGATTCCCATTTTATAGGTAAAAATATGTTTGCATTTCAAGACTCGGAAATCACATACAGAAATGCGTACAACTGCATGTCACATCATACATCAAACAAGAGCAGTGGGGGAATAAAGAACCATAGACGTTCAGTTCGTTCATTTTAACATCAACCAAGTAGCTTTCATAATATTGGACAATAAGTCCACTGAAAATGTGATTTCAAGGCGTTAGAACAGCTTGGCGAAAAAGATAAATAGATTTTTCTCAAACTTATGACTATACTCATAAAGCAGTAAAAATATATTACATTTACTGGTTACCTGGGGTAATCTATATCACTGCTTTCTAAATCTAATGAGATTTCCAGTTTCTATATGTTTAGCATAGGAGAGCTACACAAACATCACCGTAATTAATGAATGATGAATCCCACAGTATTAGTCAGATTTCCACATAATAAAGAATCCACAAACCTCAACGACTCTTAACAGCAAACATTCATTTCTCACTCATGGGTCTGTGCACTGACTGAGTTGACTCTGCTTCAAGATCAGGTACGTTCTGTGAGTCTCTCACTCTGGGCCCAATAGTTACCTAGACAGATGGCTGCTACCTCATGGCAGATCACAGACACTCAAGAATCCAGGCCAAACTCTGCAAGCACCTATAAAGCCTCGCTCACATCACATCTGCTAATATTCCGTTGGCCAAAGCATACCATGACCAAGCCTAAAACATTGGGGCAGGGGTGTATGGGTCTACTTTACTGAGAGACATTGCAATGTCATGGGCACAAAGATATGATGTATAATCCTATTACAAAAGCAGCAGAAGGCTTCCCTGGTGGCGCAGTGGTTGAGAGTCTGCCTGCCGATGCAGGGGACACGGGTTCGTGCCCCTTTCCGGGAAGATCCCAAATGCCGCGGAGCGGCTGGGCCCGTGAACCATGGCCACTGAGCCTGCACGTCCGGAGCCTGTGCTCCGCAACGGGAGAGGCCACAACAGTGAGAGGCCCACGTACCGCAAAAAAAAAAAAAAAAGCAGCAGAGAAGAATTGAGAAAATCAATGCAATCTACCATACTACTAAAGGCACTCTACAATAGCAGATATTTTTAAAAGAACTGATGCTACTTACACACATAATGTTAACTCAGGGGCTGGCAAACTTTTTCTGTGAAAACCAGCTAGTAAATATTTGGGGCTTTGTGGGGACATATAGTCTTTGTTACAACTCTGATATAGTGTGAAAGCAGCCACAGAAAATACATAAACAAACAAGTGTGTCTGTGTTCCAGTAAAACTTTGTGTATGGATACAAATTTGAATTTCACATAACTTTCACATGCCACAAAATGTTACTCTTCTTTTGATTTTTTTTTAATCATTCAAAAATGTAACAGCTATTTTTAGCACTTGGGCTGTACAAAAGTAGGTAGTTGGTCAGATCTGACCCACCAGGCCATTGTTTGATGACGCCTGTATTAGCCCCTTAACCAGCAAAGTCCTTAGCATTTATTGGTCATAGAAGACTGTATAAGAGAAAGAAAAGGCAAAAACCAAGGAGTTTATACAGTTGAGGATGTAAAATACATACATGTGAAAACTATTTAGTAAGATTTGAAAAATAATATATAGGAATGAAAGTCCAAAGTCATGAATGTTAGGAGATATGGCGCCAAGTTATTAAGGTTTAATATATTAGGACAATTCCTTAAAAAAGTTTTATGGATGAGGACATGATTCACTGAACCATTACCCCATTCTTTCTTCATACACTGAGAAAGAAAATTTTTAGAAATAATATGTAAGCCTACAGTCTATTTTATTTTATGCATTTTTCCTTTTATATAACATTTAAATAAAACATTACTTTTAAAATTGTTAGTATTGCAAAAGTAATTCATACAATACAAAAATGTTGAAAATAGAAAGTGGAAGTCAGCCTATAGTCCCACCACCTACAGGTATCCTCTGTTAACAGCATGGTATGTAATTCTAGAGCTTTTTCTATACATACACATATGTGTTTTATTGTTATTTATTAAAATTTTATACCTAGTATTTAGCAATTTGCTTTTTTCACATTTAGCAGTATATCCTAAACATTTTTCTGTGTCAATATGAGTAGTTTTACCTCATTTAATTGTTGCACAGTATTCTGTAGCATAGAACAGCTTATTGATGTGCATTTAGGTTGTTTCCAATTTTCCCCCTATTATATGTAATGTTGTGATAAACATCCTAAATCTTTACCTAAATTAACCATTTATTTTTAAGGAAAAAAATATCTACAAGTGGAATTTCTGGGTCAAAGCATAGAAACAACTGTCTTCAAAATGTTTTTCTTCTCAATGTTATCTGATATTAAATCTGGTATTAAAATCAAGAGTGTTAATGGTAAGCTGTTGGTTGGGGATATGAGGATTTGAGATACTGACCACATATAACACGAGAATATAGTAATATGTGTGGTTTTTGTATGTATTTGAACAGGGTGGATAAGAGAGAGAGAGAAGCAGAAGGGAAGAGAGAGGAAAGAGAAGGGAGAAGAAATTTAATGTGAGAATCATCCAAATCCAATGTAAAATGATACCAGGTATTATATAAGAATTACTGGTTGTACTAGAAAAACCCTTTGTGAATAGCCAGGTATACGCATACTGATTTGTAAATGAAAAAAAAAAAAAACTGTTCAAATCCTAGGTAGTAATTTTCATAAGATATACTAATGTACCGCTAGTAAATTACTGGGCCTAAGAATTTTTAACTACAATCTATTAACTTTATTCCTTTTTCTCAATAAATCACTAAGGGTGGTTCTCAACAGGAGTCTGTGGGTGTTACAGTTATCTACTGCTGTGTAATAAATCACTCCAAAACTTTGTAGCTTAGAACAACATTTTGTTATTATTACTTATGGTTCTGTGGGTCAGCTGTGCTCAGGTGGGCAGTTCCATCTGGGTGTCTCTCATGCAACTGCAATCTGATGTTGGCTGGGGCTGACTCATCTGATAGCTCAACTGGGCTGAGTGTCCAACATGGTTCCCCCGTAGGACTGGCAATTGGTAGTAGTTGTTGGCTATGAGCTCAGTTGAATGTGCTAACCTGAGTGGCCACATGTGGCCTCTCCTTGTAGTTTGTGACCCTTACCACATGGTGGCTATGCTAGGGGGTGGAGTGTCCTGAGAGTGAGTGAACACTCCCAAGAGTGAGTGTTCCAAAAGTCCCAGGGAAAAGCTGCAAGACTCCCAATGATCTAACCTTGGAAGCCCCAGAATATTTCTTCCACTGCATTCTTTTGTTTCAGCAAATCACTCAAGCCTTCATAGAAGCAAGGGGCGATGCATTAGACTCTACTTTTTGATGGGAGAGCAGCAAGTTACACTGCAGAAGTGCATGTGGGATGGAAGCTATTATTATGGCCATCTCTGGAAAATGCAATCTGCCACAATGGGGAGTTGGCAGGAACTCTCGGAAATTGTGGACTAATTTTTCACATGTTTACATCTTTCTCTGAAGAGAATCTTCAATATTCATAAGATTCTCGAATCTGACCAAAAAAAAGAAAAGAAAAGAAAAAGTAGAAACAATAACTGATCTAGGTAGTTTATGGTCTATTACATAATTAAGTTTATTCTATACCCTAATATTCCTTTTAAGGATATTTAATCTCTACCACTATCTTGGAACTGTTTAGCATCTAGCTGTGATTCACTAAGAAACTCATCCAATTAAATAAAATCTTTAACAACAAGTCCGGATAATTCCAACAGTGTGAATGACCATAAGTTCAATGAAACTGGATAAATACACACACACTCCTGTACATGTATAAAAACATGCTCTGAATTTTAAACAGAGGGGGCTGATTAAATGGGGTTTGTATTTTGGATCACTGTTCCCACTAGATCTACCTATATTTGACACTTAAAGAGAGAACTCTAATCGACTATTAATATTCTACACACTGTTCAGGGGAAATTTCTTTTTAGAACCCTGCAACACAGTCCTGCACAGTGCCCAATGATTTATTCATTGAGCATGAGATTTGATTGCTTTTATCTCAACATATGTAATTATAACTTATTGATCACAAAATTATCTGGTTTTTATTACAGCATTTGACTCTGTGATCTCTCCCCCCAATCCATGATGGCCTCAGAGAAACTCCATTTTGAGTAAGAACTATTTATGTCTGTTTATGCCCCTATACTTGCTATTAGTTTCATGAACTTGTCCCCTCTGGATTTTGATGGAGGTAGGAAGGGGAGGGCAGAGAATCTGGGAGGGGGTGCAGGAATCACCCGCCAGCCATAGTCTTCACTAGAGGTTAGCAGAAGCACAACACCAGTCAAAAAATCAACCACAGTCCTTTGCTTACATATCAATATATATGCAAATGCAAGGTATAGAATTAACTAACATAAGGGAATTTTGTTGCTGCTGCTGTTTAAGTTGATATGTCTCTTAAGTCTCTTTTTTGTCTGGAAAAACATTCCAGATTTTGCTGATTCTTTTCAACTTGTTTCCTATCACCTATGTTTCTGTAACTGGAAATTAGCTATAAAGACTTGATTAGATTCAGTGTTAACATTTTTGGCACAGATACTTCACAGGTGGTCCTGTGAATCAATACTTCATGTGAAACTACATGAGGAAGTACATAATACCTCTTTGTCCTCCTTTTAAAGATGCCGATTGATCGGTAGTTGTAAAGTTATAAGGTGACCTTTTGGCTCCCTTGGAATATCCAGTTCCTCATTAATATTTAGTTTCTTAGTTTTAGCATCCATAAATGTTTATTGCCTGAATCAATTATTCCATTAGATGTTACAGAATGGTGAATTATTCTATCATTCCTTCTACATTTGTTAGTTAAAATACTTCTGTAAGAAAACATTCTCTCATCCACTGGGGCTATTTTGTAACTTGCAAATAGATTTTCACAGGAAAGGCAGATCAAGACAATTTTTTTCCCTTTAAATACTAATTTTCAGAGTACAGAGTTGACTACCTCTAATAATGACAAATGAGTTGTACTTGTTGCTTTGGCTTTCTCTTTTGAGTATCATAAATTCATGCATATTTATTTAATCAGTATGTTTCAATCAATTGCTGTCATCTTCCGTTTGATGGTAAAATTGTCCACCTTTAGCCAATGGACAGTTTCCTTGCTTTCTAGCATAACAAGATGATCAAATCTCGGCTTGTCGTTTGCCATTCCACATCTGGAATCAGCAATTTCTTCAAGAATCACTGGTTCCTTTCAGTAGGAAACAGTATTCAGAGACCAGAGTTTGGGTGCTAACATTGTCATTATTACTGAGTTGTCATTGCTGCTGGATCTGTTCAGTGGACAGAGCTGGGGTGTTTTAACATTTTGAATTTTAAAACATTTCAAAATTTTAAACATTTAAAAAAACATAATCACTTACTCATAACCATAATAACTTCAAAATAATACCAATAAAATATAGTATAATGAACTATATCAGTATTACTACTAACATCAAGACAATAATGAAAGTGAAGATTGCTTTGTATTTTTATTCGACCATATTCCACTAACATCCTGTGTTCTAAAATACCTAATGGGCATGTAAGTTTAGGCCAAAGCTTTTCCCTTGAGGAAGAGGAAAGTTCTGGCAAGGATAATGGCCAGAATGACCTCAGTTATCTCATCTCCCCCGCTGAGTCCTGAGAAGGAGGAGAGGAGAAAAGGCCCAAGGTGAGTAGAGGGTGGGGATGCATTAGCCTCTTGATAGGCATAGGCGTAGCTCTGAGTCCCACCCTCCAGGACTGCTGGCAGCAGAGGAGATATGCCCCAAGCAGCGCTGAACAAAGACAGATGAAATACGAGACGTATGTTTATCTATGCACAGTGTCTGTGCCAAGACTGCAAGCACCAGATAGCCAGACACTTCACGGAAGTGATAGAAACATTTCATAGTAGTTTGTCATTTCAAAAGAATAAATTGTATGAATGAAAATTATATAGTCCCCTCCCAGCCCCTAGATCATCCAAAACACTTCATTGGACAGCATGTGGCGCCAGCCTGACATTTTTGGGTGCATCACAAGGCTTGTTGCTATTATTTATCTTGCTCTTATCATGTTGGCATTTAAGCACCTTATCTCTGCCCTTGAGAGAAAAGATCCCATTTCTTTGGGCTGCGTTTTTTAACCAGTGATTCAGGGGCACCGATACACTTGCTCATTTAATTTTGAGCTGTACTCACATTTCTGCTGGGAGGCAACAACAAGGAAGAAACAGGTGAGGTTGGTAGCCCTCAGGGAGGCAGCAGGTGGGAGGAGAGTGATCTGGAAGGAAAGCAAGGAAAGGCTTTGGTTCTTTTGGTAAACTGAAATCTGTTTTTTTCTCCCTGTGAGACACCACCAACTGTCTCACTTTCTTCCCTTCTCACGTTTTCCGCTTTTGTTTTCCCCAAACCCATCTTTACAAGCACAGAAAGGGGGAGTGACTTGCTTAGGTCCCATTCTCTATTTCCATGCTAATTAACTAGGTCTCCCTCACCCCCACCCCTGAGGAAAGACTCCAGCTCCTGTCACCGCCCACAGTCTTCTTATCATCTTGGAAATTTGCTTATTCAATCCATGAACATGAATTACTGAGAGCAATTTGGCCACTCTGTTTCTTATTCTTCTAGCCCTTTCCTTAATCCTTTATATTTGCAAAATATTTGCTTAAAGCAATAGTGTCAGTCATTAATGTTCATATGGGATGTTCAGCATCCCATAGAGAGAGCTTGCTCGAAATACCAGGTCTTCTACCCTGTATTTACATTCTGATCTAATAAGATCAGATCTCATAGTGGCACCCTAGTGATACTGACAAAGGAAGTGCAAGGTTTGAACTTTCAGGAAAAATGGTTTAAACGTATGCGTATGCGGAGTGGAGGAAACAAAGGATAGCCCTCACATTCTGTCTGTACTCTCATTCCACTGGGGAAGACAGAGGGATATGGGAAATTTGCCCATGCCTCATACAATGGAATACTAGTCAGCAATTAAAAGGAACTAATTGCTGATACACATAAGAGGTATGAATCTCAAAAGTACTGTATTCAGTGAAAGAAGCCAGACACAAGAGTGCATGTGATAGAAATCAGATCAGTGGTTATTTATGGGAGGGAAGGGGACTGATTGGGAAGTGATCTGAGGCAATTTTCCTAGTGACGGAAATGTCTGTCTTGATTGACAAGGATGTGCATTACAGGAGTACATGCCTTGTCATAATCTACATGAACATTTATGATCTGTGCTTTTCATTGTATGCAAATTATATCTTAAATTTTTTAACTTGAGTATACCTATTTTGGGTAATAATAAAATTTTTTACCAATCTTTTTTTACCAATTTATATGCAAAAGTCAAAAAAAGAAAACTTTTGAGATAGAAGATGATTTAACACAGTGCTCCAAACATGGTGTCCACTTAATAAAAATGTATTGACGACTAATAGCCACGCAAGAGTCGTTCATTGCAAGAGTTTGTTTATAAGATGCCTGCTTTCAGCCCAGCAATATGTTTAAATTCAGCATTGTATACAAGACTCAAATTTCCTAACCCTATAAAAATATTTTTAGTAATCCTCCATCCCATCAATCTGGTTAAACAGCCTTTTCATGCAAGTATAATAAATAAAATCAATACCTTTTATTACTTCACCACCAGAAACTCTTGGTACACCCAGATTCAAAGGCATAAGGCTGTCTGCAAGGCTGATCCAACCTTCAGGGAGTATTTTACAAGGAAAGCATACTGGTACAATTTTGTATGAATAAGGAACGCTATCCTTAAATCCTAAAAAGGATTTTTTTTTTAATAAATTTATTTATTTTTGGCTGTGTTGGGTCTTCGTTGCTGCGCGCAGGCTTCCCCTAGTTGCAGCGAGCGGGGCTACTCTTAATTGTGGTGCGCAGGCTTCTCACTGCGGGGGCTTCTCTTTTGTGGAGCACGGGCTCCAGGCGCACGGGCTCAGTAGTTGTGGCTTGCGGGCTCCAGAGCACAGGCTCAGTAGTCGTGGTGCACGGGCCTAGCCGCTCCGCGGCATGTGGGATCTTCCCAGACCAGGGCTCAAACCCGTGTCCCCTGCATTGGCAGGCGGACTCTTAACCACTGTGCCACCAGGGAAGCCCCATAAAAAGGGTTTCTTAGGTTGAAAAAGTACATATAAGGGCTATCAATCCCCTATGGATGTTCTCTAGCTGCATAAATATAGGGAAAATTCATATATTCTTCCAAAGAAATAAAATTTTATGAAAATATATATTGGATGAATTTTATATTTATTCCTATAATAAAAAGTATGCACTGTCAAGTCTCAGGCAAATCGGACAAATCACTCAATAGTACTTATCTTTCTTAATTGTGCTGTCTTTCCAGTGGTGACTGGCCTTGTAATGCATATGTGACTATCTTCCTTTACATTTTCCTACAATTTGAGGAATATGACCAAAAAAATCAACTAACCAAACAAGCAAAAGTGTAAATCAAACTGAAGCTTCAGATTAAAAGATAATTTACTGTTAGATTATGCATCCACAATGCTAAAGACCAAGTTTGAAAAAAATTCTTTATCAATAGGAACTCAACTATTTTCGTTTTGTTTCTAGAGAAATCACATACAGAAAAGAAATAAACAATAAAACATTACAGGACAGCTATTACTGGAGAAATATGATTTTCTTTTTCAATTTCAAGAGGATAAAATTTTTAAAGGGAAAAAATAGAAATGATGAAAAATGTTAAGGACAATTCAAAAACTGGGAAAAGTTTTAAATCTCTCAACTATATATAAAAATTTTCATATTGTAATAGAAGAATTAGAGCTTTAACAATTCAAATTCTATTTATTCCAGTGATCTCAAAGTGTGGTACCCGGACCAGTAGCACCAGCATCACCTGGGAACTTGTTTGAAATGCACATTCTTGGGCACCTCCCAGGCCTACTGAATTGGAAACTCTGGGGATGGGCCCAGCCATCTGTATTTTAACAAGCCTCCAGGTGATTATGGTACAGGGTAAAGTCTGAGAATCATTGATTTATTCCGAAAACATTTACTGGGTACCCACTGTGTGCCAGGCTCTAAGAAAGGCACTGGGGACACAAAAATAAAAACTTAACATGAACCATAGTTTAATCACTCACAAAGAAAAGGAATATTAGCCAGTAAGATTGTTTTTTGAATACAGGAAAATAGGAGATTCCTCTGGCTACAGCTGGATCAGGTAGAACTGCCAAGAACACTGAGGAATTCTACTAAGGTGGGGGCAATGGTCCTTAGTCAGAATCACCTGGAAGGATTTTTCAAAAACACAGGTCCTGGTCCTTCCCAGACCTCTGGAAGCAATCTCCTGGAGCGGGGCTCAGGAAAACTGTATTTTTAACAGTTCCCCCAGTAATTCTGATGTTTACCCAGAGTTAATGATGCTACTGCTGTAGAGTTGTCTCAGGTTCTGTGCTTTTCACCACCTCCCGGCTGGCAGCTTCTCCCTATGTTCTGTGATTATCTGTAGCAAATTGCCTCTGGGAGCATTGCTGGCGAGGGGAGATGTGAGCATGCTCTTGGGTAAAGCGCAGATCCCCAGGCTAAACCACTGAATCAGAATCTCTGGGGACAGGGCTCAGAAATATGCATTTTTTTACAAATCCCCAGGTGATTTTTAAGCATGCAACAATTTGAAATTTACTGCCTTGTGGGTCTCCCCAAGGAGCTACTTTTCTACTCTCCACTACAGTCTAGTCTCCAAGGGCATCTTATCAAAACACGTTCCCTAACTTTTTTTTTGTCTCTTGACATGTGTGTTGCATAAGTAATGGCCCCTCAAAGATGTTCACATACTAATCCCCAGAATCTGTGAATCCTACATGACAAAAAGGACTTTACAGATATTATGAAGTTAAGGATTTTGAGATGAGTGATTATCTTGGATTAGATAGGTGAGCTCACTGTAATCACAGAGATCCTTATTAGAGAGAGGCTCGTGGATCAGAAAAGAGATGTTACAGTGGAGAAAGGAGGAGCAGAGTCAGAGGTTTAAAGATGCTGGTTTTGAAGATGGAGGAGGGGCCGTAAGCCAAGGAATGCAAGTAGGCTTTAGGAGCTGAAAAAGGCAAGGAATATTCTCCCCAAGAGCCTCCTGAAGGAATGTAGTCCTACCAACACCTTGATTTCAGCCCAGCATAAACTGATAACAGGATTCTGACCCAAATTTGTGGTCGTTTGTTATAATAGCAATAGGAAACATACAATGTGTAAAATATATAGAAAGGGAAGTATTGTAATTCAAGACAAGCAGTGCTAATACTGATGAAGCTTATCTCATTTGGAGATTCTACCACATAAAAGATGGCATATTTAGTGTTCCCTTACGATTTATATTTATCAAACAATTTCTTTGATTAGAGGTCTTAATTAGACCTATAGTTACAATGATCACAGTAAACAATTCCAGGATCTTAAAAAACAAAACAACAACAACAAAAAACCAAACAGCCTCAGTTGCTTGATAGCAGTAAGATTTCCTTTTCAGATTCAGTCTTCACAATTTATCAGACGATATGGAAGGTCATCTACTGTGTACAGCTAAAGACATCATGCTCATTAGTGTCTACTCTCAGATAGCTGACAAGCCTAAAAATACTCAATTCAGAGGAAGAATCAGGAAAAACATTCATAACAGACATACTTAATGTGATGTCATCAGCTACACAGTGAAACTTGTGAAGGAACACCACCCTGGGAAAAAGCCTTCAAAATCCTCTTAAATTATCAGCCACTTTTGAAGATGAAAAAAGATAGGTGAACAACTGCCACATTCCCTCACTCACTCTTTACTTGCTTCACTCTTACCAGTGGAAGGTTCGTTTCTTTAGGCCGGGGTTCTCAAACTGGAGCGCGCATCATTAGATCACCTGGAAGGTTTGGACCCCAGTCCCAGGGCTTCTGACTCAGGAGGTCTGGAGTGGAGCCCAAGACTTTGCATTTCTCACATGTGCCCTGGTGCTGCTCTGCTGCGCGTCCTGGGATCACAGTCTGAAAATCGCTGCCTAGAGCGCTGGCTCTCAATACTGCCTGCAAGTCAGCCTCACCTGGAGACTTGTTCAAGCCCTGATGCCTCAGCCACACCCCAAGCCAATTAAGTCTGACTTCCTGGAGGTGAGGCCATGCATCACGGTTTTCAAACACCCCAGGTGATTAAAGATGCTGGTTTTGTGCAGCCAAAGCTGTGAACCACTGCCCTAGAAGCCAAAAGAACAATAAAGAAAGGGAGCAAGTAAATGTGAAGGAAACAGGGCAGTAACACTGACCATGAGCCGCCTTGCCCTTTGGCTGCCCCGGGCCTAGGATTTTCTCTCAAGCAAATGCTTCTCCTGCTTAAGAGTCGAAGTTTAAAAACAGCCTCTGATCTAAAGGAATAAGAATAGGATGTTACAACACACTACCAAGTAAAAATATATGACATTCCTAATTAGATATTTAAGCTAGGGGAAAATGGTAACCTGTTGAAAATGATAACACAATTCTAAATACTGTCTGTTTAAAAATTTACAAGTAGTTTTGTATTAAATTGCAAGGAAAGCCCTTAATTCTCCTTTTTACAGAAAGAATCAAAGGAATAGTTTCTTATATTAAGTAAAATAAAAGTTCAGTGCTTTATTTCTCAAACAGCCCCAGTATTTTCTATTTCTCAGGCAGTTAATGCCCTGTGCTTCATACTTCATATTCAAATATTTCTCTCTTCCACTCATACACACAATCTATTTTTATTGTCATGAATATTCATTGGTTTCAAACAATGTCGTTCACCTCTCAATTCAAGTTTTATTGTTTTAAATTCATAGTTTTCTATCAATGACCTGGAACTTAGAATACCTACCAATTTACTATTTTTGCTGCTTTTGGAAGTAACCTGAAAGGCAGTACTACTTTCATTCTTTGTTTTTTAATATTTATTTTATTTATTTATTTGGTTGCACCAGGTCTTAGTTGCAGCTCATGGGCTCCTTTAGTTGCGGCATGTGAACTCTTGTGGCATGCGGCATGCATGTGGGATCTAGTTCCCCAACCAGGGATCGAACCTGGGCCCCTGCATTGGGAGCATGGAGTTTTAACCACTGCGCCACCAGGGAAGTCCCAAGGCAGTACTACTTTCTAACACACAGCTTGCTACCTGCTGCTTAATGTCAGGGGTGCTCTGAAAATAATTGGGTTTGTTTTTTTTTTGTAGTGTGCCCCAAATAGCAGTTCTAATCTATTCAGAAAACTGTGATACATAATCTGACATATTTACTCTATTCTATCCTAGATTTGTACAGGATGTGCGGAAAAGTACTTTACTTTGGATTTTAGCACCTATCAACAAATATCATAAATCCCTTAAGCAAATATGTTTGTAACATACTACTGTATAAGAAAGAGCTATTAGAGTCACATCTATTTCTCCCAGGCTATTTGATGTAAAAACTCCTTAAATATTTACTTTCGTAAATAAAGGATATTCACAAATTCTTTACTTCCTTGTAGGAATCTAGCCTCTAAGCATCCCCTTTTCAGTATTTTTTTAGGTAATTGTGAAGGATAAGACCTGAAAGACTGACCCGCATTTCAAACCACATCAGACTATTTTAGCACATTTTGTTAAAATGATTCTATGTGTTGTATTGCAGAGTTGAATCTCCTCCAGAACACAGGCCGGATTTTATTTATGGTACTTTTAATTAGAATCAGCCCATAGGAAAAATTAAATAAAAATGAATTATAAGATTTACTTCATCAATGTCAAAGAAATTAAAATATGAAAATGTATGTCAAATGGGTCGTTGAACACCAAAAGAGTTACACACACGCACATAAATTGAACTATTTTCAAACTGGAGGGGGGGAAACGTTCCTGAATTTACTCAAATTAAAATTATAATACAAACATATCAAAGGCATGAAATTTTAATCAGATTTTTCTTTAACATAAGCTTATTTCCAAAGTATCTATGTTTTGTTGCTATTTTCCTGATAATGTATGATGGCTGAAAAAATTCACACATTTCAGGAAAAGTAAAAACCTCCACCTTTATACCCCTGTGTTTTAGTCAACATATATGGGTCCATACCATAAACAGCATACTTTAACTGCATTTTTCTTGTTGTTGGATAGTTTTCCACAAAAATACATTAAGATTCCCATGGTAAAAACCACACTTGTGGGGGCTTCCCTGGTGGCGCAGTGGTTGAGAGTCCACCTGCCGATGCAGGGGACACGGGTTCGTGCCCCGATCCGGGAAGATCCCACATACCGCGGAGCGGCTGGGCCCGTGAGCCATGGCCGCTGAGCCTGCGCGTCCAGAGCCTGTGCTCCACAACGGGAGAGGCCACAACAGTGAGAGGCCCGCGTACCGCAAAAAAAAAAAAAAAAAAAAAAACCACACTTGTAGGCATTTCAACGTTTGGATATATTCTAATGTATTTAACCAATCCCCTGTTGATAGACATTTAATTATTTAATTTATAATTAAATTAATTTCAGTTATTCAATATTGTAAACAAATTTGCAAGAAATAATCTTGCAGCACGTACCCAACTATTTCTTTAGAATAAATTCCTAGGAGTGGAATTGCTGGGTAAAAGAATACAAACATTTGAATTTTTGAAGTTTTGGTATATATTACCAGATGACTCTCCAAAGATTATGCCAAATTTCATTCTTACCATGTATTAAGTTGCTTATTTTCTTCCATATTCACCAGCAAATGAAAGAAAATGGTTTACTGAGATAAATTTTCATATCTTACAATGTACTTGTTTTAAGTATAAAATTCAATGACTTTTAAGTACATTAATAATTGTACAACCATCTCCACAATCCAGCTTTAGGATATTTCCAGCACCCCCAAAAGGCTGCTCAGGCCCATTAGTAATCATTCCTCACTCCCACCTCAATCTCATCTAGGCAACACTAATCTACTTTCTGCCTCAATAGATGTGCATTTTTTCCATACGTCCTAGAAATGAAATCATACAGTATGTGGTCTTTTGTGTCTGGCTTCCCTCACTTAGCATAATGTTTTTGAAGTTCATCCGTTCTGTAACACTATCAGTACTTCATTTCTTTTTATTGCCAAACAGCATTTTTTATAATTACAAAAAAAAAAATCCTCTCATTCAGAAAAGGGAAGATTCTGGATATGGGAGTCACTGCTCTACAGCACTTACGCTGACTGAAAACTCCTACGTCCAGCGTGGAGAAGTGTTTTGTTCTGACCTTGATTCTACTTTCCGTAGGAAGCTTCTCTGTCCATTTTTCTCCACAGTTGTTGGATTTGCCCTTTGGGAGATCCTTCCTTGTCCATTTCCATCTTGGTCATAATTCCTGTGAAGTGGGAGACCTCCTCCTGTGGGACCAAAGAGCGTTTTCAGCGCATTTCTTGCTCATGCAAGTTTGGGGATCCAAGAACGATTTTAAGTCTCAAGAAGCCAAAGGCTTTTTTACTCCAGGTTTATGATTTCTTTGGCAATATGTTTTTACCACTCAGTCTCACATGCCAGGAGCACCACCCAAAACTCTTTATTAAGTATAATTATTAACTCTCATGTCTGTCCTTGCTTCCTCACCCTCATGCCTCTCTCACATACATGCAACTTATTGCCAGCATCTTTGAGGTCATACAGAGTAAGGGAGTCTTGGCAGAGAAGGCTATGCCCTTAATTAAATTGGTCTTTGTCATGGGGCCATCAATTAAAAGCATTTTCAACCTTATTTTCTATTGTTTGGGATCTAGAAACAGTCAGCTTTTCCAACTCTTTGCTGCCCCAAATTTCTTTTCTCTCTGTATTTTTTGAAAATTTCTGCTTGAAAATCATTCAGCTATTTTCTGACTCATTTTTTCTTCTAGTATATGCCTGATAGAAGCCAGTAACGACCAACACACATCACATAATTCTGTTTTCCAGTCTCTTCCCCTAGAGCTACAGGCTTAGTAAGTGCTTGATCTGCCTTCAAACTATCTCCAGTGACAGTTTTAACACATATTTTACCACTGTATTACCTGGGTCTCCATCTCCCCATCCTCTGATATTAGTTTCCTCACTACCCAATGCCGATTCCACATCTTTTAGGTTTTTATTAGAGTTGCAGCTCATTTCCAATGCCAACATCCCTATTAGTTAAGATTATGCTAGCAGTAAAATGAATAAAACCCCCAATTTTAATAGATTAACATAATAGAATTTTATTTCTCACTCATATAATATCAATTAGAGGTAGTGGAAATGCTATTTTGCTTCACAGTCCTTGAGAAACAGCCTGACAGATGCTTTACTGTCTTCAACAAAAGCCAGCAGAGAAGGGAAGAGAGAGGCTGAGCATTGTGTGAGAGGTGATTACGGGCCACACTTGGAAGTATTGTACATCATTTCATCACTTCTTCTCATGTTCCTTTGGAAATAATTCCGTCTTAAGTGCACATATCACTGCAAAGAAGGCTGAGAAATGTACTTTATCTCTGTGCCCAGAAGGAAAATCAAACAAGTTTGGCAAACAGCTAGCCAATGTCTGCCATAGCATTGTATAAAACATTTAGTCTTTGACTCAGTAATTCCAGTTCTAAGGATCTTTGCTAAGCAAATATTCTGAAATGCAAATATGTTTGTTCATTCTGAGGTCACTGAAAGAAGCAAATATAAATGTATAAATAAATAGAACATTAAAGGTAGAGCCCATTTATGTAATGGAATATTACACAGCAATTAAAAATGATTCTTATTAAAATGTTTAATCACATAGGAAAATGTTTCTGATGTACTATTAAGAAAAATAGGACACAAATATTACATATAATACATATATATTTTTTAAAGAGAGCAGTAAAACGATGGAAAGAAAATATGCCAAAGTGGTAACACCTATAAACAGTGTGAAAGGATTATAGGTTTGTCACTTTCTTCTTTTTATGATTCTAATGATCCATACTGCCCACAATGTAACAACATTATAATCAGAAATAAAATACACCTTCTTCTAAAATATAATCAATTCACAGCCATATCTAGGTTTTCTAGTACTCTACCTTAATGTCAATATCTTTAAAAATGAATTCAGGAAAGTAACAATAATAAAATAACGTATCTTTTTCCTTTATGAAATATGAGAAGTGAATATTATTATTTAATTACATATTCCAGAAAAATAGTTTCAAATGGATAAAGTTAAAATAATTTCTTCAGGGCTTCCCTGGTGGTGCAGTGATTGTGAGTCCGCCTGCCGATGCAGGGGACACGGGTTCGTGTCCCGGTCCGGGAAGATCCCACATGCCGCGGAGTGGCTGGGCCCGTGAGCCATGGCCGCTGAGCCTGCGCGTCCGGAGCCTGTGCTCCGCAACGGGAGAGGCCACAACAGTGAGAGGCCCGCGTACCACAAAATAAAAAAAAATAATAATAATTTCCTCAGAGATGACATTACTATAAGAATGCAATTTTTACTTATATTTCCCTACCTACAATGCTTTCTGGTTTTTGTTTTTAAAATTTCATTTCTAAAAATGTCTAAATCCATTTCTAAAAAGAATATATTCTAATGCCCTCTCTCTCCCTCCCTCCCTCTTCTCCTCCTTCCTTTCCTCTTTCTCCTTCTCCTTCTTCTTCTCCTTCTTCTTTCTCTCCCTCTCTCCCTCCCTCTCTCTCTCTCTCTCCCCACTCCTGCAATATACAACCCCTAAAAGTATGTTTGATCTACCATTGGTAAATGGTATTTATCACCCATCAAGATTTTTAGTAGAAGCTTATTTTCTGTAAGTCCAGCTGCTTCTGTATTGGAGGTAGACAGACAAAAAGACAGACAAAGAAACCACACCATAATCACTAGATTTATTACCACACTGTTGGTTTCTGAGAGTTTAGAATGGACGGTGGCCACATGTCATGATCAGTTTCTATCAACACTTAGTTGGCCAGCCTCAGATTCTTCATAATCAGATATTCCCAAATCTCAGATACTCGCCTAAAATGAAGCTATTATTCTTACCTACGTGCAGTACTGCAAATCTATCGATTGTCAGCATTTAAGTTAAGGAATGTTGATTTTTCTGTTCACAACTGAAGGTTATTTTTATGTTAGAATGAATGATGCCCATCTTTCTTACCCTTTGTGGAGCTAGGACCACTAGTCTGAATATTCGGTCAGTTAATCTCTGTGACACATTATCTGTGTTCCCATCCATGGGAATTTGTCAATATATGCAAAAGATATTGTGAAAAGTAATCAAGGGTTAGTATAAAGCATACTGTGTTCATTCTTTTCATAGCAAAAGTAGTTTGCACTTAATTTTTTTTTCTACTGACAAGTGAATTCATAGCATTCTGTCTCCTCACCCTCTCTCTGGTGTTTATACAGATTATTTCCTATTATAAGTTGTATTTATGATTTTTTTCTATTTCAGACAGAGGAAGGTGAAACTTTAAAATCCAGATATCTTATTAAATACCTTTATGATTACTTCCATCTATGAATATATTTTTGTCTGTTTTGCGACAGTGCTTATTGTACTGTGGATAACTGTGAATGGTAAAATTGTATGGAGCTACTAACACAGTTCTGGGATCTAATCTTTAATATTTTTGCCAGGGATTATGCAAAAACTTATAATTATGTTTTACTTTGGATTTACCCCATCCTTACTTGATCTCATATTAAAGTATAATCAAAATCAGCCTGTTTCCATTTGGTTGCAAATCCCCTTCTTAAAGCACCTATTCAAAAGTCTCCCCAATTTTCATTTTCTCTGTCTTTTCTTATTATATTAAATCCTGATATCTGAAAATTGAACCATATAGTAGCATTTAAAAATACAGATCATATCTATTCTTCCTGTATTTTTACATTATAACTGTGTTTTTTTAAATCCTTGGCAGGTTGCAATTAGATTACTTGTGTGTCATTGTATTACAGTAAATGCCATTATTATGGTAGAAATAATTCACTTTGTTTAGTGTACTGTTCAGATAGTCTGCTGAGATGCCTCTGATACCAAATGTTATTCCCATTCTTTAATTATAATTTTAATCTTTCCTGGTTTACCATTCTTTCAGTAGATTAATTATTTTTATTCTAAAATTCAGAAATTGTCTGAGCTTAATAAAGTTTATTAATAAGAATTATAATATCCCACTGCTTTTTTCCCTCTCCCTGTGGAACAGAAGGAGTAACTTTGTTTTTCCCAAACTCCTTGACCTGTAACGTTTGAGAACTCTGGATAGCAACAACTCAGGTTTACCATTAGTAGTTGAATACATTTCTGAGAGTAGTTGTTACTTGCATTCCAACTAGTTAGTGATCACCACATTAAAAGTCAGACAGTCAAAGATAGGGAGTTTCCTTTGTCTAGGGCTGTTGTTTATACACACAGTATAAAATGAGGCCATAATCCTTACACCACAAAAAGCACCCCTTAAGCATGTATTTAATAAACACATCTATAATAAGATGAGAGTGTAAGCCCTGTGAGGGCAGGGATGGTGTCTATCATGCTTATCATTAAATCCTCAGGAAACACCACAATGCGTTGGCACACAGTAGGTGCTCATCAAACAAGTGTTGAATGACTTAATGTGCATGTGAATGACCCTCACTGGTGCATGGGTTCAGTTTTTGTCCCTCTTGCTGTGTGCATGGATACATCTTTAGTTAAGGTTCAGTTCAATCTAAGCAAGTTGGTAAGAGTGAGCAATGAAGTACAGTGGGAGATGATGGACTCTACAGTCGGGATTGGAGCTAACTTCCATTCTGTTCCTCCTAGTTGTGTGATTTGGGCCAAGGTGTTTTATCTCTATTAGCCATGATTACTTTATCTGTACAATAGGAAAAATAATCCCCACCTCCCAGATTTGTTATGAGAATTATATGAAGCAATATTTGTCAAGTGCTTAGAACCTAATCTGATTTGGACACTGATGATTATTAGCTTTTTTGGGGGGGGAGGTGCATAAATATATGTAGCCTTGTGTGCCAGTCAGTAGCTGCCACATAACAAATCACAACAGTGTCTCAGCGGTATGCAACAACAAATACTTGTTTCTCTGCGGGTCTGCAGCCATTGCTCTGCTGATGACTGGGCAATCTCTGTGCTGCAACTGGGGACCCCGTTGGCTCCCAGTGTTTCTCAGCTTCCTTGTCCCTGAGTGCCACCTAGGGCACATTCCTCTCACGGTCTTGGCAGAGATGTGATAGGACAAGCCTCCTGCACAAGTATATTTCAAGCCCGTACTTGGGTCATAAGCGAACATCACATGGGCTAAAACATGTCCTGTGGCCATCCCAGTGTCAAAGGATGGGAAAGTATATTCCTTACATGGGGGTGGGGATGTTTAGGGGCAGAGAGTGAAGGTTTTTGAACAATAATCCAACTAACATATGTTCAATAACTAGAGGTGAGTGAAGGTCATAAGTCTTTTCTCCCATATCCTTGCTTCCAAGTAGAATGATACAACGTAAGTAAGTGTCAGATGGAATTCCGTCTTACCTACAGGCAAGCAGGCACAAAAAGCAGCCACAGAAGCTGTTCTGTGAGCTTGACAAAGTCCAAAATCTCTACCCTTCTAGGTGCTGTGATAGCTCTTGAATGAAAGGTTTGTCATAGGGGCAGGATTTATCTAAATTTTTAATAGATGTCAAATAACCAAAATCTTCCAAATCTGAACCTACTGGGTCAGAGTCAGAAGTCAGAAGTGCCTTTCTGGAGGCTACAGTTACTGGGGTTGTGAGATTCTTATACCTCGTACCTGCAAGAGCAGGACTGCCTGTACGATATTTTCAGCAAATCCATATTTCTTTTTCACTACTAATTTTATCAATAAAGATATCATTTCTAATAAACATTCACATATTTCTAGTAATATAACCATTTAAAAAATCTCTGGTGTTGATCAAAAATTAGCAAGAAAATTAGCTGAAGTGTTGGAGTAGCTCCTGGGGGAATGCAGATCTCTGCGTCCTGTCTCTACAATATTGGATTATCATTCCTGTCGTGTATTTGTAATAAGGGTACTTCAAATGGTAACTAACCATCACTTGGATGTACTCTGAAGCTACTACTGTACACTGAAACTAAATACAACACTAGTCAGTGTCCAAAAGAATGTTGATTGGGTGATTTCTATACCTGCCATCTTACATTCGAATTGCAAGTCCCTGTTAGGCTGTGTCTCTGGGCTCCTTAAAAAAAAAAATTAAATATAAAATAATCATTTGTTGTTTGGTCTAAGCATTACCAAAATATCATGTTAATCTTTTATTCGCACTGAATTTTTTGTTTGCATCATAAAACCAAGGGTGTAAAACTGGGCTAATAATAAATGAAAATAGCAATTTAAAAATAATATCACAATGCATGACTCCCAGACTTTATTCAACTTTTACCTAGTAACAAAGAATTCAAAATAGCATTAGAATTATTTTTTCCTAAGTCTTTTGACCAAACAAAGCTGAGATGAGGATGAATAAATCTATCTTAGGGACTCTTCTATGGGTTGTCAGGTTGTTGCCTCCAGATCGCTGGATAGGGATGGTATGACATTCCCTAGAATGTCCCTGCCATCCAAAACCTCAGACATGTATAACTGCCCTTGATTATCTATTTATTTTAAGACAGGGAAGAGAAATGGCAGCTGTCTTTGAATATTTGAAAAGTTGTCAGGCCAAAGAGGGAGAAGAGTTATCCTATGTATTCCAGAGGACAGAACCAGGACCCCTCAAATCTAAAGAGAGGTAGTTGGACTCAACATGAGGGAAAGTACTGTAACAGTTAGAGCAGTGTGAATTGTAAACACTGCCTTAGTGGAGGCGGGTCAGGGTGACCACTGCCTGCAATGTGGTTGAGGGGACAGAACTAGGTGACTCCTAGGTCACCTCTGCTGCTAAGATTTTATGATCTATGATTACAAGGAATGAATCAGGTTTTCTCACTGGCTTTTTATCCTCCCTTTGGCCATTTCCTCTTCCTTATCATCCTCTTCTCTTCCCATCAGAGTAAGGCTTTCTGGCCAAGAGCCTCTTGGATTGTTTAGTTTCAGACCTAAGACTTGGGTAGCTATGTGACACTCACTGGCTGTACTTCAAGAGAAGTCCCAATTCCAAATGATTATCCTGAAGTTATTGCATAAATTTCTTTAGAAGGATTATTTCAATAAAAAGTCTCAGTTAATTTCCTGTTTCTGCCTAGTCTTTAATTTCTTCACCAAAAATAGAGAGGGAATAAGATGTAGCTAAAAGTTATAAGTAGGTAGCTAGTATTGCACAATTTTTTGCTTGCAGTCTTCTCTAAAACTGATGTATTTCCCTCATTTATTAAAGTTATTTTCTCTTCCATATGCAAATTTTACTCTTAGAAACACAAAATGTTTTAGCTAAAGATTTTACCCTTAATTTACATTTATAATATTTCCACGGTCTCTCTTCAGTAAATCCCGTTTGTTTGTGGTAATTATGGACACCTTCAGAAGTATGAACTCAGTGGCAATTTTATGATACACAGAACCAACAGCACTATTAAGTTACTAGAACTGTTCCCTTTTGTAGTTTCTAAACTGCTGAAGTGTCATTGAAACTCTTTCAAATCACATGGGTTTAACATATGGAATTTTTTAAGTTATTGTTTTTCCAGCAATAATTATTACTTGAATCATCAAGAATACTTTCCATTTACAGAAGCAAATATCAAGAAGCAATCGTTCATTAGTCCTCCAACGTTGAATCATCAGTTATAAAGCATCAGAAGGACTATCTCCTCTCATTCAGGTGTGTGTGTGTGTGTTTGTGTGTGTGTGTGTATACATATAGAAGATCTTTCTAAGGCTGAAGAATCTCTCAGATGAGTGCACCACTCTTCTATTCATGAATGCAAGTACACACACATACACACATATATTCATCGAACACTGAGCCTAATGTGTAAATAGCACTGCAATCCACTGTTAGTCAGTACATTTTAAATTCTGGGAACTTGGGAACTTCTCTCAGAGGATCCAACCTGTCCAATCAGAGACGTCATTGAGTTCCATGTTTTATGCAGTGACTATACAACACCTGGTTTTAGGCAGACCCTTGCCATCAGATTATGGATGAAGAGATCACTCAGCCCATCACGTTACCCAAGTATGAAGGCACCCTCTCTTTCCTTGGATACTTGGAGAGTGTATTGTCAACAGTCCTTGCAGTGATTTGGGCTCAAAGGCCAAGGGATTCTGTTGCAAAATTATCCAAACTAAGGCGTACATTTAACAAACACCTGAGACTTTTGGTAAATGGAACTTTTTGGTCAATAGCCTCTGGGGATTGGAGGTAGATGAGTCCACCTCAGCTTCCCCACATGCTCCTTAACAAGTGGTAGGCTAAGATGAAAATCAGTCTTTAGCCAAAATCTGCCAAGTACTCAAACATTTTTTAGCCAGCAGGCACAAAAACAGTCAACCTGATCTGGCAAGTTTGGCGAAGTCCCACTCTCTGTCCTCAGACTTGCCAACAGGCACTTGGAGGGAACAGGAAAGGTTCCCTCCAAGGTGGACGCCATGATGTTCTAATGGTGATAATGGCAACATTCTGATCATGTGCCAGAGCTCTGTGAAGTGTGGGACCCAGGACTAAATGAGCTCTACACCTGAGGGCTTCTCCAAAGGAACTGGGTGGCTGAGCTCGCCAGATTCCCACAAGTTTTCATGCAAGGGTGGTTGGAATTGAGAGTCAACATGTATGTTGAATATGACCCATTTCAGCAGTGAAAAATTATTTCTGACATTTCTTATGCTAATTAGAAAATCCTCATGTGCAGATTTCCATAGTAATGTTTGAAGTGCCTGGTAATCATGGCTGGAGTGTGGATTCCTGATCAGGATCCTTCAAATGCTAACGAATTGCCGCCAGGATATAAATGAAAAATTAATTTCATTCCTACATCATACTGTTTATCCTGAAGTGTTTTTAAAGTAAAGTTTTACAAAGATAATATTCTAATATAATCAGGAACACTGTAACCTTTCATCTATTTTCTTGACTGCTAATTGAATAACATTGGCAGCATTATTGGAAATCTCAAGACTGTGTTTATATGAGGCAAAATGGTGAAGTCAAGTTTCTACTTTCTCTATCCTTCACCTTAAACTTGGTGTCCAAAACTAAATGACAAAAACAGCATCTCTTCTAGTCTTCCTTCTCTGGGTATTTGCTACCTCAATCTTCCCATCTGTCCAGACCAGGGACTTGGGATTTATCCTCACTGGAACCTCCTCAATCAAACAAACAAACTAACATATTCAGGTGGTCACTATGGTAAGTTGAATGGTGACCTCCAAAAAGATATGTCCATGTCCTAACCCCCAAACATATGAACGTGGCCTTGAGATCATCCTGAATTATCTCAGCGGTCCCTAAATCCAATGACAAGTGTCCTTCTAAGGACAAAGGCAGAGGAGATTTGTCATAGAAGGTAGAGAAGGAGGAAAAGGCCATGGGAAGACAAGGCAGAGATTGGAGTTATTCAGCCATAAGCCAAGGAATGCCTAAAGTCACCAGAAGCTGAGAGGCAAGGAAGGATTCTTGCCTAAAGCCTTTGGAGGGAATGTAGTCTTGTCAACACCTTGATTTCAGACTTCTGGCCTCCAGATCTGTGAGAGAAACAGTTTCTGTCGTTTTAAGCCACCAAGTTGGTGGCGGCAGTCCCAGGAAACGACTACAGTCACCAGTCCTCTTGAGACTACCTTTTGGATATCTTTGAAACCATCCCTTTACCTCTCTCTCATGCCACCAATGCAATTCAAATAACCATTAATTTCTACAAATATTTTGATTGATAGGAAAAGAGGTTACCAGGTAGTGGCAAAGACAACCTTCTAATCTGAGTTTTATTGGGGCATGGTCTTACAAACCCTATGCTTTGTACTCACTATCTACTCAAACTGAGCACTTCTAGAAACAGGAAAATGACGACATACCTGATTGTCATCATTGATGAACTTCCTTAGCATGCCTGGCAGTCAGTTAAGCCACGCAGCAGAAACATACACAGCTTAACTTTACCTGAGGTGGAGAAACTACAAACATTTCTCATCTAACCATGGAAGAAGGAAAACAGTTTGCTTCTTTTTTGCCACGTATGTCTGATACTGCTGCAGCGTGCTGGAAGACACAGACCTCTCATGAATCTAAACATGTCTCCCTTCTCCTTGGACTGGAAAAGCTACAGCAAAAAAAGGACTCCAGTGCTCAAGTGGGATTAACCAGATTAAACCCTGAGCTGACTGACTGGAAGGAGACTTCAACAAAAGCTTCAGGGCAGGGACAGCAATGAGTCCAACCATAATATCGATAAATAGTTGTTCAGTACCTGGAGAGCTGTTCTCCAAATTCTTCTGAGCTTTGAAGCCTGCAAAAACAAAAACAAAAAAAAACCCTCTCCTCTAAGACGGATGCCCATGGACAGGTGTTCCAGCAACTGTACCATTCTACTAAGTCTAGAGATCCTAGTCTCCTGGGGCAAATTAGGTTTTTGATTCCCAAGAACTATTTGGCTTCAGGAGGCTACCTACTCCCAGAGACAGAAATCTATTCTAGAGCGAATATTGCAATATGTTTTCCCACTGGCTTAATGCAGTCTCAATTGTCTTTATCTAAAATGTAGGTATTTAACAAATATCAATTCAATGGGTAACTAATTACTGATTATAGGCAATGGTGCCAAGAATAAATTCTTCAAACCTTCTCCAAGCTTTAGGACACTTCTTCACAATTTCTTTTGACAGCTGTTTACTCATTTTTAGATTCCAGCACTTCATCTTTTCTTTCTCGACATCTCCACCCAGACACTAGAATAATAAGACTAAAAACATCACAGTTTATCAAATTTGGAGGGAGGCGGTGAGAAAATCTGGGGGAACTTTCCACTTGAAGCCTCTTCTGTTAATGTCTATCACAGCTTCTCATTACCCAAGAACAGAAATCACAGTGAAAATGCTTCTGTCATAACACATGCAAGAAATAACTAACTGGATTGCAAGGAGACAGTTTTTATTGTATTTATTTGGGGTTGGGTATAGAAATAGACCATCAAGGAGCATGTATATGTGCATAAACACAGATATACGTTTTGGCAAAATACAATTGTACCATCATAGAAGTGTGACCATAAAGTAACGAGAATCATTTCCTTGTCAGACTCGTGGAATAATGCGTTTGTCATTCTGTATGTGTTTGTGTTCAATAACTGTGTTTCAAATGCAACACTGAAATAGATAAACTCATAAGTATGTTGGAGTCCCTTCTCAATTCAGCACTCACCTAGATAGCTTTATGACTCTCACTCAAGCTCCATGATTACAATGAACATCTAGACAAATTAGGTGGACATAAAAGAGTAGGACACAACACATAAAGCACCTTCATTGAGTAGATGGCCATTACTCTCCGTGATGGTCATCCAGTTTCAATTGTTCTTGAAAAGTCCTTTTGTCAAAAGGAAAAGTCCAAAAGTTTTTATCTCCTGCATGTCTGCCACTTGTATGTCTGACATTCCTTTAACTACCATTCATGGGTCAGGCACTTTACATATTATCTCTAACCTCTAAAGCCACTCACAAATGTGCAGATTATGATCATCATTACCATTTTACAGGTGAGAAAACAGACTCATAAAGGTTAAATGACTTGCCCACAGGCTTACAAGCGATAAATAGATGAACGCAGATTAGAACTTCTAATTACCAATCTTCTGTCTCATTACCAAACCTTGTGTCTCAAAGACAAAGCCCTTCATGCCCACCATTAATGTTCAAATGCAAATGTAATCAGCACAAGATACTTAAGACTCTGTGTAGCTCCCACTAAGGATCTAATATGGAAAGCAATGGAATGTCTATACCTGACAAAGACAGGGTAGGAAGAGGTTCTCGAAGAGGAGGAATGGAGTTGGGGGGTCCTGGGAACACAGTGTGCCTTCTCATAATTCTGCCCAAGGAAGTTTTTGAGTTCTCAAAGCCCTTTCTTGCTTCATCATGTTGACTGAGGAAAAAGCTCACTTTCATCCTAGGGCTTCAAAAGTAGCAAGCACATTTCAACTACCCAATTCATCATAAAAGTATTGTTAGGAAAATGCCAACACTATCAAAGATGAATTACATTGGGCTTCCCTGGTGGCGCAGTGGTTGGGAGTCCGCCTGCCGATGCAGGGGACACGGGTTCGTGCCCTGGTC